>NC_041380.1:237744794-237770355 GCF_002162155.2 Triticum dicoccoides | reverse complement strand
TCGTCGCCGGCGGCCCAGACGCCGCCCCGTCCACCTCGTCGGGCTCCTCCTCCCGCTTCGCAGTCCCCATGCCCCCACAGTCGTCTCCTTTGCCACCCCGCTCCTTCCTCCCACAGCGGCTAGGGTTCGAGCCTTCGAGGGAGGATCCGCGTCGCCAACAGGGCGATCCTGCCTCACCGGCCCAGTCAGCAATGCCGGCCCCTTCCTCTAAGCATCGCCAGTGCTAGGCCCTGCCTGGCCGCCTCCCGCCGGCCCTCCCCCCATCGTTGCTGCTCTGCTTCGACAAGCCCCCGGCCCTCCCGTCGCCCCTGCTTCGACAGCCACCCACATCTCCTTCGAGAACAGGTGCCTCTCATCTCCCTGTTCCCCACCCCTCTGTTTGTTAGCCGGATGGGTGGATGTTGCTGTTGCATATTGAATAGATGGACGAATGGATTTGTTTTGCTACTGTGATTGATAGCTCATGTTAGTACATCTCAGATTTTTGCTGCTGTGAACTGTCAATGGTACTAAATCAGTGCCCTTTTGCTGCTTGCTGCTTGCTGCTTAGTGCTAGTTGATAATTTGGTAATGCTACCGATTCTTAGAAATCGATGGATGTACTTTTTTCAGTTTGATACTGCTACTAATTTGATGCTTGCTATTTTAGGCCGCTGCTTGGTATGTGCTCTGTATGCAAGTCATGCTTTTATTCAGTTTTTTCTTCAGTTTTGGCCACTATTGATCTTTCGTTCGATCGAACTGAGAGTGGTTTCGTGAGTGGAAAGTGGAATTGAACAATCTAGACCTGAAACTGAGGCAGTTTTACACGAGTTTGTTTGTTGGTCTTTTAACCCTATCATTTCTCTTGTAGCCAGCATGTGTGTGCGCTTAAACTTGTTTAGCTAGTAATTTCCCCCAATTTGGCCATTACATGTGTAACTTAACTTAGCCGTCTCGATCAACACCCAATTTCCCCCAATTTCTTGTATTTGCAAAGCAAATATAGTGGCTTTAAAGTATATATCTGAATAATGTATGACTTTATGAATTGGCTTGCATAAGAAAGTGTAAATCTATCTTTGTGTATTGGATTAATGTGTAAATTTTGGAGAGTTCAGAGTTGCCAACTAGCCAAAATAATTCCTAATTCTTAGGTACTGGGCCCTTAGGTACTTAGGTACTGGGCGCTTGCAGAGTTGCCAACTAGCCAAAATAATTCTTAATTCTTTTTTGAACTATACGTATCTTGTTCAATCGAATTCACAATCTAGGATGTCAGTATAGTTCTAGTAATACCTATTTTAATTTCTTAATACTAGTGTTTTCTTAACTAGAAACTGTAGGAGGGCTCTGATGATAAAATTTGTTTCAGAAACAAACATTTACAATGGAATATATACAGAGGAAAGGTAGAATGTAGAGAGGGTAGAGGGGACGGAAGCTTGGGTCTTGGCTCTAGGAAAAGCTTTTTGCTTCTCCAAGTTCTTGCTGTTCGTAGAGAGATGGGTGGGATCTTCGAATTTGACCAATATTTTAAGTAGGATTGGAGGTTCTATTTGGAGAATTTGACCAATATTTTTGCTTCTCCAAGTCTTGCTGTTGTTATAATAGGCTGAATTGGAGGTTCTGTTTTCCCCTGCCATTTCCTCTGAAATTTGCCTGCCATTTGATCAACATTTCAGTGCAATAAATTGCAATATTTCCATCTAAGTATCCTTGCTCGGCTTCTGGTGTTTTTATTGCTATAGGATTACTAAATGGGATCTTCTAGGATGTTATCTATTGTTCAAAAAACTGAAAATGTAGCAGTTGTGACTGAATATCCAATCTAGTGGATAGTAGTGGAATGCTAGTTTAGCTGGTTTGTTGCTGTGTAGGATCTTGGCTCTCTGCTCGGCATGCGATCCCTGATAGTTTCTATAATTGCAGAGCACTGATCGCGGCCTCGTTTCCATCTTGTTAGTACTTGGAACTTGGAAGGGGGACAAGCAGGCGGAGCGGGTGTAGCCAGACCAGAAGAAGTAGGGTTCTACTTTGGGGCTTTTTGATTCCAAGCAAACCTAGCTGATTTTTATCAAGAGGCCAAACATTCATCTAGTTTTGCTATGAACTGCTGCTAATGTATGATGTTTTCCTATGAATTTGCTATGTGGTACTGCTTATATATGCTAGAACTAATTTTGATATGGATGTGCTGATTGTGTCAAGTAGTAGTACAAGGAAATATTGATGGCCTATCTGTCCTGCATATTGTGCTTTGGATGTGCTTTGGCCTGATTGTTCACAGCAATATATATAGTGTGGTAATACTAGTGTAGGCTTGTATAGTTGTATAGTTTCAGATGTCTCCTGTTCTGGGTCATGGACTTTGTGCCATGGCCACATTGGTTTTCTGTTTGGCCTCAATTTGGCCTGACAAATGATGGTCTACTAGCTGGCAAGATGCTTTGGCAGAAGTTCGGAATTGTTATGCAGTGTTGGGTTCAGTTTTGGCAGGAGTTCAGAACTGTTAGGCAAAGGTCATGTCTCCGACCATCGTGTCCTTTTTTGCCTTGTCCACCCGAGAGGCCCTTGAGTTTGCTGGAATGTCGATTAACTTCCTTTCCGGCAAATTCGGGTACTCCATATGTCCTATTTTCAGCAAAGGTCATGCTGAAATTTTCCGTGAATTTAGCATGACTTTGCTAAAAATAGGACATATGGGGTACTTGTGACTAATGCATGGGCCGGGGTATCTTAGTAGTTAATTAAGTAGGATCAAGTGCCCCGGCGTACTTGTGACTAATGCATGGCTTTTAGGGTGCCTCGGTGTCGATAAAAACCGAAATGATGAAAGCTTAGGCTTTTAGGGTGCCTCGGCGTCGAAAAACCCTCAATGATAAAAGCTTAGCTTTTAGGATGCCTCGGTGTCGACAAACCCTAAATGATGAGACCATGATCTTGTTCCTTGACAATAACCAACTTTTTGACCAAACTTTGTTCCTATTTATAGAGAAACATGGCCAACAACGATGAGGTCGGGGGTTCGGGCGGCAAGAAATTCTGGGAGCTATCCCAGGAGATGGAGGAACAACCTCACTTGTATGAGGATGCCGCCTTCCCCACCGATCCTGAGACCACTGATGGTACCGCCGAGGATGACCCCAGTGATGCCACCACTGATGGTGACGCCGAGGATGCCACCACTGATGATGGCGGTCCATGCACAGATGGCAGCCAACCGAAGAGGCAACGGAAGGACCGGCATCCGACCGTGCTCCGCACCCTCAAGGAGGAAGTTACTGAAGTGGACTCCAACGGGAATCCAACGGCGCCCGAACGAATAGTCAAGGGGTACTCGCTTCAGATCGGGTGCATTCTCCGGAGCACCGTCTCGATCAACACCGAGAACCTCAGGCATCCTGACCGAGGGAATTTGCGCAACCTCCTCTTCACGAAGCTGCACGAACGATACAAGTTCCCCGCTGAATTTGAAAACACAAGCCTCAAAGGGAATAAAGTGAACAATGCTGCCCTCATGAAGATGAGCACGGCCCTGTCTACTTGGAAAAGCAATGTGAAGAGAATGATCGAGAAAGGTGAGAGTTATGAGAAGATCAAGGAGAAAAATCCTTCGATCACCGAAGATGACTACAACGACTTCAAGATCAATTGCTCGAGCACCGCAAGCTCCGAATCAAGTAAGTGGGGGAAAGAAATGTGGGAGCTGAACTTAGGGGAACACACTCGGTCCCCGTGGTTACAGAGTGGCGGAGCCTATATGGGACAAGGAGGAGGCGGACTGTGCCGAGCAAGGCCTACCGCCCCTCTTCGATAAATACGGTGACAAGCAGACCAGGAACTTTGTCAGGGCCCGATACAAGAAGGACCCGAAAACAAAGGAGCTTACCACGGATCCGAAGACCAGGGCGCTTGAGCTTGTTCTAGTAAGGAATACACCCCCGCGTAATTAGCTCCATATTGTTGCATTCTAACTAATGAAGCCAAATTTCTAAATGGTTCACATTCCTTCCGCAGGCGACTGAAAGCAGTAGCGCGGGGTCGACTAAGAGCAACCCTTGGGACACCACTCTAAATAGGGCGTTGAATGTAATGAAGAACAAGGATAAGCTCAGTAAGCCGACGTCAGCTAGTCATGTGGCCGGCAAAGGCTTGTCGACAAAATGGTCGTCATACTATAACACTGGTGGGCGAAAGGAGAAAAAGACCAGCTCGGAAAGCCAGGCGCACGAGGTTCAAGAACTCAGGGCACAGGTGGCGCGGATTCCGGAGATTGTCCAAGAGCAAGTGCAACAACAACTCGGAGTGACGATCACCGCCATTGTGCCTACCTTGATCCAGGGGATTAGTGCGTGGATTGCGGGCGGCCAACAGGGGCCGCCCCTGATTCCTAGCTTCACGGCCAGCAACTCGCAGAACGCGATGGCGGGGCCATTGGTGTCTCCGACGGAGGCGGCATTGGTGTCTCCGACGCCGGGACGGGAGCTTAATGCACCTGGGTCTACGTCGGCCGGCACCTCTGCAGCAAGCGGCCCCTCCGTCAACTGCATGCCCGCCATTGGCGGTGCCTCGACATTAGCCGAGCTCGACGCCATCATCACGGTAACTAATTAAGCCTCTCTCGGCCGAGGACTTCATCTCCTTGCCTTTGACTAGGCATCCCTGACGCCCTACATGTTTTTGCAGGGCGCCGCCGACGTTCCGTGCACTCTCCTGCACTTCGTGAACAACGAGTTGGTCGATGTCGCCAAGGGAAAAATCGTTCAACCGGGCAACCCCTTGTTCCACGGTACCCAGATGCCACCCAACTTGTTTAGGGTTCAACTGGTTCGGGTGCTGCCAGGCTGCGATGAGTTGTTACCTCCGATTCGACCCGTCGGGGCCGACGATGATGACGTGATGACCCTCAGCGCCTGCCTGAGCTGGCCCCTGCTTTGGCCGAAGAGCCAGATTCGTTTGGGGGCGGGGGACACCACCCCAAAGACAACACCGCTAGTCGTGCCGGCGCCAAGTCGGCCCCATGGCAAGACCGCCGCAACGGTGCCGGACATCCCTATGCCAGTGGATCCAAACATGCATATGGCACAGGATCAGAACAACGACGATGACGATACATTTGCCAACGTTGATCAGTACTTTGCCGATCATGGGTACGGTGGCGACTTCATGGGGCCTCCTTCTCAAGAACCCAACCCAACAAAAGACGTGCGCGATCTAGCTGGTACCGCGGAGAAGCCAAGTTGCAACAGGCATCGTCTGCAGTTCAGCTCTCAGGAGACGCCTCCAACTGCCGACTTCACCGAGCCTCAGATAGGCGAGGTGCGAAATATGATAAGCCCCAACACACTCAAGAAGGCGGTCTGTGAGCAGAACTCGGTCCCATTACAGGAGAAGAAGAAGGCACGCAAAAGAAAGACTAACAAGGGTGCGGGCCAGCCGGCACCGAGTACGATCCGTGCTCAGGACGGGCCACCTTCACCTGAGGATATCTCGAGGAGGGTGCATGTGGCGGGTAGGCCGATGCTACCGAGAAATATGCTCGATGCTGCAAGCGGTGCTATGCGGAGTCTGCATGACAGTGTTCTTTCTTTGGAGAAGCGGCGTCTCAGAGAGAAGGATGTGGCATACCTGGTTTTCGCGGCCAAGGTGCCAGAGGGCAAGGGCTTTGTGGATAACTCCATCGGGGGAACGATCGTCCTGCGGTTTGATGACATCCACGCTATGTTGAACCTTCATCCGCTGCACTACACATTCATTCGGCTATTTTCACTGAGTATGGAGATGCGGATCATTCGCGACAAGACCCCGGACATCGTGATAGTCGACCCCTTCTACATGCGTGCCAAGATCTTGGGCAGTGCTGGGGACCGGCAAGTCGCGAGTTCTTACCTCGAAGGCGTCATTCTGGCAAACCAAGATAAGGATAACTTCCTCGTGCCTTACTTTCCCGAGTAAGTCCTCCCCTCAACCGCCCCGTAACATTTGAATTCTTAGATTTCGATAGTTTTCTTTTAACATGTGTTTTCTGCAGTGACACACGTTGCACGCTCATCCTCCTAAGCCCCAAATATTCCATGGCCATGTATTTCGACCCGGACCGTCAGTCGAACGTAGACTACACAAATGTCAAGAAGGTTCTTGATGATGTTTTCCCCGGCTACGTCAAATCTGGAGGCACCTTCACCAGGCCTATTCGTAAGTACGGCAAGCACGTGTTCTCCCACAATACGACGTTCTGCTACGTCAAGCAGCTGCCTGGCGGTCAGAAGGGTGCCTACTACGCCATCCATCACATGCGGGCGATCGTACGCGACCATCATCAACTTCTGCTACCGAGTAGACTCAAAGATTGGGCCGCGAGCGTGTCGGCAATCCAGGACACGGACATCAGACAAGAATTCTTTCGCATCCAGTCGGAGTTTGCGGAAATCATCCATCAAGATGTCCTTCATACCGCGGGGCAGTTCTACCTTAGAAATCAACCGTCCAACAGTGACATCGACACAATCCTACAAATGCAGGCTGACAACGCCCGTTCTTTCATGACTCCCACGATAGACGGCGGCTTCATCCACGCTCCAGTCCCTTGAGTCGAGTCGAAAGCAGTGATGCTGTGTCTAGTTCTGAAACATCTATTGGCTCATGTTGTAATTAAACTTTAATGAACTTGTAGTATGTCTCTTTGGTTTCGAGAGTCGTTCAACTTAAGATGTAATCGATGCTATTAATGTCTTGCTTTTCTCTTCCGATCGTTCTGTTGCATACTTATATATTGCTTATGTATTGTCTGTGAATTGGTACTAACGTTTCGTTTGGCTACTGCATAGCGATGCCGTGGTATGTCGTGTACAAGGGTAAGGTTCTCGGGGTCTACGACGACTGGGAGGAGTGTCGGAGACAGGTACACCGATTCAGCGGTAACAGTTACAAAGGGTACGCCACTAGGGCCGAGGCCAAATCTAGATACGCCCGCTATCTAGCGGGAGAGGGGAGGGAGCGTTGGAGGAACCGGATGAAGACGAGTTTCATCGTGATGATGCTCATCGTGATGACCGCAGCTCTCTTCTATGTGATGGTAGTTTAGATGATCGATATCGACTTGTAATGTGAAGACGAACTCGCGGTCTCGAGACTTGTAATATAATGTTCTATCTTTGTTCGGTCTTTTCAATTCGGAGACTAATATGATGACTTGTATTCGGAGACTAAAATGATGAATTGTATTCAGAGACTAATCTTCTATTGTATTCGATGAATCTGTTGTTGATGTGTGCTGTCTATATTTTGTCCAATTATACATTTTGTAACCTGTGCAAAAAACAGAAAATAAAAAAATACAAAAAACCTAATATTCATACTAATGGCGCATCACATCACGGTGCGCCATTAGTATGCCAAACGATACTAATGGCGCATCATTAAACAGTGCGCCATTAGTATGCCGAAGTTACTAATGGCGCATCTTGCTGTTGTGCGCCATTAGTATGCCAAAGCACCTGGGTATACATGGCCCCCTGGGAGTCATACTAATGGCGCACTATTGTATATACTAATGGCGCATCAGGGGTGCGCCATTAGTATACCAGATACTAATGGCGCACCAGTGGTGCGCCATTAGTAAAATATACTAATGGCGTGCTACTAATGGCGCACCACTAATGCGCCATTAATGGCCAAATTAGGTGCGCCATTAGTAGGCCTTTTCCTAGTAGTGAGAAGTAGGACACGGGAGGCCGCCGCCGATTATATCCCATGAAGGCCATCGTCGAGGCGACGCCAGCGAAAACAGTCGGTGTCTTGCATGACTCTTCTTCAGCCAGATGCTGGAGGAGGACAAAGAGATCGGGCAGCGACCATTTAGATTAGGTATATTAATTCTACCTTGCTAGTGGTAATGGGTGTATCATAAGTAGTATCATGCATGCCAACTAGGCAAATTTGATGAGGTGGTGCAGAATTAAATGAAGAAAGACAGGGTTGAGTATCTTATTATGATACCATATGGAATTAAGTTACTCCCACTGTGGTTAGTCTTAGGCCTTGTTCAGTTCAACCTCCTCCCAAGTGGTTTGGAGAGGAATGGAGGGGAATTTGGCTTGTACATGATTTAATCCCCCACATGGGCAGCCGACTAGGCCGATACAAAAGCCTATCCATCTTAAAGCCCATTTTTTGCGGGGAGAAGCCCATATTTCTTGAAGATGGGGCGATCCCAGAAAACCCTCCTTCCTCCTCGCATCCACTTATACTACAACTAGCTGGACTCTCCCACTTCTGTCGCCCCCTAATTCCCCCACTCCCCATCTTCCTCACTCGTACAAAAAACCCTGCTCACCTTCTTGCTCACTCGTATAGAAAATGCCTGCTCCTCTTCTTCCACTCCTACAGAAAACCCCAGCCCTCCTTCTTCCCCACTCGCACTACCACTAGGCTCATCCCTGGCTATTCTGCTCAATCCCATGAGCTCGACATGACGCCCGCAAGGAAAATGGAGTCAGCTGGCCCCAGCGCCAAGAAGATGAGGCTCCCACCAACAGCAACGCCGGTTGTAGATCCCGCACCCGGCAGCGCGGGGAGAAGCGGCGAGCCCCCCCCCCACCCATATCTGAGCAACCTATAGAATCTCCGGTGGACCGCATCAGCGATCTCCCGCATGATATCCTTGGTGAGATCATCTTGCTTCTCCCCACCAAGGATTGCTGCCGCACACAAGTCCTCTCAACTCGGTGGCGCCCTCTATGGCACACCGCGCAGTTCAATCTCGATTGTCGTCAGATATCTGTCCTTCCTGAATTTGATCTCCTCAAAGCCATTGTCTCCTCTCACCAGCAGTGCCCCGTTCAACGCCTCTGCATCCTGACACGCTACCTGTTGTCCATACCTTGCATGGTGGACGCTTGGCTGACATCCCCTGAATTCGAGAAACTCCAGCAATTTGAGTTCTACCATTACCATGAAAGTTTCATACCACGAACCGAACACCAAGAATTTGTGCCTGCACCACCATTGTCCATCTTGTGGTTTTCCTCCTCTCTCCACATCGCTACCTTCGCCCCGTGCCATCTACCAGACGATGTGGTACAAATGCTTCGACTCCCACTGCTAAAAAAACTTTCGCTAGTGGTGGTTTATCTGTCGGAGGCCTCACTGCACGGCATCATCCACTCGAGTTGCCCTACCCTGGAGCACTTGTTGATTGTTTTGGGAATAGAAATCCCTATCAGTTGTCTCCAAATAAAGTCGCCTCACCTTAAAAGCATTGGAATTTCTTTTGAAGGACAACAACTCATCATCGAAGATGCCCTGTCACTTCAAAGGTGCTCCTTCATTATTGTTATAAACTATCGCAAATAGTTGTCGTCTCTGCGCCCAAACTGGAGACCTTGGGTGTAATTAGTGATCCATTTAATGATCACAACAAGTTGGCGTTTGGCTCCTCACTTTTTCAGGTACCGTATATTATCATCTACACATTTGTAATCATAGGCTGCATTTTTCATTTGTGCGCATAAGTTTTATATTATCTTGGAGTACACTTTGTGTACTAATATTATGTTATATGCTCAATGAAGAGTTCGTCCATGGATCGACTATCAATGATTCTCGATTCTGTAAAGATCTTATATATAGGAATGTTTCGTTATGATCTGAACATGATTATTGTCTTGCTGTGATGCTTTCGATGTCTGGAGAATTTATATATAAAGGTGATGATTTCATGCACATTGAAAGCCCATATATATTGTACTAGAATTAACCATTCAGCTGTCTAATATGTCACCAATGTATCTATAATTTTTTATTGTTCCATGCTATTATATTATCTGTTTTGGATGTGTATGGGCTTTATTATACACTTTTATATTATTTTTGGGACTAACCTATTGACCTAGAGCCAAGTGCCAGTTTCTGTTTTTTCCTTGTTTTTAAGTATTGTAGAAAAGGAAAATCAAATGGAGTCCAAATGACCCGAGACTTCACGGAGATCATTTCTGGACCAGAAGAAGCCCACGGAGTACCGGAGGTGGGTCAGAAGAGTCCCGAGGCCACCACGAGGGTGGGGGGCGCACCCTAGCCCCCTAGGGGCGCCCCCTGCCTCGTGGCCCCCCTGACTAACTTCTTTCGCCTATATATATCAACACACCCTAGAAACATCGCACAACAAAATAGATCAGGAGTTCTGCCGCCAGAAGCCTCCGTAGCCATAGAAAACCAATCTAGACCTATTCCGGCACCCTGCCGGAGGGGGGAATCCCTCTCCGGTGGCCATCTTCATCATCCCGGCGCTCTCCATGATGAGGAGGGAGTAGTCCACCCTCGGGGCTGAGGGTATGCACTAGTACCTAAGTGTTTGATCTCTCTCTCTCTCTCTCTCTCTCTCTCTCTCTCTCGTGTTCTTGAGGTGGTACGATCTTGATGTATCGCAAGCTTTGCTACTATAGTTGGATCTTATGATGTTTCTCCCCCTCTACTCTCTTGTAATGGATTGACTTTTCACTTTGAAGTTATCTTATCATATTGAGTGTTTAAGGATTTGAGAATACTTGACGTATGTCTTGCATGTGCTTATCTGTGGTGACAATGGGATATCACGTGATCCAGTTGATGTATGTTTTGGTGATCAACTTGTGAGTTCCGTGAACTTATGCATAGGGGTTGGCACACGTTTTCATCATGACTCTCCGATAGAAACTTTGGGGAACTCTTTGAAGTTCTTTGTGTTGGTTGAATAGACGAATCTGACATTGTGTGATGCATATCGTATAATCATACCCACGGATACTTGAGGTGACATTGGAGTATCTAGTTTGACATTAGTGTTTTGGTTGATTTATTTCTTAAGGTGTTATTCTAGTATGAACTCTATGATAGATTGAATGGAAAGGATAGCTTCATGTTATTTTACTATGGACTCTTGAATAGATCGATCAGAAAGGATAACTTTGAGGTGGTTTCGTACCCTACCATAATCTCTTCGTTTGTTCTCTGCTATTTGTGACTTTGGAGTGACTCTTTGTTGCATGTCGAGGGATAGTTATATGATCCAATTATGTTATTATTGTTGAGAGAACTTGCACTAGTGAAAGTATGAACCCTAGGCTCTGTTTCCTAGCATTAAAATACCATTTGTGCTCACTTTTATCATTAGTTACCTTGCTGTTTTATATTTTCATATTACAAAAACCTATATCTACCATCCATATTGCAATTGTATCACCATCTCTTCGGCGAACTAGTGCACCTATACAATTTACCATTGTATTGGGTGTGTTGGGGACACAAGAGACTCTTTGTTATTTGGTTGCAGGGTTGCTTGAGAGAGACCATCTTCATCCTACGCCTCCCACGGATTGATAAACCTTAGCTCATCCACTTGAGGGAAATTTGCTACTGTCCTACAAACCTCTGCAGTTGGAGGCCCAACAACGTCTACAAGAAGAAGGTTGTGTAGTAGACATCAAGCTCTTTTCTGGCGCCGTTGCCGGGGAGGTTAGTGCTTGAAGGTATATCTTTAGATCTTGCAATAGAATCTTTTTGTTTCTTGTTATAGCACTAGTTTAGTTTATAAAAGAAAACTACAAAAAAATGGAATTGAGTTTGCCTCATACGCTTCATCTTTTTAATATCTTTCGTGAGAATGATGGAAAGGAAAATTGTGCTCAAGTTCTAGAAGAAGAAGTCTATAGAATGTTTGTCACTAAATCTTTGAATGATGACCATGATTGCAATGTTATTAGTATGAACTCTTTGAATATCCATAGTACTAATGATGATTGCACTAGTTAGGATGAAAATATCTCTTATAAGCATGTCAATTTTTGTGGAGTGCATAGAGTTTGCAAGTACATACCAAACATGGAAGATAGATTTTGCAAGAGGCATAAGTATTTGGAAACTAAATGGTTGCAAGAAAGGCTAGATGTTTGTGCTGAAAATTTAAACTTTCTTGGCCCTACTTGTGAACTTTGCAATGAACGTTATCATTTCAGTACCCAATGAAAATTGTTTCATGATCGTATCGTGTCCAAAAATTGTGATGACTTGATTTCCCTTGCACATCATAATGAACTTAGTTTCCTCTTGGGTTATGAAGAAATGAAACGTATATCTAAGATTATTCTAGAATTTGCCCTTTATAGAGTTCTTAATTTTGATCTAGAGGAAATTTATATGTATTGTGCGGTGAATTGCATTGAAAATCCTTATATTGCCAATTACATAAAGAAAAGAAAACAAATAGAGGATGAGGAGAATACTAATGAAAGGGAAGAGGCTTCCCAATATCCTCCTATTATTTCTTATGATGAACCAGGTAACGAGGAGGAGCCTTCTATTCAACCAATCCCATCAATAAGAAGCTCCAAAAAGAGGATTGAACCCACACATAATGTGAAGAAGAAAAAGAAAAGACGGAGAAGCAAAGGTAGAAAGGTATCCATCCCAAATGATGTTGCTCCTATTGCTCATTGTGATAATTGCTATACTATTGGTGTTATCCATACTATTAATGATGAGAGTGATTATGCTTATGATATGAAAAGGACCAAGAATGGGGATGCTATGTTTGATGAGAATGACATGTTTGAGAATATATTTGCTGCAATTAATGTTTGTCCCAAGCTTGGGGATGCTACGTTTAATGAAGATGATATTTTTAGTCTCCCAAGTTTTGATATGCAAATTTATAATGATGATAGCAAGCCTCCTACTTATGATGATTATATTGATGAAAGTGGGTTTGGAAGAGTGTCAACTTTAGGAAGTAATGATCCCACTATTTTGGAGGATGTTGAATCTTATTATGATAATTATGAAAGTGGATTTGGAGAGGTCATGACTTTATTTAGTAATGATTCCACTATCTTGGAAGAGGTTTCAATCGATTATGATGAGAACAAAGTTACTACTTATGATGATTATTGTGATGATACTTATGCTATAAAAAGTAGAGATGATTATATTTATAAAGCTTATCATGATTATGATTACTCTTTTTCTGAACATTACTCTTTTATGGTACTCCCACTATTCCGAATGAGAAGAAGTTTGCTTATGTGGAGAGTAGTAAATTTTCTATGCTCGTAGATCATGAAAGCAATGCTTTATGTGATGCTTATATTGTTGAATTCATTCATGATGCTACTGAAAATTATTATGAGGGAGGAATATATGCTTGTAGTAATTGCAATAATATCAAGTTTCCTCTCTATACGCTTAAAGTTTTGAAGTTATGCTTGTTTTGCCTTCCTATGCTAGTTGATTATTGTTCCCATAAGTTGTTTGCTCACAAAATCCCTATGCATAGGAAGTGGGTTAGACTTAAATGTTCTAGTCATATTCTTCATGATGCTCTCTTTATGTTACAATTCTTATCTTTTATGTGAGCATCATTGAAATCATCATGCCTAGCTAGGGGCGTTAAACGATAGCGCTTGTTGGGAGGCAACCCAATTTTATTTTTGTTCCTTGCTTTTTGTTCCTGTTTAGTAATAAGTAATTTATATAGCCTCTGTTTAGATGTGGTTTTATGTTTTAATTAGTGTTTGTGCCAAGTAAAGCCTTTAGGACCATCTTGGGTGATTGTTGATCTTGCTGTAAAAAACAGAAAGTATGCGCTCACGAGAATAATTTTTATTTTTCACCAGAGAGCGATAAAATACCAATTCCAACTGCAGTAGATCATTAACAAAATTCTAGGACTTCCTAATTTCTCAGGATTTATGGAGTTACAGAAGTATTCGAAACCTACAGATTACTACAGACTGTTCTGTTTTTGACAGATTCTGTTCTCTATGTGTTGTTTGCTTATTTTGATGAATCTATGAGTAGTATCAGAGGGTACGGACCATAGATGAGTTGGAATACAGTAGATATTACACCAATATGAATTTAGAATGAGTTCACAACAGTACCTTAGTGGTGATTTATTTTCTTATACTAATGGAGCTTATGAGTTTTCTGTTAAGTTTTGTGTTGTGAAGTTTTCAAGTTTTCGGTAAAGATTCGATGGACTATGGAATAAGGAGTGGCAATAGCCTAAGCTTGGGGATTCCCAAGGCACCCCAAGGTAATATTCAAGGACAACCAAGAGCCTAAGCTTGGGGATGCCCCGGAAGGCATCCCCTCTTTCGTCTTCGTTCATCGGTAACTTTACTTGGAGCTACATTTTTATTCACCACATGATATGTGTTTTTCTTGGAGCGTAATTTCATTTTATTTTGTTTTGCCTGCTGTTTGAATAAAATACCAAGATCTGAAATTATTAAATGTTAGAGAGTCTTCACATAGTTGCATAATTATTCGACTACTCATTGATCTTCATTATCTTTCGGAGTAGTTTGTTGTCGGTGTCAAAACCGGCGGATCTCGGGTAGGGGGTCCCGTAACTGTGCGTCTAGGCCGGATGGTAACAGGAGGCAAGGGACACGAAGTTTTACGTAGTTTCGGGCCCTCTCGATGCAGGTAAAACCCTACGTCTTACTTGATTAATATTGACGATATGGGTAGTACAAGAGTAGATCTACCACGAGATCGGAGAGGCTAAACCCTAGAAGCTAGCCTATGGTATGATTGTTGTTGTGTATGTTGTCCTACGGACTAAAACCCTCCGGTTTATATAGACACTGGAGAGGGTTAGGGTTACACAAAGTCGGTTACAATGGTACGAGATCTGCATATCCGTATCGCCAAGCTTGCCTTCCACGCCAAGGAAAGTCCCTTCCGTACACGGGACGAAGTCTTCAATCTTGTATCTTCATAGTCCAGGAGTCCGGCTAAAGGTATAGTCCGGCCATCCGGACACCCCCTAATCCAGGACTCCCTCAGTAGCCCCTAAACCAGGCTTCAATGACGACGAGTCCGGCGCGCAGATTGTCTTCGGCATTGCAAGGCGGGTTCCTCCTCCAAGTACTTCATAGAAGATTTTGAACACAAAGATAGTGTCCGGCTCTGCAAAACAAGTTTCCACATATTGCCATAGAGAGAATAATATTTACACAAATCTAATCTGCTGACATATTCCGTAGTGTGACACACCATGGCCAGGCCTTTATCCGAGTCGTTTCATTATCCCACCTCAGCGCGTCATGCGAGGCGGTTTCCTTGGCACGTCTTGTTAAAGCAGAGATCGTGTCCCCTTATTCCGGGATTCTCATCAATACGGGCATGGGTAACCCAACCGCGCCATTGATTACGGCGCTTGGAGATAAGCGAGTTTTACCAGGCTGGTGGGGACACGTAGTTGCGTCCACCCATATAAGGGGATAGGGATCCACCTTTTCACCTACGCCTTCTTCCTCCCATGCTTATCCATTCTCGCGCACTCGAGCTCCAGCGCCCAAGTCCGCACTCCCCACCTCAACCTTCTCCAGCCATGTCCGGAGCAGGAGGCAAGTGGATGGTCTCCTCCGTCCCGGAGGGACACATCAAAAAACTGAGGAAGGCCGGATACTTTTCTAACGACATCGCGTACCGGCTTCCCAAAAAGGGGCAGCTCATCCCCACCCCTAGGCCCCATGAGAGGGTGGTGTTTCTTCCCCATTTCCTCCATGGACTGGGCTTCCCTCTTCACCCATTTGTCCGGGGGCTCATGTTCTACTATGGCCTGGATTTCCACGATCTGGCCCCGAACTTTGTCCTCAACATCTCGGCGTTTATCATCGTGTGCGAGGCTTTCCTCCGCATCCGCCCCCATTTCGGCCTATGGCTCAAGACTTTCAACGTCAAGCCGAAGGTGGTGCACGGCAACCAGCCGGAGTGCGGAGGCCCAATGGTGGGCAAGATGGCCAACATCTTATGGCTTGAGGGCTCCTTCGTGGAGACCCTGAAGGGGTGGCAATCGGGGTGGTTTTACATCACCGAGCCGCGCGACCCCGAATGGGTCGCAGCCCCTGTGTTTCGATCCGGACCCCCTACGCGGCTCACCTCCTGGAAGGAGATGGGCCTATCGTGGGGTAAAAAAGGAGAGCTGACCGGACTCCAAACATGCATCCAAACCCTGGTGGACAAGAAGCTCAAACTTGTCAACGTTGTCCAGGTTATGCTCATCCACCTGATCCTCCCGTGTCAACAACGGGCTTTCAACCTGTGGGAGTTCGACCCGGCGCGGCACCAAACTCTGAGCAGGCTCTTCGACATGACGTACGAAGATGCCTGGAAGGTGCTTTTCAAGGGCGCCAAGGCCCCCACATCCTCTATCGAGGATCGCGGATTCAGTACGCAGCATCACACTCATGCGGTAAGCTACTTTTTTTCCTTTTACAGGGTATCAGTTTTTCATAGTTTGACTCCATGCGGGATCTAAGCCCCCTTACCTTTGACAGGATTGGCAGGTGACGTCCGGACAGATCAACTGTCCGGCTCCTTTGCCCGAAGGCCCAGCGGACGCTCGCTTGGTGAAGCTGCTGGTTCCGGCACCCTACGTAGTGCCGCAGAAGAAGGCTGCGAAAAAGGCCACGGGGACTCGAAAGAGTGCCCGGTGCTAGGAGGTGTCAGATCCATCATCCGACGGTTCCGAGGCGCATTCCTCCCGTGAAGACGAGGAGGAAGAAGAAGAGACCTCTCCCCCTCCAGCGGGAGAAGAGAAGAAAAGGAAGGCCGCCCTCTTCGGGGAGGCCGGAGGGTCCAAGAAGGGGAAAACCCTTCCTCCGGACTACTCCACCAATGCCGACGACGGCCGAGAAGAGTGGCCACCCAGGGCCAAGCCCCTGGCAAAATCATAGGAACTGGATACCAGAGTAATTCATAGTATTCGTTTATTGCACAGCTTTCCCTTATGTCGAATATGTTTATGCAGCCCACCCAAAGACCGGCTCGACGCGTCATCGAGCGGCTCACTGGACTCGTCGGATGTGAACTCGCTTCCGATGGCTTCCTCCCCCCGCCCTACGGACGACACTGAAGTGTTGTCCCAACAGGTTCCAAGCCGGTAGGAGGTGGTCCTGGAGGCGCCGCAAGGCGACCTCCCGGACTCCAGGAGTAAAGGGGATGGAACCTCCCAGGGCTCCAAGTCCGGCTCTAGGCCGGACACCGCTCCGGAACCTTCAAAGGTTCCAGAGTCCGGTGGGGGACCTCCTTCCAAGAGGAGCAAGCCCACCGTGCCGGTGACCCCCGTCCAACGGGAGGCGCCAGAAAATCTGTTGGAGGTGCTCCAAGGCACCTCCATCAACGAGGAGCACCGCACCATTATGAGTGCGGTGGTCCAGAAGGTTCAGTCCGCCAAGAGCGGACTGACTGAAGCTTGTACTAGCCTTTTAACAGGCTTTGAGGTAAGTCAAGCATGTGTGAATAATATTACCGCATAGACAGTAGCCCCTGATGCTCTGTTTGGCGTTCGGGAAGAAAAGCCGAATAGAGGATCAAATAAAATTTGCAGGAGTCTAACAAAAATGAGTCAATATGCGTATGCAGGCTTCTCTGCTTGCATCCGCCGCACTGACTGCGGAAGTGGACACGCTAAAGCAGAACCTCGAGCGGTCCGAGCGACAGCTCGGGCGTGCCAAGAAGCAGCTCGAGGACAATGAAGGTAAGAAATACCTTGTTTTTAAATATATATAAAAAGGTGCAATTGCAAAAAAATGACAGGATTATCGTGGCTCTTTTAGGGGCCACGTCTAAGGTGGCGACCCTTAAGCAAGCGCTGGTCAAGGCCGAGAAGAGGGCGGCCGTGGAGCGCACCGAGCGGGAGAAGTATGAGGCCGAGGTTGGCAAGGTACGGCAAGAGCTCTAGGCTCTCATGGAAAAACATGAGAGTTTGGAGCTTGACTCAAAGACGCGAGCGTCCGAGCTCGCGGTGGCTATTGAAAATGCCAAGTCTGCCAAGGCCGAATCCCAGAAGAACCTCCAGGAGTTGGATGAGGTGAAGAAGATAGCGGCGGGTAAGGCATTCTTTATGCAAAGCAAACACATAAACGTGAGTTACTTGTTACTTACCCGAATCCGGAGCTCTCCAAGAGCGTTCGCAGATCTTCCCCAGAGTGTGTCCGATGCCGCCGCATTCTATCGGACCGAGGAGGGCAGCTCGACAGAGAAGGTGTTCTGGTCTCAGTATGCTGAGGCCGGACACCCCGTGCCCCTGAGCGACCAGCTGAAGCAACTGGTCGAGCTCCACAAGGCGGCCGAACAGGCCATGAAGGGCCTCATAGTTCGGTTGTGGCCTGGAGGGGCTCTGCCTGGGAGCTATTTTGGGCTGGTGCGGTGGCTGGTGGAGGCCAGTCCATGGCTCGAAGTCATCAAGCGCTCCGTCTGCATTGAAGGTGCCCGTAGGGCCCTTGCCCGTGCTAAGGTGCACTGGGGCAAGCTGAATGCTGAGAAGCTTGTGAAGGACGGGCCACCGCCGGGGAAAGAGCATCGCAAGCCCGAGAATTATTATAAGGATGTTCTGAAGGGTGCCTGCCTTGTGGCGGATGAATGTTCTAGGGATGTAATTTTTGAGTGAAACTTGCTCGTTTTGTCCTGTGCGCTGAAAACTTGTTCATATGCGCTAAGCAATGCTGTTGGAATTTAAAATATTACCTTATGTGCGGCTGTTTGTCAATTCTGAGAGATGGCAAGTCGTCAGCTTCTGCCCCCGTGCCGTTAGTTCTGGGGTGTTCGTGGATAAACCTGAGCGCTCTTTTTCCCATGTTTGGGTCCTTCGAGGGAGGCACTCAGCCCAACGAACAAGGCAATCGGACTATAATGCGTGAACACTCTCACTTAGCCATAGAATTCTATAATTTTAAATTTCGGTGAAGCCCCTTGTATTCGGAAGACCGAGTTCGAGGCGCTATCCATGCCTTGGCCGGACAGAGCCGGCTCCTCGCTCTAAGCGGCATAAGTCGTTAAGGACTCGAAAAACCTCTCGAACAGCGACCAGCTCTCGCTTCATCATGACAATTAGTTTTAGCTTTCTCCACTGAGGTGCTCGACCCAGCTCAACTGGGGCACAATTGCAGTGGTTCTCCTAGTGCTACCTTAGCCGATATAGCGGAACGTAAGGCACCAAAACATAGGAGCCGGGCAAACCCAACTATTGACCCAAGACATGATTCAGAGCCGATGCATATAATGCTATAAGTTCGGGGTGCCGCACTTGTTAAAGTGTTCGGACTTCTCACACCATGTTGAGGGGTACTAAAGCCCCTAGCATATTTAGGCCATACCAAAGTGTACGGGTGCAATATGTCGTTAAGGAACATATATATATAAGAGTAATGCAAGAATAGACAAAAGCTATGCACTGTTTATTAAAGAGGGCTGCGATCAAAGCAGAACGATACAAATAATGCTATAAGCAAAAGGTTGGACTATGTAACATGTCCATTCCAGGAGCAAGCTGCGGAATAGTATGCGAAACAGGTATATTGCTCGTGATAGAGACCACCTGCGAGTTCCGTAATGCGGTGTGGCTTGTCTGCTTCCCTGGTTCTTGCATCGTTTGTGCAGCAATTAAACTGCCAAACAGGCCTTCCGAAGTGTGGAGTCCTGAAAGTAAGAGAAAATTAAAAAATCGGCAGCCCCTGGTGCGGTTTAAGCCGTGTTTCGGGCGTGCCGTGATGGTGCCCCTTCCCCTGTACCCATGGTATTTCTAGAGCGTAGTTATGTACGCGAAGTACTGGTGTCGCCTTTTTGCCAGGGCTGGGGTTGGGGCCGCATTGCTACGCCTGCTCGGATCGTGCCAGGCAGTCTTGTTGTAGGTTACTCCAGGCGTGCTTGACGGTGTCCGGTCGTTTAATGGCCGGACTAGAGAACTGCTTGGAGAGGCTGCTTTGTACTTCCGCTGCAAGGGCCGCCGTGTGCTCCTCCGTTTGGAGGGAGCGTTCTGTGTTTCCATTGGCCGTAATTACTCCTCGAGGGCCTGGCATCTTGAGCTTAAGGTAGGCGTAGTGCGGTACCACATTGAACTTGGCAAATGCGGTTCGCCCGAGCAGTGCGTGATAGCCATTGCGGAATGGGACTATGTCGAAGATTAACTCCTCGCTTCGGAAATTATCTGGAGATCCGAAGACCACATCAAGTGTGACTGAGCCTGTACAGTTGGCCTCTACACCTGGTATTACGCCTTTAATGGTCGTTTTGGTGGGCTTAATCCTCGAGGGATCTATGCCAATTTTCCGCATTGTATCCTGGTAAAGCAGGTTCAGGCTACTGCCGCCGTCCATAAGGACTCTAGTGAGATGAAATCCGTCAATAATTGGGTCTAGAACCAATGCGGCGAATCCTCCATGACGGATGCTAGTGGGATGGTCCCTTCGATCAAACGTGATCGGGCAGGAGGACCATGGGTTGAACTTTAGGGCGACTGGCTCTACCGCGTATACGTCCCTTAACGCGCGCTTCCGCTCCCTTTTGGGGACGTGGGTTGCGTATATCATGTTCACCGTCCGCACTTGTGGGGGAAAATCCTTCTGCCCACTGTTGTTCAGCGGCCGGGGCTCCTCGTCATCATCGCTATGCGGCCCCTTGTCTTCATTTTCGGTGTTTAACTTGCCTGCCTGCTTGAACACCCAACAATCCCTGTTGGTGTGATTGGCCGGCTTTTCGGGGGTGCCATGTATCTGGCACAAGCGGTCGAGTATTCGGTCCAAACTGGACGGGCCCCTAGGATTCCTTTTGAATGGCTTTTTCCACTGACCAGATTTAGAGCCTCTAAATCCGGCATTAACTGCCGTATCCTCAGCATTGTCGCCGTTAATGCGGCGCTTCTGCTTGTTGCGACGTGACCTGCTACTACTGTCCCTGGTATCCGAATTACCAGGGTTCTTGGTCATATTGTTGCTACGAGCAAGCCAGCTGTCTTCTCCCGCGCAAAAGCGGGTCATGAGTGCTGCCATAGACTTCGGCTTTTCCTGTCCAAGGTGCCGGGCAAGCCACTCGTCACGGATATTTGTGCTTGAAGGCTGCTAGGGCCTCAGCGTCCGGACAGTCGACTATTTGATTTTTCTTTGTTAGGAACCATGTCCAGAATTGCCTGGCCAATTCCTCTGGCTGCTGAATTACGTGACTTAGGTCATCGGCGTCTGGGGGTCGCACATAAGTGCCCTGGAAATTGTCGAGGAATGCGGCTTCTAGGTCCTCCCAACAACTGATTGATCCTGTTGGCAAGCTGTTAAGCCAATGCCGAGCTGGTCCTTTAAGCTTGAGTGGGAGGTATTTGATGGCGTGGAAATCATCGCCGCGGGCCATGTGGGTATGAAGGAGATAATCCTTGATCCATACTACAGGGTCTGTTGTGCCATCATATGATTCGATATTTACGGGTTTGAAACCTTCGGGGATTTGATGATCCATTATTTCGTCTGTGAAGCATAGTGGGTGTGCGGCGCCTCTGTACTGGGCTATATCACGACGTAGCTCCAATGAGCTTTGTCTATTGTGTTTGGCCCTGCCGAATTTGTGGCCGGCGTGACGGTTACCATCTCGAGCTGTGGGGCACCCACGCGATCCGTAGATCGATCTTGTTTGCCTTGCCTTGTCCTCCAACATATCTCCTAAGTCTGGTGCATATTCCCGTGCCTTGGTACGGGGTGCAGCTTGAGTGGAGGGCCGAGAGGCCTCTCTGTCGTGGCCACGAGGTGGCCGGTCGGCCGCATCAAGTGCTTCCTCCTCTAATCGGGGTAGCAACCTGCGCTTTGGGTAGCTCTTGGAGGGGCGTTCGATTTTATGCTCTTCGACCGCAAGGACTTCAGTCCATCTGTCGACTAGCAAATCTTGATCAGCTCTAAGCTGTTGCTATTTTTTCTTGAGGCTTCTTGCCATGGCCATAAGCCTGCGTTGAAAACGCTCTTTCTCGACGGGATCCTCTGGCACGACGAATTCATTGTCGTCGAGGCTTGCCTCGTCTTCGGAGGGAGGCATATAATTATCGTCCTCGACCTCTCTGTCTACCACTCTCTCATGAGGGCTGGTTTCTCCATCCTCCTGTGCTAAATCTTGCTGGAGGGGGTTTTCTTCGGCACATTCCGGAGTATTATTATCTCCCGTGCTGGAATCGCCGTATTTGTTTTGGCGGGATTTTGAGCAGCGCCGTTGACGCTGGCGCTTAGGCTATTTCTTGGCGGGGTCATCCTCCGTTGTTCCATCGCCATCTCCTTCTTTTGGGGTGTCCACCATGTATATGTCATATGATGAGGTGGCTTTCCAGGGCCTGATAGGCGCTGGTTCTTCATCGTCTCCTTCATCGGCGTCCATACCGTCGATGTCTTCAGAGTCGAAGTCCAGCATGTCGGTTAAGTTGTCGACAGTGGCTACAAAGTGGGTGGTGGGTGGGCTTTGAATTTCTTCATCGTCTGAATCCCAACCTTGCTGACCGTAGTCCGGCCAGGGATCTCCTGATAAAGAGAGAGACTTCAGTGTCTTCAGAATATCGTCGAAAGGCGAGTGCTAAAAGATGTCCGCGGCAGTAAACTCCATGATCGGCGCCCAATCGGATTCGATCGGCAGTGGCGCGGAGGGTTCGGAGTCCGGAGAGGAGTCTGGCTCCTTGGAGTCACGAGTCTCACAGAGTGCGGGGCTGGTGTTCGGCTCGATCGCCATTGGGATCGCAGCCCCCGAGGCGGCGTCCAACCACCCATCCTCCATCGGCGCAGTTGGCTTTGAATTAAGGGTCGAAGCCGATGCGGGTGCGGCCTCCAGGGCACTGTTCAGCAGCAGAGCTAGATCATGCTCGTCGTGACAGTGCGGCGCGCTCGGCAGTGGCTCGAATCCGTCGAAGATCAAGTCCCTGCGGATGTCAGCCATGTAGTTTAAACTTCCAAATCTGACCTGACGGCCAGGGGCATAGCTTTCGATCTGCTCCAGATGGCCAAGTGAATTGGCCTGCAGTGCGAAGCCGCCGAAGACGAAGATCTGTCTGGGGAGGAAGGTCTCACCCTGGACTGCATCGCCATTGATGATCGTAGGAGCCATCAAGCCTGACGGCGACGACACAGAGGAACTCTCAATGAAAGCACCAATGTAGGTGTCAAAACCGGCGGATCTCGGGTAGGGGGTCCCGAACTGTGCGTCTAGGCCGGATGGTAACAAGAGGCAAGGGGCACGAAGTTTTACCCAGGTTCGGGCCCTCTCGATGGAGGTAAAACCCTACGTCCTGCTTGATTAATATTGATGATATGGGTAGTACAAGAGTAGATTTACCACGAGATCGGAGAGGCTAAACCCTAGAAGCTAGCCTATGGTATGATTGTTGTTGTGTATGTTGTCCTACGGACTAAAACCCTCCGGTTTATATAGACACCGGAGAGGGTTAGGGTTACACAAAGTCAGTTACAATGGCAGGAGATCTACACATCCATATCGCCAAGCTCGCCTTCCACGCCAAGGAAAGTCCCTTGCAGACACGGGACGAAGTCTTCAATCTTGTATCTTCATAGTCCAGGAGTCCGGCTAAAGCTATAGTCCGGCCATCAGGACACCCCCTAATCCAGGACTCCCTCATTTGTCATTTGCTTTAGTGCTTGACTTATATCCTTTTAGAGCACGGCAGTGGTTTTATTTTATAGAAATATATGAACTCTTTTGCTTCACTTATATTATTTTTAGAGTCTTTAGAACAACATGGCAATAATAAAAACTTTCATGTAAGTGCATTGAATACTAACAGAAGTTTGATACTTGATGATTGTTTTGAGATATGGAGATGGTGATATTAGAGTCATGCTAGTTGATTAGTTGTGAATTTGAGAAATACTTGTCTTGAAGTTTGTGATTCCCGTAGCATGCACGTATGGTGAACCATTATGTGATGAAGTCGGAGCATGATTTATTTATTGATTGCCTTCCTTATGAGTGGCGTCGGGGACGAGCGATGGTCTTTTCCTACCAATCTATCCCCCTAGGAGCATGCGTGTAGTACTTTGTTTCAATGACTAATAGATTTTTGCAATAAGTATGTGAGTTCTTTATGACTAATGTTGAGTCCATGGATTATACGCACCCTCACCCTTCCACATTTGCTAGCCTCTCTAGTACCGCGCAACTTTCACCGGTACCATAAACCCACCATATACCTTCCTCAAAACAGCCAACATACCTACCTATTATGGCATTTCCATAGCCATTCCGAGATATATCGTCATGCAACTTTCCACCATTCTGTTATTATGACACGCTTCATCATTGTCATATTGCTTGCATGATCATGTAGTTGACATCGTATTTGTGGCAAAGCAACCGTTCATAATTCTTTCATACATGTCACTCATGCATCATTGCACATCCCGGTACACCACCGGAGGCATTCATATAGACTCATATTTTGTTCTAAGTATCGAGTTGTAATTCTTGAGTTGTAAGTAAATAAAAGTGTGATGATCATCATTATTAGAGTATTGTCCCAGTGAGGAAAGGATGATGGAGACTATGATTCCCCACAAGTCGGGATGAGACTCTGAAAGAAAAATAAAAAAAGAGAAAAAAAGAGGCCATAAAAAAGGGGGAGAAAAGGCCCAAATAAAAAAAATAAAAAGAGAGAAAGAGGGAGAAGGGGAAATGCTACTATCCTTTTACCACACTTGTGCTTCAAAGTAGCACCATGATCTTCATGATAGAGAGTCTCCTATGCTGTCACTTCCACATACTAGTGGGAATTTTTTATTATAGAACTTGGCTTGTATATTCCAATGATGGGCTTCCTCAAAATGCCCTAGGTCTTCCTGAGCAAGCGAGTTGGATGCACCCCCACTTAGTTTCTTTTTGAGCTTTCATACACTTATAGCTCTAGTGCATCCGTTGCATGGTAATCCCTACTAACTCACATTGATATCTATTGATGGGCATCTCCATAGCCCGTTGATACGCCTAGTTGATGTGAGACTATCTTTCTCCTTTTTGTCTTCTCCACAACCACCATTCTATTCCACCTATAGTGTGATGTCCATGGCTCACGCTCATGTATTGCGTGAAGATTGAAAAAGTTTGAGAACATCAAAAGTATGAAACAATTGCTTGGCTTGTCATCGGGGTTGTGCATGATTTTAAATATTTTGTGTGATGAAGATAGAGCATAGCCAGACTATATGATTTTCTAGGGGTGGCTTTCTTTGGCCATGTTATTTTGAGAAGACATGATTAGTTTGTTAGTATGCTTGAACTATTATTATTTTTATGTCAATATTAAACTTTTGTGTTGAATCGTATGGATCTGAATATTCTTGCCACAATAAAGAGAATTACATGGATAAATATGTTAGGTAGCATTCCACATCAAAAATTCCGTTTTTATCATTTACCTACTCGAGGACAAGCACGAATTAAGCTTGGGGATGCTCATACGTCTCCAACGTATCTATATTTTTATTATTATTCCATGCTATTATATTATCTGTTTTAGATGTTTATGGGCTTTATTATACACTTTTATATTATTTTTGGGACTAACCTATTAACATAGATCATTATTTTTAAGTATCGCAGAAAAGGAAAATCAAACGGAGTCCAAATGACCTGACACTTCAAGGAGATCATTTTTGGGCCAGAAGAAGCCCACGGAGTACCGGAGGTGGGCCAGAAGAGTCCCGAGGCCACCACGAGGGTGTGGGGCGCCCCCCTGCCTCGTGGTCGCCTCGTGGCCCCCCTGACCGACTTCTTTCACCTATATATA
>NC_041380.1:237726338-237744147 GCF_002162155.2 Triticum dicoccoides | reverse complement strand
CAACATACCCTAGAAACATTGCACAGCAGAATAGATGGGGAGTTCCACCGCCAGAAGCCTCCGTAGCCACCGAAAACCAATCTATACTCGTTCTGGCACCATGCCGAAGGGGGGAATCCCTCTCCGGTGGCCATATTCATCATCCCGGCACTCTCCTTGACAAGGAGGGAGTAGTCCACCCTCGGGGGTGAGGCTATGTACCAGTAGCTATGTGTTTGATCTCTCTCTCTCGTGTTCTTGAGGTGGTACGATCTTGATGTATCGCGAGCTTTGCTATTATAGTTGGATCTTATGATGTTTCTCCCCCTCTACTCTCTTGTAATGGATTGAGTTTTCCCTTTGAAGTTATCTTATTGGATTGAGTCTTTAAGGATTTGAGAACACTTGATGTATGTCTTGCATGTGCTTATCTGTGGTGACAATGGGATATCACGTGATCCACTTGATGTATGTTTTGGTGATCAACTTGCGAGTTCCATGAACTTATGCATAGGTGTTGGCACACGTTTTCGTCTTGACTCTCCGGTAGAAACTTTGGGGCACTCTTTGAAGTTCTTTGTGTTGGTTGAATAGATGAATCTGAGATTGTGTGATGCATATCGTATAATCTTACCCACGGATACTTGAGGTGACATTGGAGTATCTAGGTAACATTAGGGTTTTGGTTGATTTATGTCTTAAGGAGTTATTCTAGTATGAACTCTATGATAGATTGAACAGAAAGGATAGCTTCATGTTATTTTACTACGGACTCTTGAATATATCGATCAGAAAGGATAACTTTGAGGTGGTTTCATACCCTACCATAATCTCTTCGTTTGTTCTCCGCTATTAGTGACTTTGGAGTGACTCTTTGTTGCATGTTGAGGGATAGTTATATGATCCAATTATGTTATTATTGTTGAGAGAACTTGCAATAGTGAAAGTATGAACCCTAGGCCATGTTTCCTAGCATTGCAATACCGTTTGTGCTCACTTTTATCATTAGTTACCTTGCTGTTTTTATATTTTCAGATTACAAAAACCTATATCTACCATCCATATTGCACTTGTACCACCATCTCTTCGCCGAACTAGTGCACCTATACAATTTACCATTGTATTGGGTCTGTTGGGGACACAAGAGACTCTTTGTTATTTGGTTGCAGGGTTGCTTGAGAGAGACCATCTTCATCCTACGCCTCCCACCAATTGATAAACCTTAGGTCATCCACTTGAGGGAAATTTGCTACTATCCTACAAACCTCTGCACTTGGAGGCCCAACAACGTCTACAAGAAGAAGGTTGTGTAGTGGACATCACTGTCTCTCTTTCGACATACTCTTTTTTTAGACCTTAACTTTTTCAATCTTCATGTCTACTTAGGCACTAACACATGGAGAAAAACATATAACCAATCGGTGGCGTAATAAGCACCAGGATTTTTTCAGTTCTCATGACATTCGTTTGAGGACAATAACGATGGAAGGATACGCATCCAACCAGGCAAACAGAAGCTTTGCCACATTCTTCCTGTTGAATGCGAGGTTACTATTGTCCAGAGGCTTAAGTTTTTCAACAAGAGATTTCTCAGGGACGGACATGTTGAACAGCAAAAAAAGAAGTTCCAGATGGACAAATGGGCTTCCGAACATGCTCGGCTTCTATTTAGAACAACTTTGATGTAGGGTGCAACCCTAGATGGCCAATCTTTCACGAAAGGAGCAGATCCCGCGATGAACACGAACAACACGAGGGGAAATCACAAAGGGGAAAACAAGAGAAACACTCAAACCAACAAGTATGATCACACATGCGCTAGATCCATGAACACAAAGGGAGATACATGATCCACGATCAATAAGGGATGATACACGATAACCGGTTCTTCTCCAAAGGAGGTCTTGATGGGGGCCACCCAAAAGGGGGTCTTGAACCCAAGGGGATCTTCTCCGTAGAGGGGCTGCGGTCTCTCTCGTGGAGTATATCCGATGTGGATGAGCGAGGCTCTATCACTAATATGAGCTATCACAAATCTAACCCTAGAAACGAGGTGGAGGTGGTCTATTTATAGTCTAAGCCATGAAGGAGTAAGTGGGAGAGAGATACATGGCCAAAGGCCTGGCTGCACACAGGCAGGTATCGGAAAGCCAATGGGGGCGGACATCCAGAGGCTCGGGACGGACCGGTCGTCCGCTGGTCATCGGACGTCCACTGAAACTGTTCCGTTGAAGAGGCACCAGACGTCCGGTGTCTTCAGACTTCTGTTAATATTACCGGTCGTCCAGAGGTTGTCGGTCGTCCGGCTGCTATAGATCTCCTGGCTGGTCCTGGCGTGGTCGCGTCGGACGTCCGGTGGACGTCGGTCGTCCGGGCGCTGTAGAGTGTCAGAGTCCGGTGGCCTCCAGTCGTCCGGTCGATGTATACTCCGCAACTCCTTCTTCTTCCGTCTTCGCTTCCACGCTTCCCTCGCGGATGGTGTAGGTGTTCCTTGGTGCTTGCACCCTCCACGTCGTCCGTAGCATTTCGACAATACCTATGCATGCACATGGGAGAAGTGTCAAGTAGTATACCATCCTCGAAGGGGTCAAATGAGCACGTGTAAAGGAGATGATTCACCTTTGTGTATGTGAAGTATATGTCGCACGTGTCACTCACCGAACGGAATCTTGATATGGTGATGTCCATAGGATGCTCCACATCATCTCCCCTCCCTTGGGAAAGATCCGACCTCGGATCGAAAACCAAATCACCATGGAAAAGAGATGGCTTTGCCGTGTAGAAGTGGATGTTCACCAAGTAGTCATCATCTTCAAGCTTGAAGTGGGCACTGTCCAATGTCGCACCGTCTAGTGATTCCTTCAAAATGAGCAAGGACAACAAACACTTGGAAAAATAAATGTGGTTAGCATTAGTGCAAGACCATGCATTCAAGAGGTGATTCACCAAACAAGTGTCGTCATCATGCAAAGCATATGGTTTGACAAAGGATAGTGACATGGCATGTAAGCACATAAATTGAGCACAAGCAAAGATATCATGGGAACAAGCATGTAAATGTGAGGTAGTGATGCAAATATGTGTGACAAGAAAAAAAGCATCTACCTCAAGGTTATAGCAAGCATGGGACAAGTGCTCAATGAAAGGTCGATGGTAGGCATAAGAAGCATTCACAACACCAAATAAAATGAAGTGTCTAAACACATGTGCCAAGTGTAAGACAATCCAAGCATAACGTGCACAGGGTGTAGTGAAGATAGTATGGCACTCAACACAATAGAAAGAGCAAGTGTTCATCATGTGTGAGGCAATCAAGGCAAGCATGTAGAAATCTATGGGACATGACATATGTGAAGAAATGATATTGTTGCAACCAAACATGTGATAGGACCATGTAATCCAAGAATTGGATGCAACACACAAGGCATATGTATCATGATGCATGGAATGGTGAAAGTGACAAGTCAAAGCAAGATCTCTAACATGTGTGCAATCAAGTGGTCCAAGATGAACAATAAGTCTCATGGTGCAAGCAACACAAGTAGTATGATCCTCAATATCCATGCTCAAGAAAGATGTCACCTGGAAGGCGTGTCCTTGTGCATTCTTCACAATGCCTAAGCACAAGCAAGTGCGATGTAGAATCATCGTGGTAGAAGGTGGTTCGCTCTCAAGAGCTCGAGCGGTCAACTCACGTGAAGTGGAAGTCGAGACGAAGTCCAAGTATCCTACACATGCACACAACAAAACAAAGAATGTATGCGCATGGTAGATAAACACATCATCCATCATGATGGTTCTCCGCTCTTGCACATAACCATTAGTACCACAAGTGCATGAATAATATGATGCAATAATGGCTATATTCATGGCACTAGGTATATGGTGCAAAGAGGCAAGACAAGCATGCCTCACAAGGAATATGTCAAAATCTCCAAACATATGTGAGAATGCTATGGGGGTAATCTCATTAGCAAGACTAAAATCATGGTTGCGCTCAATACATGGAAAATCATCTAGCATGAGAGAGGCAACATATGGATATATATGACAGCAAACAATAACAATCATGTGCAAAGCATGTAGATGGTTGTCATCAACCGCATGAAATGAGCAAGTATGAATCATCGGTGATGCAACAAGGCAAGCAATCATAGTAATGAACTCGTGCAAGCTAGTAGTGCGAAGATGCAACATACTAGAGTAAATCATGGCAATCATATCATGAGAGCAAATAATAGGCATAGACAATGCACATGATATATCGCAAGCATGAACACAAAGCAAGATCATAGTATCATCATAGGCATGGGGCACAAAGCAAGCATGGCAGTAACAAGTGATATCTCCAACAAGTTTGCAAATACACATACAAGTATGAGAATCAATCATCATGTGTAATGCAAAGCATGGGTCAAAAATGCATGGCAAAGGCATAGGAATAAGCATATCATGCAAAGTGAACATGGAAAGATTAGCATAGAATGATATATAATGGACAATAACCCATAGCCAAGTGAGGGCCATGTAGAAGAAATGCGTGAAGTATTTGCACGAAGAGAGCGGTAGGAAAGACAATCCATTGGATCCCAAGTCATCATTGCTCTCTAGAGCTCATTTTGTCAACTCATGGGATTGCGAGGTTGACAAGTATTCATGGGTACCTACACAAAAGAGACACAAACCAAAGAAATTGTGCGTGTGGTAAATGTACACATCATCCATCATGATGTGTATTTGCACGTGTGAGTTAGCACAAGATAAGCATCGCTCAAAGAAATTTGATGCATGGTATAAGAACATGTCATCCATCATGAAATAATAGTTATTGTGTATAACACGATGGGGACACAAATTGAGAATGCAAGTATATGGCACATCAATAGAATGTTTATTCATGGGGAGCATATTGTGCAAATAAGTATGAGGATCATGCAATGGATGGGATGAATCTAAATCTCCTAAAATGTATGAGGAAACTATGGGAGTCTCCTCATGAGAAATATCGTAAACATAACATGGAGAAAATGGACAACATCCACAACAATGCATATCCGATGCTAGGTAGTCATGGCATGGCATATGAGATAAATGATGCAAAGGGAGCATATCGATATCATCACAAGAAAAACAAATGCCTATAACCATGGGCTTGTCATTTATTCCATATGTGCAAATTGGGAAGGCATATGCATAGTCACTATGATGAGATTGCAAATATGACATATGATTAATCTCATGCATAGCATATGACAAGTCAAGCAGATTGTCAAACATGATGTGACCTAAAGAATGATCACAAGAAATCCTATGTAACATGGCATCACAACTAATTGACTCCACATGGCAATCATCATACTCATCGTAAATGGTCAAGAAATCATCACATGAGGAAGTCACAGTAGCATGAAGCATGGAAATAGGTTGATCAACATCATGCAAGCAATCAATGTCAAGAATGTCCACTAGTGGGACTAGAGCATCACCGTCACCTATGTTACCGTTTTCATTCCACTCAAATGGTGCAGGTGAGGTGGGAAAGACCAAATGGTGGTCATCTTCATCTTGATGGAACCATGTGGGGGTTCATCATATTCCTCCATGGCCGTCGTCTTGTCCAAAGGGAGGATGTAGTCGTCGCGAATCGGCGCATCATCATATATGGGACCTAGCACCAAATGAGAAGACACAATAGAGGTAGAGGTCAAGTTGTTAGAAATGCAAATGGCCTCACGGGACCTATCAACTATCACACTCTTTATATGTGGTGGTTCACTCACTCCCTCAAAGTAGGTGCACTCAATATCATGTATGGTGGAGTCACTCATCTCACTCAAGTGGTGGGGGTTATGGCTCTCCTCACATGGGAATTGGGGCAACTCATCATATATGGGGCTAGTGTGAAGTCACTCTCACTCTCAATATGGTGGCAAAAGTCACTCAAGTCGTCAAACGTCGTTGTGGCCGAGGTGAAATACGCAACCATCTCATCGCCATCGCCATGGATGAAGGCCGAAGATGGCACATCATCACTCTCCTCCTGACCAAAGGGAAAATCCCATGCTCAATCATCTCATCACTGTCGCCGTGGATGAAGGCTGAAGATGGCACATCATTACTCTCGCCTCCTAAGATGGAAGCATCATCCTTGCTTGCCACCGTGTCGCTCACCTCCAAAGCATGTTCCTTGATTGACTCCCTAGTCGTAGTCGTCGCCGCACCATCTTGAAAAAGAGTCAAAGTAGACTCGGCATCATCAATAACACAAAGAGGGATGGCGGTGAAGTCAAACTTGGGAGCATCGTCTTGGAGCTCGCCAGGCATGGACATCGTGGTGGTACTAGCCTCATGCTCGTCGTATTGGAGATTGGTCTTAGAGAAGTGTGCTTGGGGTCGAGAAGCCTTGGCCTTCATGTGTTCTTGTTCTGCCTTGAGAGTACCAATGTAGATGTCATCGAGGGACTTGTACTTCTCGAGGAAGATCGTCTTGGAGATGTCACTGTGCAATCCCATCATGAAGTGAAACTTCATCGAAATGGGGTCGTCCAGGCCGTCTTGCCGCAAGGCTTTCTTAATCTCCTTGAAGTACTCGTCGATGGACTTGGATCCTTGGGTGGTGTTCTCCAATTGACGTAGAAGTTGTTCCGTGTAGGTTGGAGGCATGAACTAGCACCGCAAAGCTCTCTTCGTCTTGGGCCAACTCATGTTGTAGGTCTCTGAAAGTGTGTGAAGCCACCATGTGGACGCATAGTCATAGAAGTTCCTTGTGGCGCACTTCACTTGATCTTCGGGAGGAACTTGATGTAGCTTGAGGTAGTCGTCCATCAAACGCTCCCATTCGAGATACTCCTCGGGTTCTTGAGTCCCATAGAAAGGAATTGTGTGGTCGATGTCGAGGTCATAGTAGCTCGTGGAAGTCGCAGACTTGAGCTTGGGGAGCTTCTCTTCAGGTGCTTGTGGGCGAAGATGCCGTGTGTCTGTAGGCAAAGATGCCTTGAAGTTGCTTGGCGAAGATGCCAAGGGATATGGTGAAGTCGTTGAGCGGTTTTTGGTGTTGAGCTCTTGGCCTTCACGTCCTTGTTGGTGATGGTGTCGATGCCGATGTGATTTTGCCGGAGATGGTAGCTCGGAGACATGTGCTCTTGAGCGTCTTCTCGAAGATGAGGATGATCGCTTGTATGACTTGATGTGGGCTTTGATCTCCTCCATTTGAGCTTGCATCTTGGCGTTGGTGGAGTTGTTTGTGGCATCGAACTCATTGTTGTTGTTGTAGACAAAAGATGAAATGCCTTGCCTATCCATCACAAGACTCGAGTAGAGGTGAGTGGCAGAAAGAGAAGAACTATACCAAATGTACCTTGACCGATGTTGAGTATGGATCAATGATCACTCAATAGTGTAACAAGGAAATAGCACAATTGGTACAGATCTTGTCGATTTCTCACACCTACACAAGTAAGTATTATGGTGGAGCTCGGTGAGGATAGTGGCACAAAAACTTTAATGCAAAATGTTAGCAAGAGTCAATAAAGTTGAAAGAGATTCACAAATTCGCAAGTGAAATAAGTGGACCAATAGCAATATGTGGTACACAGAAACACACACACGGATAGATAAAATGGGGTCGTGCAACCAAGGAATGAGCACAAAATGTGGAATCCAGGAAAAATGCTCGTGTTGCTCAACTCAAGAGAGATGCTAGCACGATTGCTCTATAGGCGGATACAAAACTTGTGCACAACCTATAAGATGCAAAATGTAGGAGTTTTCTATCCCAAGTATGCTATATATATGGTTCCCGGTGTTATGACCCAAGATGATCGGATATGACAATCTTATATGCAATGTGGTATGGTGCTATGGCACTTTCTTACAAGCTTCTTTGCTCTTTCTCTTTTGCTTAAAATCTTATTCTTTTTTTGTATGGCCACTTTTGCACAATGCACAAACCAAGATAGCAATTGTATATATATGCGGGAACAAACTTGTGGCACAAGGGATGATATGATACCAATATGATATGGTATGTATGCAATGGAAGTTGTAGATTACTAATGTGCACAAGTAACGTTGCCGGCAATACTCAAATGGCTAGTCTCGATAGGCAAGTAACGCAAAATAGGCTAGGGGTTATCAATGCAATGGCAAGGGAATATACAATGGAGGGATACCACGATACCAAGATGATATGGAGGTTACCGTCCTTGGCGATGATGAGTGGCGGTGTCCTTGATGTAGATACCAAGATGATGGAGACTCGTCCCTAAGTAGCCGAAACACCTTAGGAAACGGAAAAACCGCGAACTCAAAATCTCAAATGTCAAATGGTGGTAGTGGGAATGCGGTTGTGGTTGCGGAAGCTCAATGGGATTGCGGAAATGCAATGATGGGTTTTGAGACGCAAAACGGAAGTGGGAGGTTATTTGGTTATGTGATTCAGAGTTGAAGGTCACCGTCCCTAAGTAGCCGAAACACCTTAGGAGATACAACTCATAACTCAAACAAAATTGGGTTAAGTTGGGGGTGGCGAAAGTGTATGGTGGGTGAGCCTATCCGGAAGTTATGGTGGTGGTGATGGTGGTTGATGAAGCAGCAACCATCCCTAAGTATCCTAAACACCTTAGGGGACTCAAATCACAACTCAAACAACCACTAATGAGAAGGGGAACAAAATTGGTTAGGTTGCGGAAGTGGGTGGTGGTGTTGCGGATGATGTGGTGGAAGCCCTAGGCAAAGATGCCAAAGTTCCAAAAATTTGATGGATTCAAATGGTGTTGAAATTATTTTTGTGGGAAGGTCGATGTCAAGAGCTTCAAAACGAGCTAAAGAACGTCAAAATCGGAGTTCGGATGAATTAGTTATGACCGAAACAAAATATCAGCGAAGTCGGTTTTTACACGTAGCGGACGTCCGGAAATGGATGGATGTCTGGTCGTCGGACGTCCAGTCGGGTCGGAAATCCGCTAATTTCATCTCGGGTTAGGGGTTCCGGTCATCCGGAAGGCTGCGGACGACCAGTCGTTCCAGGGGCTCCGGACGTCTGTAAAGTGGTGGTCGTCCGGTGGGTCGGGGTCAACGCGAAATTTCAGATCCGGGACGCGATTTTGGACGGAAATTGATGATTTGGGGATCAAAATTGATCAGATTTCGTGGATGGAAAGTGGTAAAACTTGGGGAAATGCTAGATCCACTTGAAACCAAGCAAATCCATGGATCAAATCCAACAAATCTTCATCAAACCAACAAATCACAAAAAAAAATTGGGACTATTTTGGTGGGGATTTTCAAAATTGGGGAAGAACACAACAAAATTAGGCTAGAAAACAACGAGGGGAGGCTCCGAAATTGTGATCAACATAGCTAATGATACCAAGATGATGTAGGGTGGAAACCTAGATGGCCGTTCTTTCACAAAACGAGCGGATCCCGCGATGAACACGAAGAACACGAGGGGAAATCACAAAGGGGAAAACAACAGAAACACTCAAACCAACAAGTATGATCACACATGCGCTAGATCCATGAACACAAAGGGAGATACATGATCCACGATCAACAAGGGACGATACATGGTAAGCGGTTCTTCTGCAATGGAGGTCTTGATGGGGGCCACCCAAAAGGGGGTCTTGAATCCAAGGGGATCTTCTCCATAGAGGGGCCGCTGTCTCTCTTGTGGAGTAGATTTGACGTGGATGAGCGAAGCTCTATCTCTAATATGAGCTATCACAACGCTAACCCTAGAAAGGAGGTGGAGGTGGTCTATTTATAGTCTAAGCCACGAAGGGGTAAGTGGGAGAGAGATACAAGGCCAAAGGCCCAGCTGCACACAGGCATGCATCGGACGTCCGGTGGGGGTCGGATGTCTGGAGGCTTGAGACAGACCGGTCGTCCGCTGGTCGTCGGACGTCCGCTGAAACTGTTCTGTTGAAGAGGCACCAGACGTCCGGTGTCATCGGACTTCCGTTAATATTACCGGTACTCCGGAGGTTGTCAGTCATCCGGCCACTGTAGATCTCCTGGTTGGTCTTGGCGTGGTCGCGTCGGACGTCCGGTGGACGTCGGTCATCCGGGCGCTATAGAGTGTCGGACATCCAGTGGCTTCCGGTTGTCCGGTCGCTGTAGACTCCACGGCTCCTTCTTCTTCCATGGATGGTGTAGGTGTTCCTTGGCTCTTGCACTCCTCCATGTCGTCTGTAGCGTTTCGACAATACCTATGCATGCACACGGGAGAAGTGTCAAGTAGTATACCATCCTCGAAGGGGTCAAATGAGAACGTGTAAAGAAGATGATTCACCTTTGTGTACGTATGTGAAGTAGATGTCGCACGTGTCACTCGTCGAACAAAATCTTGATATGGTAATGTCCATAGGATGCTCCGCATCAAACTTGTAGTCATCCTCCATTAAATTTGTTTACACAGGATGTTGATTTTATGGATCAGACCGATCCATTTGTTTGTGACTGCAAAAAGAGTGGTTGGTTAGATGTTAATACCATGTTCGATCTAGGTTTTATCTGATGGGGTCATGTACCTAGGGTAGGGTCACGAACCTGATCTAAGTACCTTACCCAAGGACACCCTTAGAAGAGGTCGCCTTCCAGTCGACCAACGAGGGACTCACTCGACTGACTTGAAGGACTCGACCACGAAGACTCACTCGACCACCAGGAGGTCAAGAGGCACTCCGCACTGCAACGGCCTGTAATTAAGTAGGCTTTATGATAGTAAAGACACTTTATGTGGGGCGTTACCAGTAACGCCCCAGACTTAACTCACCTTAAACCCTCTCCTACGTGGGCTGGCTGGGGTCCTGGCACACTCTATATAAGCCACCCCCCCTCCATAGGCAGAAGGGTTCGGCACCTTGTAACTCATATACTCATAATCCACTCGACCGCCTCCGGGCTCCGAGACGTAGGGCTGTTACTTCTTCCGAGAAGGGCCTGAACTCGTACATCCCTTGTGTTTACAACCTCTCCATAGCTAGGACCTTGCCTCTCCATACCTACCCCCCACTCTACTGTCAGGCTTAGAACCACGACAGTTGGCGCCCACCTTGGGGCAGGTGTTTTAGCGATTTTGTGGAGAAGTTGCGATTCTTCCGAGTACTTTCATCATGGTGTCTGCTGGAGTTTTGGCCGGGGGTCAAGAGATCCGTCTCGGCACTCTCACCTTCATCGCCGACGACTCCGCGTGGCTCCAGGAGGCTCCACTCGACGTAGATGCGCTCCCCGCCCGCGGTGGGACGCATTTTCTTGCATGTGTCCGCGGCGTTCTGCTGCGGCAACCGTCGACCCAGTATCGGTCGGCTCCTCCATCGTCCACCCTCCCAGTCTCCCGCCAGCGCAAGCGCTCGGGCCGGTCGAGGCTTCAGTGATGGGTGAGGCACGCGGTGGCTCGCCAATCGACCACCACCCAAGTTGCGGCAATCGAGCCCGACGAATCTCTCTACGGCTTGTTCGATCTGTCGACTGGCTCCGTAGAGACTGCATCCGAGTGCGGTAGCAGTGATCCAGCGGCGGAAATCTTGATGGTCGACGGGCCCCGCAGTCCCCCTGGCTTCGCCCGTGATGATGGAGCAGGTGACGGAGGCGACCCCGCACGACGCCACGAAGAGTACCAGCCCGAGCCACTCGACTCTCTGCAAAGAGAGGAACTTCGCCGCAGGAACGTGGATGCCCTGCGTACTCCCATCGCAGGAGAAACCCCCGAGGCTCGTGCCTTGGAGGAGGCGCGTCTGGCCAATTTGGCTGAGCGCACTCGGCTGGAGAACCTTCAGCGAGCACTCGACGAGCGCACGCGGCAACGAGTTCCCGACACCAGTCGACGTCAACTCTTCCCGCCGACTCAGGTATATCGAACCCCAATTCAGAATTTAGCAGCTGCGACCCGTATAGCAGAGTCCATCCAGCCTTCGCAGTCGGAAGCTGGCAGAGGTTTGCTGCAGATCAGGGATCTGCTCCGGGCAGCAGGAGATCAGAATTCAGCCGTGTCTCAGTCGCGCAACAGAATTCACAGTCGATCCGTCACTGTGAATACGGTTCAGTCGGCTCACAGCCCTAGATCGCCTCCGCGGCGTGAAGGGCGCGAGAATCGGCAAGATCAATATGGCGACAGACTTGACCGAGATGATAGGCGTCGAGTGCCCAATTCCCCTCCGAGGGGTGGGTCTTACGCTCCTCGGCAGCCAGATGACAGGCGTCAGTATAGTACAGGGCGAAGGGTTCCAGTCGACCCCAGAGAACCAGGCTTCGACGCGCGATCCATTATCGTGCAAGGTTTGGTCGACAGAGATGCGCCCACAAGCAGTCGAGTGCATGTTTCTGGTCCTGAATGTTTCAGCAGAGCTATCAGAGCTGCAGTTATCCCTCCCAATTTCAGGTTGGCAACAGGAGTCAGCAAGTTCACTGGTGAGTCTAAGCCTGAAACTTGGCTTGAAGACTACCGAGTGGCAGTTCAGATTGGTGGTGGGAACGACGAGGTGGCCATGAAGCATTTGCCCCTCATGCTGGAAGGTTCTGCCAGGGCATGGTTGACTCAATTACCTCCTAGCAGCATTTACACTTGGGAAGATCTGTCCCGAGTGTTCATCAGAACGTTTGAAGGGACTTGCAAGCGACCAGCTGGATTGACAGAGTTGCAAGTCTGCGTGCAGAAGGCTAATGAGACTCTCAGAGAGTATATTCAGAGGTGGATCACTTTGCACCACACTGTAGAGAATGTGTTTGATCATCAGGCAGTCTGCGCCTTCAAAGATGGCGTCAAGAACAGAGAACTGAGTTTGAAGTTTGGTCGAACCGGAGACATGACCTTGAGTCGGATGATGGAGATTGCTACCAAGTACGCCAACGGCGAAGAAGAAGACCGACTCCGAAGCGGCAAGCACAAGTCGAGTCAGTCGGAAAAAGGAAACACCAGTCGGAAACAGAAGCAGAAGGCTGAACCGGCAGCTCCTGGAGAGGCTCTGGCCGTGACTCAAGGAAAGTTTAAGGGGAAACCAAAAGGATCCTGGAACCCCAAGAAGGTAAAGGATAAAGAAGGGAACGACGTAATGGATATGCCATGTCACATCCATACGAAGAAAGACGAAGAGGGGAATATCATCTACCCGAAGCACACCACTCGCCAATGTCGACTCCTGATCCAGCAGTTTCAGGGAAAACAGTCTAAGGACAAGGAGAAGGAGTCAGACAAGGCCGAAGACAAGGAGGACAGTGAGGAAGGATATCCACATATCAACTCCACTCTGATGATCTTTGCAGATGTGGAAAGCAGGAGTCGACTGAAAGTCATTAACCGAGAGGTGAACATGGTTGCCCCAGCAAAAGCAAATTATCTGAAATGGTCTCAAATACCCATCACATTCGACCAATCTGATCACCCGACTCATATTGCCACCCCTGGGAGGCAAGCTTTGGTGGTCGATCCAGTTGTCGAAGGCACTCGACTGACAAAGGTGCTGATGGATGGTGGAAGTGGGCTGAACTTGTTGTATGCAGACACACTGAAAGGAATGGGCATTCCGATGTCCCGACTGAGCACTAGTAACATGAGCTTTCATGGAGTTATACCAGGGAAGAAGGCCGAGTCACTCGGCCAAATAGCTTTGGATGTGGTGTTTGGTGATTCGAAACATTTTCGCAAAGAAAAGTTGACGTTTGAGGTCGTGGATTTTCAGAGTGCATATCATGCCATTTTGGGCAGACCAGCTTACGCACGGTTCATGGCTCGACCATGCTACGTGTACCTCAAATTGAAGATGCCCGGCCCCAAAGGAGTGATCACTGTCACCGGTGATCGGAAAAAGGCAGAAGAGTGCTTTCAGAAGGGCTCCAAGATTGCCGATTCCCAGGTGACAGCGGTCGAGTTCGAAGAATACAAGCAAAACGCAGATCCGAGTGACTTGCTGCGATCAAAGAAACCCACCACAGAGTCTGCACAGTCGTCCGGTGAGACGAAGCCTGTTCACATTCACCCGACCGACCCCGATGCAGCTCCGACCCGCATCTCCACAACACTCGACCCAAAATAGGAAGAAGCGCTCATCCAGTTCCTCCGTGAGAACTGGGACATTTTTGCATGGAAGCCCGCTGACATGCCAGGTGTTCCCAGGGGACTGGCTGAGCATCGCCTAAGAGTCGACTCATCTACAAAACCAGTCAAAGAGCATCTTCAGCGGTCCGCCGTCCAGAAGAGAAAAGCCATTGGTGAAGAAGTGGCTCGACTGTTGGCGGCCGGATTTATCCGAGAGATATACCACTCCGAGTGGCTCGCTAATGTCGTCATGGTTCCTAAGAAGGACAAGTCGCTCCGAATGTGCATTGATTTCAAGCACATCAACCGGGCCTGCCCGAAAGATCATTTTCCTCTCCCTCGCATAGATCAAATTGTTGACTCGACCGCGGGATGCGAGAGGCTATCTTTTTTAGATGCCTACTCCGGGTACCACCAGATCCGTCTGTACAGACCCGATGAGGTAAAAACAGCTTTCATCACTCCATTCGGGTGCTTCTGCTATATCACCATGCCATTCGGCCTCAAGAATGCCGGAGCCACATTTATGCGAATGATTCAGAAGTGTCTACTCACTCAAATCAGTCGGAATGTGGAAGCATATATGGATGATATCGTTGTCAAGTCACGAAAAGGTTCCGACCTGCTCGCTGATCTCGCCGAAACATTTGCCAACCTCAGAAGATATGATATCAAGATCAATCCATCAAAGTGCACATTTGGAGTTCCTGGTGGCAAGTTACTCGGTTTTCTCATTTCCGAACGGGGAATCGACGCTAACCCAGAGAAGATTGGCACTATTCTCCGAATGAAACGCCCTGTGCGAGTGCACGATGTCCAGAAGCTTACTGGATGCTTGGCCGCATTAAGTCGATTCATCTCACGACTCGGTGAAAAGGCATTGCCTCTTTACCGACTGATGAAGAAGACAGACAAGTTCGAGTGGACTCCAGAAGCTGATGCAGCGTTTGCTGAGCTAAAAACTCTGCTCTCCACCCAGCCGGTGCTTGCTGCTCCAATCAGTAAAGAGCCTCTGTTGCTCTATATCGCAGCCACAGGACAAGTCGTCAGTACTGTGCTAACGGTCGAGCGGGAAGAAGAAGGAAAAGCTCTCAAAGTTCAGCGCCCAGTGTATTATTTGTTTGAAGTCTTGACTCCATCCAAGCAGAGATATCCTCATTATCAGAAGCTTGTGTATGGAATATACATGACCACAAAGAAGGTTGCTCATTATTTTTCTGATCATTCCATCACAGTCGTCAGCGATGCTCCACTATCAGAGATTTTGCACAACAGAGATGCAACTGGTCGAGTGGCCAAATGGGCGATTGAACTTCTTCCCCTTGATATCAAGTTTGAGGCAAAGAAAGCCATTAAGTCCCAGGCAATAGCAGATTTCCTCGCCGAGTGGATTGAACAACAGTAGCCGACTGAAGTTCACTCGGAGCATTGGACCATGTTCTTTGATGGCTCTAAGATGTTGAATGGTTCCGGTGCTGGGGTTGTCCTGGTTTCCCCCAGAGGAGATAAGCTCAGATATGTGCTCCAGATTCACTTTGATTCCTCCAACAATGAGGCAGAATATGAGGCCCTCTTATATGGGTTGCGCATGGCCATTTCACTCGGTGTCCGTCGCCTGATGGTCTATGGCGACTCGGATTTAGTGGTCAATCAGGTGATGAAAGAGTGGGACGTGAGAAGCCCAGCCATGACTGGATACTGCAGTGCAGTGAGGAAGCTGGAAAAGAAGTTCGAGGGGTTGGAACTCCATCATATACCCCGACTGAAAAATCAAGCAGCTGATGATCTAGCAAAGATAGGTTCCAAGAGAGAAGCCATTCCGAGTGGTGTGTTCTTGGAGCATATACACACTCCGTCAGTCAAAGAAGATCCTTTCACCGAAGAAACTCCACAACCCAAGAGTGCCACAGATTCGACTGAAGTTGAAGTCCCAGCGGTCGTCGACTTGATCATGGAGGTTTTGGTGGTCATTCCCGACTGGACAGTTCCATATGTCGCATATATCCTGAGAAAAGAGCTTCCGGAGGATGAGGAAGAGGCTCGACAGATCGTCCGTCGATCTAAGGCCTTTACCGTAATCAAAGGACAATTATACAGAGAAAGCGCGACTGGAGTTGGTCAGAAGTGCATAACACCAGAAGAAGGTCGACTCATCCTCAATGATATTCACTCGGGGACCTGTGGTCATCATGCGTCCTCTCGGACCATCGTGGCCAAAGCATACCGAGCCGGATTTTACTGGCCAAAGGCGAATGAGATGGCAAAAGATATAGTGGATAAGTGCGAAGGATGTCAGTTCTACTTGAATATGTCGCACAAGCCTGCGTCAGCCCTAAAGACCATCCCACTCGTCTGGCCTTTCGCAGTATGGGGACTGGACATGGTCGGTCCTTTGAGAACAGGACGAAGTGGCTTCACGCATGTACTGGTGGCAGTCGACAAGTTCACCAAGTGGATCGAGGCTAAACCAATCAAGAGCCTTGACACCGGTACTGCTGTTAGCTTCATCAGGGAACTAATATTCAGATATGGAGTCCCGCACAGCATCATTACGGATAATGGGTCGAACTTCGACTCAGAGGAATTCAGAGCTTTCTGCAACTCCCAAGGCACACGGGTCGACTACGCTTCAGTCGCCCATCCGCAGTCGAATGGACAAGCAGAGCGAGCTAATGGACTGATTCTTAAAGGATTGAAGCCTCGACTGATGCGTGATCTCAAACACGCGGCTGGAGCTTGGGTAGACGAACTTCCCTCAGTGCTTTGGGGGCTGCGGACCACACCTAATCGGTCGACCGGAAGAACTCCATTCTTCTTGGTCTACGGAGCTGAAGCAGTCTTGCCGAGTGATCTTCTCCACAATGCTCCTCGAGTTGAAATCTACAACGAAGCAGAGGCTGAACAAGCGCGGCAGGATGCAGTCGACCTTTTAGAGGAAGAAAGGGAGATGGCTCTTATCCGGTCGACCATCTACCAACAAGATTTGCGTCGTTTCCACGCCAGAAATGTGAGAGGTCGAGCCTTCCAGGAAGGGGATTTAGTTCTCCGAGTGGATCAGCACAAACCACACAAGCTTGCTCCTTCTTGGGAAGTCCCCTTCATTGTCACCAAGGTCCTCCACAACGGGGCGTACCGTCTTTACAACGTCGAGCATAATATCAACGAGCCCCGAGCTTGGAACGCGGAGCTACTCCGCCCATTTTACACTTAAGTTTTATCACTCGGATGAGTTGCAATAAAGTACTTCTGTAGTTCATGGACCTCAAAATAATAGTGTCATGGTTCCTCCATAGTTTCTGTCACTTTTTATTTTTGTCCACATAAAATTCCCCCTCAGTGGGTGACTTAGCCGCGAATCCGTTTCGCCTAAGTTTGTAAAAATCCTACCGAGTGGTGAGCCAGACTCTCACTCGGAGGCTTAGCTGTGAATCCGTTTCGCCTAAGTTATCAAAATCCTACCGAGTGGTAAGCCAGACTTTCACTCGGGGGCTTAGCTGCAGCCCTGTGCTCGCCTAAGTTACAAAAATCCTACCGAGTGAAGAGCAACCCTCTCACTCGGGGGCTTAGCTGCAGTCCAAGCACTCGCCTAAGTTATAAAAATCCTACCGAGTGAAGAGCAACCCTCTCACTCGGGGGCTTAGCTGCAGTCCAAGCACTCGCCTAAGTTATAAAAATCCTACCGAGTGAAGAGCAACCCTCTCACTCGGGGGCTTAGCTGCAGTCCAAGCACTCGCCTAAGTTATAAAAATCCTACCGAGTGAAGAGCAACCCTCTCACTCGGGGGCTTAGCTGCAG
>NC_041380.1:237703486-237725479 GCF_002162155.2 Triticum dicoccoides | reverse complement strand
GAGTGAGGAGCAACCCTCTCACTCGGGGGCTTAGCTGCAGTCCAAGCACTCGCCTAAGTTATCTAAATCCTACCGAGTGAAGAGCAACCCTCTCACTCGGGGGCTTAGCCGCAGTCCAAGCACTCGCCTAAGTTACAAAAATCCTACCGAGTGAAGAGTGACCCTCTCACTCGGAGGCTTAGCTGCAGCCCAGTGCTAGCCTAAGTTATCAAAATCCTACCGAGTGAAGAGTAAACCTCTCACTCGGGGGGCTTAGCTGCGGCCCGGTGCTCGCCTAAGTTATAGAAATCCTACCGAGTGGTAAGCCGGGCTTCCACTCGGAGGCTTAGCCGCAGCCCAGTGCTCGCCTAAGTGGACTAAAGAATAAGTCGATTGCGGTAAAGGCGCCTTGCTTTGAACCTGCAAAATACATTTCGATCCAAAGGCAATCATATTCAAGCACCAAATTCAAGTTTGAATCGATATCTAAAGGAACCGAAAGTGCTCAGGCGTTAAGCCTATTAAGGTTTATCGGTTACAATTCCACTCGGCATACCGAGGCAAATTTAAAGCGTCGAGCCAGAAGAAGTTTTTTACCCCTCCTGTGGAGGGCTGGAAGGTGCAACGAATTCATCAAGGTTAATTTCGTCGGCGATCCGAGTGGCAGCTGCAAGGAAAGTTTCCATAAAGGACCTGAAGTCGTGTTTCTTGGTGTTGGCCACCTGAAGAGCCGCCAGCTTCTCTTCTCGCGCATCTTTACAGTGGACTCGGGCCAGACACAGAGCGACATCTGCACCACACCGAGCCGAGGACTTCTTCCATTCCTGCACTCGACCAGGGATCGTGTTCAAGCGGGTCATCAGTGACTCAAGGTCATTCTGAAGTGTCTCCTCAGGCCAGAGCGTCGAGTCGATGCGAGATGTGGCGGCCTTCAGCCTTGCGAGATAGTCCACGACAGCTGCAACACGAGACTCCAGTCGGAAAACATCCATGGCAACTTCGTCGTTCACCGGAGAATTGACGGGGTCGAGGTTTGGCTCCAGCCGGCTAGTTTCCTCCTCAAAGTTTTGACAAAATTCTGCAAGGATGATCACTAGGTCAAGGGGATGGTCGAATGGAAAAACCACAATTGGAAATGTTTGCCAAGCATAGAGGTTTACCTTCAAGCATAAGAAATAGCTTCTTGGCAAGACCACTCAGGAAGGCCTCCAGATCAGTTTTCTTCCCAGTCAATTTGCTGACTTGGTCGGTCAGGGCAGCTTTATCAGTTTTCAGTCGACTGACCTCCTTGTTGGCGATCCCAAGAGCAGCTTTCAGATTGGTATTGTCTTGTTCAAGCTTGGTGACTGAAGCTAACTTCTTGTCAGCAAGCTTGATCTTCTCAGCTAGTTCAAGGTCTTTCTTCTGTTGGGCCTCCCTTACTTTACCTACAAGTTACAGCAAGATCAGATTTTGAAACAAGCAAGGGGAAAAGCAGTCGTCAGGGTCTCACCAAACATACCTTCGGTCTCCTCCTTTGCCTTTGTCAGCTTCTCCTGAACCAGCTTCAGGCTCAGCTCGAGTTGAGTATGCTTGTTTTCCAGCTCAGAGTAGCGAGCCACAAGATCACAAGAGTTCTGCGAAGAACCAATCGACTAAATGTCAAATATAATTCACTTCCGAGTGAAAAAGGAAAAAACACACGTTTCTAAGACTACAGCCGAATACAAGCATTCGACCGTAGTCTCGGGGACTACACCCAGTGGGTGCACTCAGCGTGCCCCCACTAATCCTGTTGAAGACAAAGTCGACCAGTCGACCTCAAAAAAAAAGAGGAGAGATGTATTCTTTAAGACTGTGATCAACTGCAAGCAGTCGACCACAGTCTCGGGGACTACACCCAGTGGGTGCACTCAGCGTGCCCCCACCGGTTTGTGAAATCCAATCGACATAGTCGACTGACAGAAAAATTGACATCATAAAGCCTAAGGCCGACTGCCAGCAGTCGACCTTAGCCTTGGGGACTACACCCAGCGGGTGCACTCAGCGTGCCCCCGCTCACACGGAGTTTAATCGACACACCCAGTGGGTGACTACTATAAATTCCGGAAAGGAAAAGTTTCTGGTAGCATATCCAACAAAACAAACGGTGGTCGACTGACCTGAACATTGCTTTGGAGGGCAGAACTGGCGTCATAAGCTTCCTGGCTCGCATCCCGGATGGTCTTCAACTGCTCCATCATGATACCCGCCTGGCGTATCGCTTCCTTCGCCGCGCCAGCTTGGTCCTCCGGGACGTGGTGCGTTGTGAAGAGGGAGGGCTGCTGAGCACTCGTCAATGGATCTGCGAAGGACACCGTGTGTCGAGTGGTGTTCTCTTCCTCCGCAGTCAGAATCTCAGGCGCCGTCACATCCTGAGGCACCTTACTGGAGGACGCTTTCCGACTCCTCCTGCGCTTCAGTGGTTCTTCATCCTCATCATCATCAGGGAGATCGATAACAACATTGGGTGGAGCTACGGAGAAGAATCAGGATCAGAGATCGCGAGTCAGTCGACTAAGAACGGCGTTAAGAATACAGCACCTGGTTTCGAAGTTGCTGCGTCCTCCATCTCGTGGTCATCAGCCCGGGCTGAGGTTTCAGAAGTAGCAGCACTGCAACTCCAAAGGATCAGTCGACTAACTTCAGCGTCGACCAGAGACAAAGTTCACACAAAATAAGAAGACTTAAGCAGCACGGTTACCCTGATATGGTGGGGATGGACACCTTCATCTTCGGCAGGAGCTTGATCGGCTTCGACGAGGCCGCCCTGGGCTGCTTCGGCGCCTTTTCAGTTGGCACCGGAGAGGTGGTCCGAGGGCGCTTGGTCGACTAAGCGGCGGTCGCAACCCCCTTACCACGTTCGGTCGAAGGATCATGGACAAGCTTCGACCGCCTTTCCGAGCGCGGTGGTACGACCTCCTCCTCCTCTTCCTCCTCGTCTTCAACGTCATCTTCATCACCGTCATCATCATCATCGTCATCATCATCCTCTGCAACGTCCGAGTCCCATTCCTCCTCGTCCTGGCTCTCGCCCCCACTCGCCTCACCCTCCTCAGTCGGAGCTTGTGCCCCATTGGGCATCGAGTACAGCTCGGTGAGGGCCTAGCAGATATCAAGACAAGGATCAGTCGACCAGTCGGCAGGGTAAACAGAAATGAATGCGACAAGAACACAGTGGAGAGCAGAGCAAGTGTACCTTGTTTGGATCGCTGTTGTGGTCGAGTGGAGGAATCCTTCTGGCTCCGCGTGGGTTGTCCTTGTTTCCAGTAACGGCTACCATCCATCTTTCCAGAGTGACATCGTCGACTGCTTCTGGATGGACTCGAGTCTCGTCTTCAGTCCCACAGTACAACCACATGCAGTGGCTCCGGAACTGAAGGGGCTGGATGCGACGCCTGAGGAAGACCTCCAGGAGGTCCATGCCCGTCACTCCCTCCCGAACCAACTGCACCACGCGCTCCATCAACATCTTCACGTCAGCTTTCTCCTCCGGAATCAACTTCAGAGGGGAGGGCTTGTTCACTCGGTCCATGGTAAACGGAGGGAGTCCACTCGACTGCCCTGGCGTCGATTGGACCTGGCAGTAGAACCAAGTCGACTGCCAGCCTCTGACGGACTCGGAAAGGTCATGGGCGGGAAGGTGCTCTTATTCCTCACCTGGATCCCCAGACCCCCACACATTTGGACAACTCGGGTTTTCTCATCACCTGGGCTCGCCTTCTTCACGGTCTGAGAGCGACACGTGAATATATGCTTGAACAAACCCTAGTGCGGTCGACAGCCCAGGAAACCCTCACACATGGACACGAACGCGACAAGATAGGCAATAGAGTTTGGGGTAAAGTGGTGGAGGTGCGCTCCAAAGAAATTCAAGAAGCCACGGAAGAAAACACTCGGCGGCAAGGAAAATCCACGATCAACATGGGTGGCCAAGAGCACACACTCACCCTCTTCTGGCTGGGGCTGCCACTCCTTCCCCGGAAGCCTCGCAGCTCCATGAGGGATCAAGCCCTCGTTGGCCATGTCGAGGAGGTCATTTTCTGTGATGGTCGACTGGATCCAGTCTCCTTGGACCCAACCCTTCGGCAGGCGGGATCTGGACGAGGACCCGTCGCGGCTGGTGGATCTCCCCTTTGCCTTCTCCGACGCCGACGCCTTCTTCGCACGTTCCAGCGCCGCCGTCTTCTCCTTGGCCATGGTTGCCAGCGAGATGCGCGAAGGGAAGTGGTGCGGGGGCGAGAGCGAGCACGCTGGGCGGGGAAGAAGGAAGCAGAGAGAGAGAGAGAGAATGCTGAGGCACAGTATAGAAATCCTCGCCAGGCGCATTTATAAGGTCCCTTCCGAGTGGATGACAGGTGGGCCCGGTCGATCTAATCATATCCAGGAGCAGTTATGCAGACGGGATACATGGCGAAGAAAGCAGCACGGAGATCGAGGCGTCTATGTCCCGTCCCATCCGAACGCCGCGGTCCGCTCCACTTCGCGCGCGTCCCCAAATTTCGCATCCCGCAGAATCCGCGAACGGCAGATCAGTCTGTCAGACGCGGGGTTTCCCGTGATCCGTCGCTCGGGGATCGTCGAAGCCTGAAAGATCAGTCGACAAAAGAAGAGAATGAATCGAGTCGACTGAAGACAAGTTGCTCACCATCGACGAAGAGATTCTTTGGTCCAGAACAATGCATGACCAGAGCGCAAAGGTTAATCGGAAACAACATCAACTCCTTCCTCACTCGAAGCCTCGATCCATTCGGGGGCTAATGATGGGGTCATGTACCTAGGGTAGGGTCACGAACCTGATCTAAGTACCTTACCCAAGGACACCCTTAGAAGAGGTCGCCTTCCAGTCGACCAACGAGGGACTCACTCGACTGACTTGAAGGACTCGACCACGAAGACTCACTCGACCACCAGGAGGTCAAGAGGCACTCCGCACTGCAACGGCCTGTAATTAAGTAGGCTTTATGATAGTAAAGACACTTTATGTGGGGCGTTACTAGTAACGCCCCAGACTTAACTCACCTTAAACCCTCTCCTACGTGGGCTGGCTGGGGTCCTGGCACACTCTATATAAGCCACCCCCCTCCACAGGCAGAAGGGTTCGGCACCTTGTAACTCATATACTCATAATCCACTCGACCGCCTCCGGGCTCCGAGACGTAGGGCTGTTACTTCTTCCGAGAAGGGCCTGAACTCGTACATCCCTTGTGTTTACAACCTCTCCATAGCTAGGACCTTGCCTCTCCATACCTACCCCCCACTCTACTGTCAGGCTTAGAACCACGACATTATCTAAATTTGATGAAAAATTAATCCTTGGGCTTTTTGTACCGTTTGTAAGCTTGAGTTGCATGTTGTTGCCCTCGTACTCCCCTCCACCTGCCACTACACTGCCGCATCTTCCACGACTGCTGTTCGTTCCTGTCGGGACCCCGATCCTATGTCACACCGATCATATCACTTTGCGGCCTCACGCACGGTATTCCCACGGGTGCCACCCTACCTGGCCCGGAACCGTTTGGGCCTTTTGGCTTATGTATATGATAGTGTCGCTAGCATCCATGTGACAGAGAACCTGGGCCGACATGACTAGTCGTAAACCCAAGGTGGCACTAACATTTACAGGGATAGATATACATGACCTAGCAACGAACGTGTCGGTCACCAGCGAGTGAATCCGGGCTGTAGCAAGCTGACAGGACTCCGGTAAACACCGCGTGACATTTCCCCGTAGGGACAGACACAGGAACGAAGAAGGACACATGCGGCCAGCCTAAGTGTTCCGGAGCAGTAGAAAGCTACCATGGCTCAGTGGAAGCACTAGGATACATTTCCCCATAAGAGAGACTACCAAGAATAAACAACTAGGTTGTCGGATCCCACACATACAACGCATTTCAATAACATACACACAATATGCTCGATATGTGCAAATACAACATGGCATCACAACATAACTCTATGACTTAAAGTATTTATTCATTAGGCTCCAAAGAGCCAGATATTACAAACATGGGTCTAATGACCCAACACTCAAGTCATACAAGCAACAAGGAAATGCGGAAGCATAAACATGTCTGGGTACAGACATCTAAAAAGAGAGAAGGCTAGTAAGCCTATCTATCTACAAGACCCTCCAAAGGGTACAAGATCATAGCTGAGGTAACAAGCTAAACGTCGAAGTCCATGCGGAACTACTAGTGAGACTGAAATCTCTCTGCAAAAACATAAAATAAGGAAACGTGAGTACAAATTTACCCGGCAAGACTTACATCAGAACTATCTACATATGCATCAGTATCAACAAAGAGGGTGGTGGAGTTTAACTGCAGCAAGCCAGTTTTGACTCAGTGGCTATCCTGTACTACGACTGCTGGTAACTCTTTTGAGGTGGCGCACACGAGTCCACATATTCACCATATCAATACACCACTATGGATCCGCTCCCGTCTCCCTACGAGAACGCCATCCATAGCACTCACGCTTATCTTGTGCATTTTAAAGTATCCACTTTCACTTGTCTATGAATTGTACAGGCAACCCAGAAGTCCTTTAACACGGATGCAGCTATTTGAATAGATCATTTATAACCCTGCAGGGGTGTACTTCTTCACACACGCACTCGCCACTTACCGCCATGTACACGTCATGTATCTTGGCAACCTTCAAGCGGAATCCTTGCGAGGGTGTCAGCCATGACATGACTAACCACACAAGTCTCTAGTCCAGTTTTATTGCCTATTCGGGTTCCATCCACAAGGAGTTTCCGCCGGGGTGTCGCTCACGGCCCCAAACGATGTGAGCAGGGTTCCCAAGCCCACCAAATGGGTGACACTTGGTATACTATGCCACTGCACCTAGTCTGTCCCAAGCCCACCTGTACCGGGTGCCACTTGGTAGACTACTAGCACTACCTACAAACACCAGAAACTAGTTGCAACTCCTGGACAGAGATCAGGTTGATTAATACGCAGAGAGGGGTCGAGTTACCAGAACCTAATGCGTTGTAGTAGTTGTTCATGGATCACAAACACAGAACTCAGTTCCTAAGGACGATTTCAATGAGACAACCCACCATGTACTCCTACATGGCCTCTCACCACTACCTTTACCAAATCGTGTTCACACACTTTGCTCTCAACAGTAGGACATATTCACAACTTTCCAATTCATCCCCGATGAATCAGACCTGACACAACTCTTAAGAAATAGCAGGCATGACAAACAAGCATGAACGAGTAGGCACATCAGGGCTCAAACAACTCCTACTCATGCTAGTGGGTTTCATCTATTTACTGTGGCAATGACAGGTCATGCAGAGGAAAGGGGTTCAACTACCGCAGCATGTAATAGTTGAATCGATGTTGTCCTAATGCAGTAAAAGAGAGCAGGAGCGAGAGAGTGGGATTGTATCAGAATGAACAAGGGGGTTCTGCTTGCCTGGCACTTCTAAAGATAGTATAGTTCTTCATCGGTGTCATCGATCTCATTGTCTGATCCGCGTCTACTAAGAGGGGACAAACACCGGCAATAGAGAAAGAGAAAATCAATGCAATGCAACAATATGATGCATGAATGTGGCATGGCAATATGCTGTGATTAGAGCTAATGCAGCTAACAATGATTTAAATGAAGTTGGTTTGAACCCTAGGTTCAAATTCAAACTCCATATGTTAAAGTTCATATGCCACTTATTTGATTTTCCCTAAACAGTAGTTATAAGTTGTTTTAACATGCATGAAAAAGGTACAGATGGATAGATTGGATTTTTCTGATCATTTTTCATATATAAATTATTTCATTTGGAGTTACGGTTGAATTTCTATGAATTTTTGAAGTTTTGGATAATTTCTGAAATAAATAAATCATTTTTGATTTATTTAATATCCAAGAAAATATTTACTGCGTCAGCATGATCTCGCACTGACTTCAGCAGGTCAAAGGGCTACCAGGATCAAACCTGACCTGTGGGGCCCGCGTGTCATTGAGTTAGTTGACTAACAGGGTTAATTAACCTAACTAGAGGTGTTAGCAAGGCCGGGCCCACCTGTCATTGACTAAGAGGTTTACTAAGCAGTGGTTATAACTAATTACGTGGCCACTCGGCACGTTGGAGTTTGGCCGGTGACGACCAGAAACACGGAGGAGGTTAGCCGGACTTGCGCTACGGTTGACGGTTGGACGCACCGAGAGCATCTACTAGGAGCTGGTGGGGTGGCGCATCCAACGGTGGTGGCGGCTGGGGCTGGGCTAGCTGGAGCTCACCGGAACAGATCTCACGTCGGTTGTCGAGCTCAGGCTCGAGTGAGCGTAATGCTGCGCTGCGCTAGGGAAGAAGTTGGCGATGGCATTGGCCTTCTGGGATCATGCTGAGCACAGTCACGCGCTCAAACGCTGGCGGCAGCAGCTGTGGCCGTGGCGACAACATGGCCGGCGGAACAAGGCTCTCGGCCACGACGGTGGAGCTAGCTAGAGGAAGAAATCAACATGGGAGGTAGAGGGGAACGACGGCGGGGCTCACTGTGAAGTCGACGAGCAGGTCGGCGGCTCGGGGGAGGCTCTGGAAGCGACTGAGTGATGACAGCAATCTCGGACGCCCGCGGTTGAAGGCGATGACGGCGAGGTCAAAGAAGTGCTTCTGGAGACGCGTGGCTTGGTGGAGAGTACGAAGACGGTAATGCGGAGACGCCTGGGACGGAGAGGGAGCGAGGGAGTGGCTGTGGCCGCGGTGGTGCAAGGCGGCGCTCTCTGACACGTTCGGGTCTTGGCGCGAGAGAGAGTAGAGGAGAGGGAAGGCACGGGGGAAGAGTGAGGGGTTACGGGGCTGGCGCCTGGCATCTTCCAGAGATGTCTGGGCAAGCAGGAAGAGAGGAGGTGGTCGGGCGCGTGCATGCGCGCCATGGGCACACGCCCTCGTGCCTGCTGGCACAAGGTTGAAGACAGGGGAGGAGTTGGGCTAGGCTGCCTACAGTGTTGGGTGGGCTGTAGGTAAGCCAGGTAAGTCCTCTCTCTCTTTTATTTCTGTTTTTATATTTATTTGCTCTATTTTGATTTAGTTTATGAACCAAATCATTTTTATAAATCCTGAAAATATTTGTGGGCAGTAACTGAATTGTTTCAGAGGCCCTTAGTAAGTTTTAGAATATTTGGAGCTATCAAATATTTTATAGGAATTAATAGCTCCAATTCAAATACAATAAGAGTTAAAACAAAAATCCATAAATGACCTAGAAAAGTGTGCACCATTTTTGGCAGAGGTTCTAGAACAATTCAAAAATCATGAACTTTTCTGAAGGGTATTTTGGGTTCATTGATAATATTTTTATTTTGATCCTAGTTGCATTTCATTTGGTCCTAGGGTTTGAACATCCCCATTTCAAGTTTAAGCAAAATTTAAACATGATGCAACAACCAAGACTAGTCCACAAGCAAAGCTAAATCTAGGGCTATGACAACTCACCCCCACTAAACAAGAATCTCGTCCCGAGATTCAAGACATGAGGTAAGAAGACGGAGGGGACACCAATCTAACACGGTCTTCATGGTCCAATTTCCATCTCGAAGACATTGATTCATTGCTTCATATTGATCTTTGACGTCTTTCCTTTCGAGATCTTCATCCAACACGATGATGACAGAAAGAAGCTCTACAAGAATCGATCTTCTTAAAGATCGAGCAACTCAAGATCAACTCATGGAGTGAGATATAGGAACATCTCTTGAGTTGAGACATAAAAACACAAATCAGGTGGATGGAAAGAAATAGATGAAGAAGGTTCAATTTGGTAGGCAAAAATCCCATGCCTAAGTAAGACGATGCATAGGTTTCAAATTAGCGAGGAGGTAATTGCCATGATTCCATAACAAGACACCTTAGGGAAGGTGACTCGTAGAATTATTCCCTTATGTGGCAAAAAGAATTACTTTTGATACAAAGATCATTGAAACTCTTTATACCAGCCTAAGGCAATCATAATCGATCATTCGAAGGAGTTTGAAAGAATGACATACTCGGACTAGAATGGATGATGTGGACTACCTTGTTGAAGACAACGCAACGGATGATTTTTGCTTATCATCGGAAATGGATGGGACCCATGGTTGGACCACTTTTGAAGATGATCCTGAACAAAAAATGCTGAGAAGGGCGGCCCATGGGAATTTGGCACAATGGCGGTGCTAGCTGGGGACAAGCTGCAAATGTTGGGAATGTTCCAACTATCATATTTGCCTAAGATTCAGATCTGGTTGGTAATAGGATATTCCAGACAACATGTCTGAAAAGGAAAGGTTGCAACACAAATCGACGAGATGATGTTGCGAGATTCTCAGGAGATGAACTACGGTAGCAAGCTCCAAAACATGAGCTGGTATTGCTACACACATGTGAACACGTTGTCCCAGACATGCATGACCACATGGTAGTCTTACAACGAAACACTACCGAGTTCTGGTTGGGAGCCATGATTGAGGATAACGAAGTCTTTACGCAAGTCCATGGATTAGATCCCAAGCATAGACCTCTCTTCCTTGAACAAATCAGTCAGTGGCTTGGTGTGCTAGGGAATACATATGGAATGGACATGATCAGTCTATCAAACCACATAATACTTTGCACATGCTTGACTGACTTGGGATGATTATAGCGGGAGCAAAACAAACTTTCTCGAAGTCACGGCGGCAACTTGCTTAAAATGCAAATGAACTAGAGGAAGTCACTTCTTTCATCCAAACATATACCTCATGAATGGAACACGAAGGCAATGCTTAAAAAGTTTCCAACACTATTTAATGTTCAACATGAATCATGGACGAGATAGAAATGCTGCTGATGGGCTCAACAACAAGTCATTGGATTTCCGTATAACTAGAATTCCACAATTATGTGAACATGGTGATAGCACTGGGCAGACCCAAGGATATAATGGTGCATGCTCGAGGGGTCAACCACGAGTAAGACAACATTACGAATATCGTTGGTTCTGAGTTGATTTGACGATAGCCCGCACTCAAATCAAAGTTTGTACAAGACAGTAGATCCAGCAATTGGTCACGTAGATCAATTGATGAAGATGTCATCTTTCTTCAACACACATATACAAAGAGATATCCCTTTGTAATGAACTAAGTCAGATAAAGCTTTTATCTTCCAACTCTCCAAGTTGTTGTTTAGCTTAACCAACTAGCTCAGGGATATCCAACACGGATTCTTGGAGAAGGGGTGGTTTACAAGAAAACGAACTTGATCGCGGACTCAACATAAGGGTCAGGGGACAACCTAGTAATACTTCCGGGAAGATATCCGGAAAATCTTGAACCACTGATATGTTATTAAGCTCGAGAACAATCTTGCTTTTCAAGGCAAGACGATATGCTCAAAAGAGCGAGGGATTGACACAATCCTAACTCATTGATCGAGGAGTGCACCAGGAAAATGGACTAGGTTACACGATCAATCTTAGGATGATGATTGAATAACCAACACGCTAAGAATGAGATTGTTGTCCATTAACTACCAAGCAACAGGGTTGCTAGGAGTATTGATTTCACACATCGTAATTCACTTGTCGGCATTCTGGTTGTAACCAACAGATATACCGAGGAATGTAGAAAGATGGAGACAAGTTTCACTACATCAAAAATTCATAAGAGGGTGTGCAATTCCAATGATATTCCTGACGTAAAGAGGGTAGCACTCGAAGGTAGAACAGCACAAAAGCTGGTTTGGCATTTTGATCTGCGCTTTGACCCAATCCTATAAATGGACGAGGTACTGGAGTTTGTTTCTCCGAGTCATTCCGGAATAGAATGGCTTGACGGACCACGAGAATATGAGGTATCGATGAACATGAATGCATGACATGCTCTTGACTATCAAATGATAGACGGAGCTCAGAATACAACTAAGGGAATCAACTCAATGGAACATATCACTTTCTGAGTTGTGAATGCATAGATTAGTATGTCGAACAAGTTCAACATATTTCTTCTGGATAACCCCTGCAGAAAGGTAGGACTAGTAGATTCACAACTATCAAATGAAGAACTCATCAAGAGCACTCTTGTTGTGATCTTTTGGTTCAAAAGAACTTCTGCCATAATGGTTCATGGTATTGGAAGAACGATATACCACGGTCCTCAAAGACTATCACAAAGGTTACTGATACCCTAAAGGAATGAGCAAACACTATCAATAGGAAGTAAGTAGAGTGAATCTTGTGTCCAAAAACCTAGGAATAGAATGCCTACTAACTAAATGGCATCACGGGATGTTTTCGAGAATGACAGCCAGAATCATCACACTGGGAACACAAAACAAGGCAAGATTACTAGGTGATTCCCTAAGACACCTAGGGACATAATAATAGCTCCAACATATATGTCGAGGCAATAGAGTACCTCAACGCACTAGTTAGTGTGGTTAATCTGGCCCGAAGGAACATCGTGAATGGAAAGAAGGGAGTTGCAAATGCATCGGACTATTTAGAAACCGGGGATGACTCGGACAACATAACGGCTGTAAATGCTCAAAAGGATTTGAGACATCCTGCAAATTGGTGGCATAACCACTTAACATCACAATATGAAGGTTTTGAGATCAATTGTCAACAGACAGAAGTAGTAGGAACTGAACTGATACTTGAATCCATCAATCCTAAAAGTCTACGGATTAGTAACACGTGATCCTGATAGAAAGATGAGAAGCCTAGTTCTTAATCCCCATAGAACAGAAGAGGATGACTCAGATCAGAAGGGCATAAGGTAAAGGAGTAAAAAGAGCCTTATGTTCCCTTCCACAATCAATTCCCTTACATAACTAAAGCATTTCTAGACAAGACTTCGACCAGTTTGGCTTAGTAATCCTACAGGCAATCAGGCTCTGATACCAAAGCTGTCGGGACCCCAATCCTATGTAACACATCATATCACTTTGCGGCCTCACGCACGGTATTCCCACGGGTGCCACCTTACTTGGGCCAGGACCGTTTGCGCCTTTTGGCTCACGTATATGATAGTGTCGCTAGCATCCATATGACAAAGAACCCGGGCCGACATGACTAGTCGTAAACGCAAGGTGGCACTAACTTACAGGGACAGACATACATGACCCAGCAATGAATGTGTCGGTCATCATCGAGTGAATCCAGGCTGTAGCAAGCTAACAGCACTCCGGTAGACACCGCGTGACATTTCCCCGTAGGGACAGACACGGGAACGAAGAAGGACACATGCCGGCCAGCCTAAGTGTTCCAGAGCAGTAGCAAGCTACCATGGCTCAATGGAAGCACTAGGAGACATTTCCCGATAAGAGAGACTACCAAGAATAAACAACTAGGTTGTCAGATCCCACACATACCAAGCATTTCAATAACATACACACAAAATGCTCGATATGTGCAAATACAACATGACATCACAACATAACCGTATGACTCAAAGTATTTATTCATTAGGCTCCGAAGAGCCAGATATTACAAACATGGGCCTGATGACCCATCACTCAAGTCGTACAAGCAACAAGCACATGCGGAAGCATAAACATGTCTAGGTACAGACATCTGAAAAGAGGGAAGGCTAGTAACCCTATCTATCTACAAGACCCTCCAAAGGGCACAAGATCGTATATGAGGTAACAATCTAAATGTCGAAGTCCTTGCGGAACTACTAGTGAGACTGAAATCTCTTTGCAAAAACATAAATTAAGCAAACGTGAGTGCAAATGTACCCAACAAGACTTACATCACAACTATCTACATACGCATCACTATCGAAAAAGTGGGTGGTGGAGTTTAACTACAGCAAGCCAGCGTTGACTTAGTGGCTATCCTGTACTACGACTGCTGGCAACTCTTTTGAGGTGGCGCACACGAGTCAACATATTCACCATATCAATACATCACTATGGATCTGCTCCCATCTCCCTACGAGAACGCCATCCATAGCACTCATGCTTATCTTGCACATTTTAAAGTATCCACTTTCACTTCTCTATGAACTGTACAGGAAACCCAGAAGTCCTTTATCGCGGACGTGGCTATACAAATAGATCATTTATAACCCTGCAGAGGTGTGCTTGTTCACACACACTCTCACCACTTACCGCCATGTACACGTCATGTATCCCGGCAACCTTCAAGCGAAAGCTTGGCGAGGGTGTCGGCCACGTCCTGACTAACCATGCAAGTCTCTAGTCCAGGTTTATCGCCTATTCGGGTTCCACCCACAAGGATATCCGGCTGGGGTGTCGTTCAGGCCGCAAACGATGTGAGCAGGGTTCCCAAGCCCACGAAACGGGCGACACTTGGTACACTGTGCCACTGCACCTAGTCTGTCCCAAGCCCATCTATACCGGGTGCCACTTGGTAGAATACTAGCACCACCGACAAATACCAGAAACTAGTTGCAACACCTAGACAGAGATCAGGTTGATTAATAAGCCAAGAGGGGTCGAGTTACAGGAACCCAATGTGTGGTAGTAGTTGTTCATGGATCACAAACACAGAACTCAGTTCCTGAGGACAATTTCAATTAGACAACCCACCATGTACTCCTACATGGCCTCTCACCGCTACCATTACCAAATCACGTTCACACACTTAGCTCTCAACAGTAGGACATATTCACAACTTTCCAATTCATCCCCAATGAATCAGACCTGACACAACTCTAAGAAATAGCAAGCATGACAAACAAGCATGAATGAGTAGGCACATCCGGTCTCAAACAACTCCTACTCATGCTAGTGGGTTTGATCTATTTACTATGGCAATGACAGGTCATGCAGAGGAAAGGGGTTCAACTACCGTAGCATGTAACAGTTGAATTGTTGTTGTCCTAATGCAGTAAAAGAGAGTAGGAGCGAGAGAGTGGGATTGTATCGGAATGAACAAGGGGATTCTACTTGCCTGGCACTTCTGAAGATAGTATAGTTCTTCATCCGTGTCATCGATCTCATTGTTGGATCCGCGTCTACTTAGAGGGGACAAACACCAGCAACAGAGAAAGAACACAATCAATGCAATGCAACAATATGATGCATAAATGTGGCATGGCAATATGCTGTGATTGGAGCTAATGCAGATAACAATGATTTAACTGAAGTTGGTTCGAACCCTAGGTTCAAATTCAAACTCCATATGTTAAAGTTCATATGCCACTTATTTGATTTTCCCTAAAAAGTAGTCATAAGTTGTTCTAACATGCATGAAAATGTTACAAATGGGTAGATTGGATTTTTCTGATCATTTTTCATATATAAATTATTTCATTTGGAGTTACAGTTTAATTTCTATGAATTTTTGAAGTTTTGGATATTTTCTTAAAAAATAAATCATTTTTGATTTATTTTAAATCCCAGAAAATATTTACTTTGTCAGCATGACCACACGCTGACTTCAGCAGGTCAAAGGGCTACCCAGGTCAAACCTGACATGTGGGGCCCGCGTGTCATTGACTCAGTTGACTAACATGGTTAATTAACCTAAACTAGAGCTATTAGCAGGGCGGGGCCCACTTGTCATTGACTAAGAGGTTAACTAAGCAGTGCTTATTACTAATCACGTGGCCACGTCGGCATGCTGGAGTTTGGCTGGCGACGACCAGAAACGCGGCAGAGGTTAGCCGGACTTGCACTACGGTCGACGATTGGACGCACCGAGAGCATCTATGGGGAGCTGGCGGGGTGGCGCATCCAATGGTGGCGGCGGCTGCGGCTGGGCTGGCCGGAGCTCATGCTCGAATGAGTATAACACTGCAGTGCGCTAGGGAAGAAGCTGGCGGTGGTGTTGGCCTTCTGGGATCACGCTGAGCACAGTCACGCGCTCAAATGCTGGCGGCAGTAGCTGAGGCCGTGGCGATGACATGGCCGGCAGAACAAGGCTCTCAGCCGTGACGGCGGAGCTAGATAGAGGAAGAAATCGGCAGGGGGTAGAGGGGAACGAAGGCGGGGCTCACTGCGAAGTCGACGAGCAGGTCAGTGGCTCGGGGAGGCTCTGGAGGGGAAGGAGCGACGGCGGCGATCTCGGACGCCCGCGGTTGAAGATGACGGCAGCGAGGTCGAAGAAGTGCTTCCGGAGACGCGTGGCTCGATGGAGAGTACAAAGAAGGCAAGGCAGAGACGTCTGGGACGGAGAGGGAGCAAGGGAGTGCCTGTGGCCGCGGCGGTGCACAGCGGCGCTCTCTGACGCGTTTGGGTCCGGGCGGGAGAGAGAGCAGAGGAGAGGGAAGGCACGGGGGGACAGTGAGGGTGTACGGGGCTGGCGTGTGGCATCTTCCAGAGACGTCCGGGCAAGCAAGCAGAGAGGAGGTGGCCGGGCGCGTGCGTGCACGCCGCGGGCACACGCCCTCGTGCCTACTGGCACGAGGTTGAAGACGTGGGAGGAGTTGGGCTGGGCTGGCGACAGTGCTGGGCCGCACAGGTGGGCTGCAGGTAAGCTAGGTAAGTCCTCTCTCTCTCTATTCTGTTTTTCTATTTATTTGCTCTGTTTTGATTTAGTTTATAAACCAAATCATTTTTATAAATCCTGAAAATATTTGTGGGCAGTAAGTGAATTGTTTCAGAGGCCCTCAGTAAGTTTCAGAATATTTGGAGCTACCAAATATTTTATAAGAATTAATAGCTCCAATCCAGATACAATATGAGTTAATTCAAAAATCCATAAATGACCTAGAAAAGTGTGCACCATTTTTGGCAGAGGTTCTAGACCAATTCAAAAATCATGAACTTTTCTGAAGGGCATTTTGGGTTCATTGATAATATTTTTATTTTGATCCTAGTTTCATTTCACTTGGGGCTAGGGTTTTAACATCCCCATTTCAAGTATAAGAAAAATTTAATCATGATGCAACAACCAAGACTAGTTCTCTACCTTGATTCGATCACTGTGCCCATTGTCGTCTAGCGTTGTCAACATGGTCAATAGCCGAGAAGAATCAGGAGATGATTGTACGTGGAGACCCTTACAGTAGGGAGCCACCAGGGTCATTGCATTACGCAAGCAGGTGCCTCATTATTACAAGACAAAAAAATACTTCCTCCTAATTGTTTGACAACTAGGTCCCACACCATTGTCAATGTAGTTAATAAACGAGAAAATTACACAACGAGCGGATAACACCAGGGACCCAGCAGCTCGCCTAGTTGTTTTTTAGTTTTAGAGACGGAGCTGAACTGTGCGTTCTGCGGGGGTTGTGGCATGTGTAAGCCACACTTACGCTTTTATTTAAGCACATGACGAGCCTAGTTGATATCTTTTTTCTGTCTGAAAATGGCTATCCCAGTTCCTTTTTTTGGAGAATACCCAACCGAGGCCTACTCTCTTTTCTTAGCCCTGCTCGGCTGCACATCTTTCAAGACTAGGAAGGATGTAAGTACTAAGAAATGGGCTTCCCCAGAAAATGGGCTATAATTGTAAGAAATGGGTTGTAAATTTTTAAACCCAAGCCAACCGGTAATTACATTCAAATATCATTTTTTTCTAGATTTCTCCGGTCTTATAAAAAAACTGAGTTGGTGATGATAGTGTGCCTGCCATCCTGTAATATAGGTCGTCCGATCTATATCTAACTGATAGGAAGGAAACTATGGCAATTTACCCGCACTCCTCTCGACATTTGTAGATACAGCTTCCCTTGTTCATCCTTTTCTTCCACAAGATAAACTACTCATACAAATGCATCTTGATGTTCCGTACAACGCATGGGCATCTTGCTAGTCAAGATTTTAAATTACATTCATTTTTTGCAGAGATTTTTTTTTATTTTTTTGATATAATTTTTGTAAAATTATTTTTAACGTGACTCGAAATTTCGTGATAAAAATAGTGTGGACCCCACCGAAATATGCAGATTTTCATTGAATTTTTTAGCAGTGCCCAGAATATGGTCAGTAATGCTATTAAAAAGAATATGGGCTTCAAAATATCCTTAAGAATTAGCAAATAGGCTGTAAATTATTGAAAATAATGGCTAATGTGTTGTGTGCCGTTTTCGACAGATTTGGAGGCTGACTTCTCGGCCTACTAGTTTGACGGTGACGCTGTCCTAAAAAAATTTACGTGTACGCAAGGCTTTGTCAACTTAGTCAACACAGAGCAGTGACTGTTGGATGTCCATCCAACAGCCGTCGTGCTTCTTAAATCTCTGATCTTCCTTCTCGAGTCGCCCAAACCAGTGCCGGTGGGACTGCCTGTTCCCTCCTCCCGTGGCCGGTTGTGCTGCCGCTAGGCCATCCCTCTACCCACCTGCACATCTTGTTATTTTCCGGTGACATCGTCCTCACCCCGCAGCCGACCAGTCAATGCTCGTACTGCCCTCAGCGTGGGCATCCAATCATGTGGCTTCGCCGGCTCTGGGTCGTTCCCTTCCTGGGCCTCGCTCTCGTCCACCACGTTTGTGCTCTCGGCACGGCGTGGTCAACAAGTTCAACAAACAACAACCATCGGAAGAGCGATGTAAGTGGAGAGGTGACTGTAGGGAGCCGCACAAGCAAGTGCCTCCTTATTACGCGCAAAATAATGATTCCTCCACCTGACAGTTGGGACACATCGGAAGGGCCTCTGTATTTCACGAAACAAACGTTCCTCCTGCTGATAACTCAGACCCACCAGATATATCTTCGCACGCAAGCAAGTGCCTCCTTATTACGTACAAAAAATGAATACTCCCCTGCTAGCTGGGACCCACCATAGTGGGAGGCTGACTTGTGGGCCTACTAAGTTGACTCGGACGGAGGGCTTTGTCAACTTAGTCAATATGAACGATTCTAGCTCCAGTGACCGTACGATGTCCATCCAATGGCTGTAGTGCTTCTTTAACCTCTGGTCTTCTTGCTCCAGCAGCCCAAACTAGCGCCGATCGTGCCGCCTGCTCTTGCCTCACATGGCTGGCTCTGCTACCACGCAGGCCTCATCGCCCCACTATACTCCAACCTCTGGCCAGGCCATCCCTCTACTCACCCACAACCCCTGTTATTCTGCGGCGATGGTAGCCTCACACCGGAGCCGAACTAGTCAACCCTCGTACTCCTCTCCGCATGGGCATCCACTGCCGCGTCTTCCCCGGCTCCTCTTGGTCCCCTTCCTAGGCCTATTTGTCATCCACCGCCATGGTGCTCTCGGTGCGCTGTGGTCAATGTGGTCAAGGAACGACTTCCATCAGAAGAGGACTGTATGTGGAGAGGCTGACAGCTGGGACCACGGCCGCATCAAGGAAGTGCCTCCTTATTACACACAAAATAATGACTCCTCCACCTGACAGCAGGGACTCACCGGACGAGCCACCTTATTTTGTGAAAAAATGTTTCCCCCCTGATTGCTGGGACCCACCAGCTACATCTTCGCATGCAAGCAAGTGCGTCCATATTACGCGCAAAAAATATGATTCTCCCCCTAAGAGTTGGGACCCACCAGCTATATCTTTGCATGCAACGAAGTGTCTCCTTACTTCCCTGATAGCTGGGACCCACCCGGTCAAACCGTATTTAGGGTTGTCTGTCTGGTTGCGAATGTGTATGTACATACTAGTTGATCGGTCTGTCTGCAGGTTGCAGCGATGAACTATGGCCGAGTAAGGAAGGGCATGTGCCGTAGCAGAGGCGTGGGCATAGCATGTCATGCAATCCCATCTATATCGTGTACACATACATAACCAGGATGCAAGAAAGTAAATATGGCCACGTACGTACATACGGGCGGGGTCGCGAATGCCTACTCGCACATACGTACGGCCAGGCTCCGTGTACATGGAGAGACAGCAGAGGGCAGCAACGGTGTCTTGTTCATCGGTAGCCAACCGGCTGGGTCAGAACGGAGAAACTAGGTCGTGTTCATCGGGAGGCAACGGAATGCATCCTGTTCATCAGGAGCCAACCGGCTTGGACGGAACATCCGAAACGAGGACTAGCATACCGCAGAACGGAGGAAACGGCCTTCTGTTCGACTGCCTACGGTCGTAATAGAATCCTATTCATCAGGAGGGGTCTGGCGTACCGCAAAACGGAGGAAACGGACTTCTCTTCGACCTCCTGTGGTCCAAACGGGGTCCGGTTCATTGGGAGGGTGTGGCGTACCGCCAAACGGGACTCCACAGGCTACTGTTCATCCACCGTCAACCTCCTCCAGCCTTCACCTCCTACTGTTCATCCACGCCGTCTCCCTCCTTCCTCCATGGGCTCCTGTTCATCCAGCCTCCACCGGCTACTGTTCAACCAGCCCTCCATGGTCACGCAGCCTCCACCAGCTACTGTTCAACCAGCCCTCCACACGGGGTCCTGTTCATCCACCCCAATCGGCTTGGGTGTGTGGCTGCCTCCTCTCGATCGGGGTCCTGTTCATTCGACGACAACGGCCTCTACTTCCATGGGGTCCTGTTCATCCAACCCCAACACGGAACTATTCATCCAACCCCCAACAATTCTCACTGTTCATCAAGAGGCAGCAGGTTTGACCGGCTTCAGTTAGCAGCAGTAGCGAAGGAATCGCTCGATCGGGTTCAGTTAACAGCTAGGGATCGATCGATCGCTCGGGTTCAGTAACGCATAGCCAGTGCAATCGCTCGGGTTCAGTAACACGTAGCTAGTGCAATCGCTCAAGTTCAGTAGGCGAACACTTCGCTTGGGTTCAGTTAGAGCCCAACGCCTCGCACCCACACGCGTACATGTATGAGAGAAACGCGCAATCCCTTCGTGCATCGCTCGGCCTCGACCACCCACCGTAACCAGGAACTCCCCGATATTTTCCTCGCCCTCACTTCTACCACGTTTTTTCCATCATGGACGGCCCAAAGAATTTCATGCAGCCGCGTCTCCGGCCCGCCCTGGACGAAAAACCCATTTTCTATCATGATTTTTTGTCATAGAAGTAGTAGCCACCACATCTATGATGATATCGGGTTTTGTCACAATTATCATCATACAAGTGTCATAAGCATGATAGAAAAAATTTGTTCGGCCCAAAATGTGACACATGTGTCTTTTTTGTAGTGTGGGGGGGAGGGAGTCTTATAGGCTGACCCCCAAGGGTACAATGGTAATACGACTGGGTGTAGGACCCGGACGTCAGTGTCTAGGGTCGTCGGGTTCTCTGCTGGGGCGCTCCACTGGAGGGCCCCACCGGCTGCCAAGAATCCAGCCGATAGGTAGGGCCCGCCGCCTGCGGGCCATGGTAATTGCCTTTTGTTGTAGAATGGTCCTTACTGACGAGGGCCGCGTCATGCGTCGTATGGCTACAGTCTCGCGTCATGCGGGTAGGTGGCCGCTTGGTCAGCGCATATTGTAGCCACGCCTTCCGGGATTCGGGGGAGTAGGCGGCATTGTAGCTATGCCCCGTCTCGTCGTAGTAGGTGAGTGCAGACTCCAAGGAGAAGGAGGGGCCGGCTGCTGGAAGTCGGCCCGCCCCCAAAGCTGCATTCTAAGAGTGTGCTGCCTTCTGGAAGCCGGCCGCATGCTCCTAGTCGGTCCAGGGAACTAGCCACGTGGCTAGCCGGCATGAGGGGCTTTGCCAGCCCGATGTCTTAAAATATTTATTGGGTGCGGATGAGGCTACCCGGGGTACATCCCCCTGACAGTAGTCCCTGAAGCTGGTGAGGTACCGCGGCTAGAAGCCCAAGCGCCTTAGCAGTTTCCTCCTCCGAAGATCCTGTGTCTTCGTCTCGTCCGTCTTGAAGAAGTCGCATGCCATGAGCTGATCGTGGCGAAGCCAGCCGACTAGTGGATTTAAATCATCATGGCAGGCGTCGGAGGTACGCCACCGGGTAGCGCGTGAACTGCCCGTTGCTTGCATGCCATGCATCGCTAGTAGGCCGGGCCGACCTGCCAGCCCACGCGCGTGATGGGACGCCACGACGGGCTTGGGCCCGCCAGTACACAGCTTCCACATGCACGTGGATCCATTGCGACTGAGGCAATCCATTGCCCTTCCGGCGCAAATTGATTACACGCCATAAAGGCGCGATTATTGCGGGGGCGCGTGGTATCTGGGAGCAGTTAATCCCACGCCC
>NC_041380.1:237639504-237703237 GCF_002162155.2 Triticum dicoccoides | reverse complement strand
TCGACCCAGCCATCGCCGCATAAATAGAGGGGAGGGGCAGACAAATACACGTGTGCCCCCTCCCACTCTCTCTTTCTCCTCTGCCCCTTCGCCTCCTCAACGCTGCTACGCCATACGTCGCCGGAGCGCCGTGGTGACATCATCACTGCCCAGCCTCATAGAGCCGCCACCGGACCACCAAAGCCATGGCGCGATGCGGCTGGGACACATCCAACATCCATGACGTCCACATCGAATTCCTCAGCCTAACGTGGAGGATTCCATTCGAGGCGGTCTTGGGGACGCGCATCCCTGACGCGAGGGAGATCTCACCGGCACCAAGGGCCGATGAGTTTATAGTGTTCCAAAGCCATTTCCTCAGCAGGTTCGGTCTACCCGCGAGCGGCTCCCTCCGCTCCTTCCTCAACTTCTACCATCTCCAGCCACACCATCTCACCCCAACATTGTCGTCCTCCTCTCTGCCTACGTAACCTTCTGCAAAGGCTACTTGGGCATCCTTCCCAACCTCGAGCTATGGGGCAGGTTCTTCAACCTGAAGCTGGGTCCCGGGCCAAGGGCAAACTGGCCTAGTGTGGATCCTGCATCGCCATGCAGGGCAACGGCTTCGAGACCTATTTCCAGTCCATCGCTTTGCTGGAGGCAGCAAAGTTGGGGTAGAAGTCATATTTCCACGTCTGCAACCTCCATCCAACTCGACACTACATCAACCAGCCGGCTTATTCAGCCGGCCTATCGGGTGAGCCGCGTGACAACTGGGGGTAGCAACCGAAGCCGGTGCAAGCCTCCATCACAAACATCCTGGTCCGGCTCCAGGAGATGATGGATGCGGACGGCCTCAAGCCGGTAGACCTGCTGGCCGCCTTTGTCTACCCCCGAGTTTCCCCTCTTCAGGCCCGACAACATGGGATCTGCGACATGAGCGGTCGCTGGGATCCGTGTCGGATGTCGACTAAGTAGCTACCAATGGTTGAGGTGGTCCACCATGTCAATTTCTTCTTTGACAGCAAGCTCAGCGAGGCCGACTGGAGATTCGGCAAGCTGTCGCCAACCCACCACCGCCGGTCAGTATCTGGTCTCCCTTCTTCGCTCATGCAGTGCTTCTTATCCGACCTAAACACCCGGACGCTGAGAAGCACTTTCTTGGCCAGGTGGTAGCCAACGCGCCAGCTCCAGGCCATCAGTGGATGACGGACCGCGAGGAGAGTGACGCGGGCGACCTCGAGCTGGGGGAGGCCACGTTGGAGGACGGAGGCAAGGACGACAATGCCTGGGGAGGCAGCGCTGGAGGAGGCGGCATAGGAGGAGACGGCGATGTCCAGTCCTGGCCGGATGATGATGAAGGCGGCGAGGGGCAATGCTGGCTCAAAGGCGCCGGCTCCACGATGGCGCAGCCGTCCGGCAGAGCGCTGGCTGACACACCCGGCGCGCCCAAGCGTCATGCCAAGGGGTTGTTCGGCAACGGACCACCTAAGAAGGCCAAGCAGACGGCCGTGACCAAGCAGCAAGAGGAGGGCCCCGAAGGAGCGCCCAGTGGTGTCCGAGTAAGTACGTTAGTTGCACTATCTTAATCAGTTTTCTTTCCCTTTGCGAATTCCTCCTCTTTGTTTGCTTTGCTGTGCAGGGCCACCATCTCCATATCTCGGGCCCCATCCGCTTCGCTGGTCGGATCAGCAGGCAGCTCCGATGAGGCCCGGCACGTGGACCCGACCACCGCCCTCCGGGATGCGACGGAAAGGAATGTGCTGGAGGCGCAGGAGGAGCGGGAGGAGGCCGCGCCACGAGTGCAGGCCAATGCCCAGGCCGCCATCTCAGCGCATGCGGTGGCCCAAGCCGTGGTGTTGGCACAGGCAGAGGCAGCGACCAAGGTGCAGGCGGAGGACCCGGCTGGTGGCGAGCTCCCGGAGGCCGCCAATCTTGGGTAGCCGGAGCCCTCGGTGGTGGAGTCCAAGGCGGCATTTGGAGTAGCCAAAACCGACCAGGCAGCACTGAACCGGGAGGTTGTATAACGCCCCAAGACCGGAGCTTCAGATGCCTTCCGGGGTTTCCGGGTTTCATCGTGTGATTTGTTTGGTTCTTTACATTCATCATTGCATCATGTGCATTACATCATGTCATCATGCCATCATGTCATTTCTTTTCTTAACTCAACTAAATAAATGGCATGGATCTTTGATCCATTTAAACCGAGGGAATTCACCTGGTGACTTCTCTTTATAACATACCCTCCCGATAGTAGGGAGCTATATTAAATATTCCATTTGTTGGAATTCACCGGAACACACTTGCAAAATAAATCTCAATGCCTTTGTTATCACCACTCTTGGCCTCTAACTTTGCTATTTATTCTTTCATCATATTCCGAGGTTCCTCCAAAAATCCGAACATTTTTGGATACTCCTAAAACCTCGTCCTAGTTCAAATCTTTTGTATTAAATTTAAATGAGTTTGTTTTAAACTGTTCTTTTTCACATGGAACTTCTTTTCTTGGGCTAAGTATAATTCTTAGACTCAGTAGGAGTAGTTTCAGCATTTTCTAAAACCCCTAGCCTTTCCTTTCCTTCCTTTTTCCTCCTGTCTACTTCTCTGTAAATGGGAATTAGCAAAATGTTGGTTTTTTTTATCCGAAGCAGCAACTGGCCGGCCCATCTGCAGGTCCAGCCGACCCCCCTCCTAATCCCTCTCCCTGGGCCGGCCTCCCTAAGGCCCAGTCATCTCTCCACGTAACCCTAGGCCACCCCATTCGATCCCTCTCCGTTCTCTCGTTTTCCTCGCGCCGCCACACAGGGTCGAGGAGCCCCGATCCCATCTCTCTCCCTAGCTCGGTCCCTCGCTCTCCTCGATCTCTCTCTCGCGCCGCCAGACCCTCTTGCTCGATCCCCATGCTCCTCCTTCCCATCGCTTGCCTCCACCACCAAAACAGATGCCTCCGCCGCCCTTGCCCGGTCGCGGCCGGACCCCGCCGGCAGGGCCCCGTCACACCTCCGGTGCTCATTCCCGGCACCGCGGGAGCGTTGCTTCGCCTTGCAGCCGCCGCGGGCCAGCGCCACCTCCGGCCTCCACTTCGTCTACATCATCGCTGGCTCCTTGCCTCAAGCACCGACGCTCCAAGGTTGGCCTCCTGTGGCTCGTCATTGCCGGAGTTCCCCGCCACCAGCAAGCAGCCGCCCTCGCCCATTCGACCTCCTTCCCACTATCCACCCCGTCGCGCCATGCCAGCGGCCGCCATCGCTGACGACTTCCACTAGGAGCCCGTGACCCCTACTTAACTCTGCGGCGCCTCGCCCCTTCCTCTGCTCCCTTTCGTCCTCCTCCTCGTTGCTGCCATAGCCACAAGCCGAGGCTTGCCTCGCCACCCGTTCAACCGTCATGTGCCCACGGTCGCGCAGCACCATTTTTGCTACTTCTATGAGCATGTGGCCCTTGTTGGACCGAACGCCTCCGTTCCCAATCCGTCAAGTACCCCGGAGCTCACTTGGACACCAAGTACAACGATGATCCGCGAAGACCCTAGCTCCGCCAAGTTCCTCTTCGACCAACGTACAATTACCGGTGCACTCCTCAAGTCTGACTACAACGTGAAGAAACTACCGTCTCCGAAGAACCATACCCGGACCGTCAAGCACCTTCTCTGAGGATTTTGCCAAGTACCATGACATGACGACCCTCGAACGCGTCAAGTACCACTACCGTCAAGTACCTCTTCGCAAGACCAAGTTCCTCTACGACATGTGTACGACTACCGCCGCCATGATTTTCGACAAGACGTCGTGAGCCTCTACTTCCACTACCGCTCCGATGATCGCCGATGAACGATAGGACCACTACTTCCTCTACCGTCGCCTTGTACCACTACTTCCCTCGACGTCCAAGAATGTCTACTTCCCCTACACTGTTTCAAACTCGAACCCCTCTGATAATGCATGCTTCAAAGGTATAACCCCGAGACGACCCTCCGAGAACGTTTGCATGTGTTGTATGAGATGCACCCGTTGTCTGCACCGTGTCCGAGTTGTCACTTGCTCGGTCCTCCTCTTTTGCCGCTAACCCGTGGGGACCCGGTATCCGGGAGCACCCCACCATCCTTGCATGACACGCCCCGTCACTTTTCCTTTTGCACCGGCATCTCAATCGAGTTACCGGAAACCGGGACGTTGCCATGGCACCGTTTCATTATCATTGCTGTGGCACCCCTTTTCATTTCCGCCACGATGACAAATGCTTCTTAATATGCTCTTATCAACTTATTCATAAATTTTGCATAAACTTGTCCATGTCATCCGCATCATAATACAACAATTAAAATGTTTAAAATTGTTGTTGCTTTAAATTACTAAGGCATATGGGGATTTACCGGATTCGTTATTTGTCATATCCGGCCCCATTTAAATTGTTTAGATGGTATAGTTTTGTTACGCTCCACCTCTTGCCATGTTAACCAACATTTAATATTGTTGAGTACATAACCGAGAGAGAACTAAATAATTAATGTGGTGTTTCGTCAATATGCAACGGAGTTGCATGTTGAGCTCCACTTAATTTGTAGGGTTTGTTTGTGCACTTTGCCATGCCATGCTTCATTAAACCGGAGATGCATCATACTTGGTTGTGCATCATGCCATGTTTATGCTTGGTTGTTTACTATGTTGTTTGCTTCTTTCCAGTGTTGCTTCTTCGGGTTAGGTCCGGTAACGTTGCGTTTGTGAGGATACGTTGGCTACGTCCGTTTGTATTCTTCATGGACTCGTTCTTCTTCCTTGCGGGATTTCAGGCAAGATGACCATACCCTCTAAATCACTTCTATGTTTGCTTGCTAGTTGCTCGCTCTTTTGCTATGCCTATGCTGCGATACCTACCACTTGCTTATCATGCCTCCCATATTGTTGAACCAAGCCTCTAACCCACCTTGTCCTAGCAAACCATTGTTTGGCTATGTTACCGCTTTGCTCAGCCCCTCTTATAGCGTTGTTAGTTGCAGGTGAAGATGAAGTTTGTTCCTTGTTGGAACATGGAGATGTTGTTCCTTGTTGGAACATGTTTACTTGTTGGGATATCACAATATATCTTATTTAATTAATGCATCTATATACTTGGTAAAGGGTGGAAGGCTCAGCCTTATGCCTGGTGTTTTGTTCCACTCTTGTCGCCCTAGTTTCCGTCATATCGGTGTTATGTTCTCGGATTTTGAGTTCCTTACGCGGTTGGGTTATAATGGGAACCCCTTGATAGTTCGCTTTGAATAAAACTCTTCCAGCAAGGCCCAACCTTGGTTTTACCATTCGCCACCTAGCCTTTTTCCCTTGGGAGTCGCACATCCCGAGGGTCATCTTTATTTTTAAACCCCCGGGCCAATGCTTGTCTAAGTGTCGGTCCAACCCAGAGCACCGTGCGGGGCCGTCCCTTGGCAACTTGGGTTACGTTGGCTCCCGTACGCTTAGCTTATCCGGTGTGCCCTGATAACGAGATATGTGCAGCTCCTATCGGGATCTCGGCGCATCGGTGGTCTTGCTAGACTTGTTTTACCATTATCGAGGATGTCTTGTAACCGGGATTCCGAGCCTGATCGGGTCTTCCCGCTAGAAGGAATATCCTTCGTTGACCGTGAGAGCTTGTGATGGGCTAAGTTGGGACACCCCTGTAGGGATTGAACGTTCAAAAGCCGTGCCCGCGGTTATGGGCTGATGGGAATTTGTTAATGTCTAGTTGTAGAAAACCTGAAGTTGATCTTAATTAAAATACATCAACCGCGTGTGTAACCGTGATGGTCTCTTCTCGGCGGAGTTCGGGAAGTGAACACGGTGTTGGAGTTATGGTTGACATAGGTTGTTTTAGGATCACTTCTTGATCATAGTTTCTCGACCGTGCTTTTGCCTTCTCTTCTCGCTCTCTTTTGCGTATGTTAGCCACCACATATGCTAGTCGCTTGCTGCAGCTCCACCTCATACCTTTTACCTTACCCATAAGATTAAATAGTCTTGATCGCGAGGGTGCGAGATTGCTGAGTCCCCGTGACTCACAGATACTTCGAAAACCAGTTTGCAGGTGCCGATGATACCATGCAGGTGACTCAACCAAGCTCAAGGAGGAGCTCGATGAAGATCTTGACCTTTGTGTTGTTTCGTTCTAGTTGATCAGTAGTGGAGCCTAGTTGGGGTCGATCGGGGATCTGTGTAGCTTTTGGGGTAGTCTTATTTTATTTTGGTTCTGTAGTCGGATCTTGATTGTATCTGGTTGATGTAATGTTTTATTCATGTAATTGTGTGAAGTGGCGATTGTAAGCCAACTATGTATCTTTTCCCCTTTACTTATTTACATGGGTTGTGTGAAGATTACCTCACTTGCGACATTGCTTTCAATGCGGTTATGCCTCTAAGTCGTGCTTCAACACGTGGGAGATATAGCCACATTGAGGGAGTTACAGGTTGCCTACTCGGCAGCCCTGGAGGCGGAGGTGACCCAGCGTGTGTCGGGTGCTAGCGAGCGGGGTGACGGCCACACCGAAGGACCGAAGATGCCACTGGCCAGAGCCGGATTGGACACGAGCCAGGCTGTGACGGCGTGCATCCACCGAGCCGAGGCTGGCAGAAATCGGGGTCGTGATCTCGCAAGGCGCCGACGCCGGGGCCACGAGTTCCGCCCCGCCGGTTGGAAGTCAGTGGTCGGCACGACCGCCCTGAACCTCATGATGAAGGATGTCCTGGACAAGTTCGCCACCCACGGCGCCACCCTCCTAAAGGCGAGCGAGATGGCGGCGATGCAAACATCCGTCTGGGTACACCCTTGATTTTTTGTGATCTTCGGTGGGGGCGCGCCAGCGCACCCACTGGGTGCAGCCCCCGAGTTCCAAGCCGGCTGTTGAGCAGGCGGGTTGGCACTTTGAGGCGTGTTTTTGAATGTCGGGATGTCCCTCTTGATGCAGGACTACCACAACCTGCATGTACCCACCTTCAACTCCCATAACCAGGCATCGAGTTGCGAAAGAGCCGAGGCATGCAGGATGGCTTTCAGTGGGGGCCCGCAACTGCACCCACTTGGTGTAGCCCGCGAGATTCGGGCCGACTGCTGAGTAGTCGGGCCGGATCTTCCCGGCAACTTCTTGTCTTTGTTGATATTATTGCTGATGACTCTTCTCTGTTTTCATAGAGGCCGCTTCCCAGCTGCAGGGCCGCGTGCAGGAACTCGAGGCCAGCTTCAGGCCAAGGGGCTGGATGTGACGCGCCAAGACCGACGCTTCATATGGCTTCCATGTTTAATGAGTTCCGTCGGGTGATTTCTTTTGTCTGTTGCATTCATCTTTGCATCATGTGCATTGGATCATGTCATCATGCCATCATGCCATTTCATTTTTTTAAACTCAACTATATAAATTGCATGGATCTTCGGTCCATTTAAGCCGAGGGAATTCACATGGTGATTCTCTTTACAACATATATCCCAATATTAGGGAGCTATAATAAATATTCCACTATTTTGGAATTCACCATAACACACTTGCAAAATATCCCAACGCCTTTGTTATCTTAATTCTTGGTCTCCAACCTTGTCATATATTCTTTCATCATATTCCGGAGCTCCACCAAAAATCTTAACATTTTTGGACACTTCTAATTCCTTGTCCTTGTTCAAACCATTCAATTAAATTCAAATGAGTTTGAATTTAAACTTTTCAATCTTGGTCGTTCCTATTTTCTCGGAGCAAGCACGTTTTAGTGAGTTTGGGAAAATAATCCATGTGCCCAAATCGTTCTTCTAATCCTTTCTGTTCTCTCCTTTCTTTCTTTGCAGTTTTCTGATTTCTAAAAAGGTTTTTTAAGAGACTTAAGAGAGAGAGAGAGGAGTTCAGCCGAGCAGGCCTCCTGGCCTTTCTCCCCTCCCCACCTAATTGGCCCAAGGCCCAGCCACCGGCCTCCCTAGCCCATCTCCCTCTCGATCCCCTGCCTAAACCTAGACTGACCCACCCCCTGTCGATCTCTCCCTCTTTCGCCGCCTCCTCTCGATCCCATCTTCCTTCGTCCTCCTCCTGCGCCGCACCTACAGACAGAGAGAAGCGCACGACCGTGCCTCCTGATCTGTTCCTTCCTCTGCTGCCCGGATCCCGTGCTGGCCCCTCCTTCCTCGCGCCTCCCTCTCCATCGTTGGATCGTCCCCGCCTCTACCTCTAGCCGCCGCCAGCGAGCGTCTCCGCCGGAGCCATGCCTACCACACCGGACAGCCTCTGCCATGGCCTTCCTCCATCGCCGAATTGCTGCCCCTCCTCCACGCCAGCACCTTGCCTGTGACTTCTTTGCCGGCGACCTCCATCGAGCCTCCCTGCTTCGTCCAGCCGCCGTACCACCATGCTCCAGCGTCGCCTAGAGCTCATCATCCTCGACCTCCATTCCGTCCCGGAGTCCCTCGCTCGCTACTGCATGGTCTAGCCTACTGCTTCCCTTCTGCTGCCATGGACATCCACCTCGCCTGCCTCCTCCGGTTGGCCCTCTTGGCCTGCTGCTGATCTGCCATCTCCAGCAGCCTGCGGTTCTCCACCTACCTGCTCGAGCTCCCTCCTTCGCTACCTGTTCTCGTTGACGTGAAGACTCCAATTGCAACACCCTTGGGCGCCAAGTTCCTCTTCCGGACCCATCAAGTGTACGATGACTCGGGTGCGACTACATGCATTTGCCAAGTACCCTAGAACCATCGATGCCTTCAAACCTCAAGTCCAACGACCACCACAAGGATTCGTCGAGACCATCAAGTTTGAGACTGCCCCGAACCATGTCGTCTCGCCGGATCGTCAAAACCATTCGGGATTCACCAAATACCACTATGCCTAGAGACCTTGGGTCTGTCAAGTTCCCCTACGACTCGTGTATGACAATGGGGATTCACCAAGTACCTTCGGATATGCCAAGTTCGACTACATGGACCGCCAAGTTCCTCTACTGATGACTCGAACAGCTACAAAACGTGTACCACTACCGTCGACCCGCAAAGACCCCGTGGACGTCAAGTTCCATGTCGAGACCCCAAACATCTATGAAAATGTTGTACGACCACTTCCGTGGCCGAAGACCTGGGTACAACTACTGTCGCCGTGTATGACTACTTCCACTACAAATGTCCCGAGAATGCCTACTTCCTCTACTTTGCACCGAACGAGAACCGTCCCATTTGCACGCTTCGAAGGTATAACCCCGAGATGATCGCCCGTGAACAAATGCATGTGTTGTATGAGATGCATGTTTGGATGTTGTATCCTCCCGTGAACGTTAGTTGTTTCCCTCGCTTGGCACCGTCGTCGACCCGTGGGAACCCGGTATCCGGGATCACCCCACCATCCTTGCATGACACGCTCCCGTCGCTTTTCCTTTTGCACCGGTATCTCCATGAGCTACCGGAACCGATATGTTGCATGCCATCATTTTCGGATTCGTTGTCGTGGCACCCCTTTCGTTTCCGCCACGATGACAAATGCTTCATAATATGCTCATGTCAACTTTTAATAAAAAACTTGCATAAAACTTGCAAATGTCATCTGCATAATGATAATAACATTTAAAATGTTTAAAATTGTTGTTGCTTTAAACTGCTAAATGCATATGGTGGTTTACCGGAATTGTTGTTTGTTATATCCGGCCCCATTTAAATTGTCTAGATAGTATAGTTTTGTTATGCTTCACCTCTTGCCATGTTAACCAACATTTAATATTGTTGAGTACCTAACCGGGAGTGAACTAAATAATTGATGTGCATATTGAGCTCCACTTAATTTGTAGTTTTGTTTGTTGCACTTTGCCATGCCATGCATATTTAAACCGGACATCCAACATCATTGGTTGTGCATCATGCCATGTTTATGCTTGTTGGTTTACCATGTTGTTTGCTCCTTTCTGGTGTTGCTTCTTCTTGTTAGTTCCGGTAACGTCGCATTTGTGAGGATTCGTTCGACTACGTCAGTTTGTCTTCTTCATGGACTCGTTCTTCTTCCTTGAGGGATTTCAGGCAAGATGATCATACCCTAGAAATCACTTCTATCTTTGCTTGATAGTTGTTCTCTCTATCGCTGTGTCGCGCTTCCTACCACTTGTTATATCAAGCCTCCCAAACTGCCCTGATAGCCTCTAACCTTTTTCGACCATCCTAGCAAACCGTTGTTTGGCTATGTTACCGCCTTTGCTCAGCCCCTCTTATAGCAATGCTAGTTGTAGGTGAAGATGAAGTTTGTTCCATGTTGGAACATGGATATTGTTGGGATATCATTATTATATCTTATTTACTTTAATGCATCTATATACTTGGTAAAGGGTGGAAGGCTCGGCCTTATGCCTAGTGTTTTGTTCCACTCTTGCCACCTTAGTTTCCGTCATACCGGTGTTATGTTCCTTGATTTTGCGTTCCTTATGTGGTTGGGTGTTATGGGAACCCCTTGACAATTCGCTTTGAATAAAACTCCTCCAGGAAGGCCCAACCTTGGTTTTAACATTTGCCACCTAAGCCTTTTTCCCTTGAGTTCTGCAGACTCAAGGGTCATCTTTATTTTAAACCCCCGGGCCAGTGCTCCTCCGAGTGTTGGTCCAACCTGGGCGATGTCCGGCGCCCCCTGGGCAACCAGGGTCTATGCCAACCCGTTGTCTGGCCCATCTGGTGTGCCCTGTGAACGAGATACATGCGACTCCTATCGGGATTTGTCGGCACATCGGGCGGCTTTGCTGGTCTTATTTTACCATTATCGAAATGTCATGTAACCGGGATTCCAAAACTGATCGGGTCTTCCTATGGGAAGGGATATCCTTTGTTGACGTGAGAGCTTGTGATGGGCTAAGTTGGGTCACTCCTATAGGTTTAAACTTTCGAAAGCCATGCCCGCGGTTATGTGGCAGATGGGAATTTGTAATATCCGGTTGTAGAGAACTTGACACTTAACTTAATTAAAATGAATCAACCACGTGTGTAGCCGTGATGGTCTCTTTTCGGCGGAGTCCGGGAAGTGAACAAGGTCTTGTGTTATGCTTGAACGTAAGTACTTTCAGGATCACTTCTTGATTACTTCTAGCATCTTGACTGTTGCGTTGCTTCTCTTCCCGCTCTTATTTGCATATATTAGCCATCATATATGCTTAGTGCCTGCTGCAGCTCCCCCTCATTATCTTATCCTACCCATAAGCTTAAATAGTCTTGATCTCGCGGGTGTGAGATTCCTGGGTCCTCGTGACTCACAGATACTTCCAAACAGTTGCAGGTGCTGATGATACCAGTGCAGGTGACGCAACCGAGCTCAAGTGGGAGCTCGATGAAGATCTTGGTCGTTGTTATGTGTCTTTTCTAGTTGATCAGTAGTGGAGCCCAGTTGGGACGATCGGGGATCTAGCTTTTGGGGTTGTCTTCTTTTATTTTGGTTCCGTAGTCGGACCTTTGATTGTACTTTGGACGATGTATGAATTAATTATGTATTGTGTCAAGTGGCGATTGTAAGCCAACTCTTTATCCCTTTCTTATCCAGTACATGGGATGTGTGAAGATTACCCCTCTTGTGACAAGCTTACCATGCGGCTATGCCTCTAAGTCGTGCCCCAACACGTGGGAGATATAACCGCATTGTGGGTGTTACAAGTTGGTAATCAGAGCCATCCCCGACTTAGGAGCCCCGTGCTTGATCGAATCAATGACGTTGTTGAGTCTAGAACACAATGTTTTGAGTCTTAAGATTATATATATCGGAGAGTAAGATTTTTTTTTACTCCTCAGTCTCTTCGTCGGTCTGGTGAGGCCTCCTGACGTAGAAGTTTTGACTCTCCTCTCCTCAAATTTTATGAAAAAAATTTAGGATCACGCGGGTATCTTGGAATCGTTCTGATAGTCTTGTGACGAGAACATTGTTCTTGGTGCCACCTAACATTTAGGGGTTGTGGAAGTGTCCCGGGGAGTTGAGCTCCGAGGTCTTGTCGTCACAATTTTACCATTGCAGTTCTTGAATACCTGAGTTCGCCGACATCGAAAATCTCTTTTATGCAGTTGTTGGTGAGATAACCTCGATGCCACCCAGTACTGGGGCGGGAGTTCGGGAGTATTTCCATAACTCGTATAACGGATGCTTTTCTGTCAGGACCCCGATTCCAAGTCACATCGATCTACCCGGTAACACCTCATATCACTTTGCGGCCTCACGCATGGTATTCCCACTGTGTCGCCTTACCATGGCCCAGGACCGTTTGCGCCTTTTGTCTCACGTATATGATAGTGTCCCTAGCACCCATATGATAGAGAACCCGGGCCGACATGGCTAGTCATGAACCCAAAGCGGCACTAACCTATGGGAACAGGCATACATGAATCACATCGAGCATGTCAGTGAGCAGCGTGTGAATCCGGGTTGTAGCACTGGGCTAACAGGACTCCGGGGACCCGGGCTGTAGCAGGCTAGGCAGGACTCCGGATGTCACCGTGTGACATTTCCCCGAAGGGACAGACACAGGAACAAAGTGAAACACATGCCGGCTAGTCAAGTGTCCTGAGCAGTAGTGCTGGGCTAGCAGGACTCCGGTGAACCGGGCTGTAGCGGACTACTATGGCTCATAGAAGCACTAGACTACATTTCCCCATAAGAGAGGCTGCCAAGGGTAAACAACTAGATTGTCGGATCCCACACATACCAAGCATTTCAATCATACACACAATATGCTCGACATGTGTAAATACAACATGGCATCACAACATAACTCTACGACTCAAGTATTTATTCATTAGGCTCCGAGGAGCGAGATATTACAAACGTGGGTCTCATGACCCAACAATCATAGCATACAAATCAAAGCACACGCGGAAGCTTAACATGTCTGAGTACAGACATCTACAGATGAAAAAAGGCTGAGAAGCCTGACTATCTACCAGATCCTGCCAAGGGCACAAGATCGTAGCTGAGGTATCAAGCTAAAAGTCGAAGTCCTTGTGGAACTACTAGCGAGACTGAAGTCTCTCTGCAAAACATAAATTAAGCAAACGTGAGTACAAATGTACCCAGCCAGACTTACATCAGAACTAACTACATATGCATCAGTATCAACAAAGGGGTAGTGGAGTTTTAACTGCAGCAAGCCAGCTTTGACTCAGTGGCTAACCTGAACTACGACTTCAAGCAACTCTTTTGAGGAGGCGCACACGAGTCCACATATTCACCATATCAATACACCACCATGGATCTGCTCCCGCCTCCCTACGAGAACGCCATCCATAGCACTAGTGCTTATCTTGAGCATTTTAGAGTATCCACTTTCACGTCTATGAACTATGCAAGGGGTCCAAGTTTCCATATCCGAGGAATCCGGCTATTCGAATAGATAATGATAACCCTGTAGGGGTGTACTTCTTCACACACGCTCTCACCACTTATCACCATATACACGTCATGTATCTCGGCAACCTTCAAGCGGAAGCCTAGCGAGGGTGTCGGCCACGACCTGACTAACCACACAAGTCTCTAGTCCAGGTTTATCGCCTATTCGGGTTCCATCCGCGAGGAGATCCGGTCGGAGTTTCGCTCACAGCCCCAAACGATGTGTGCAGGGTTCCCGAGACACCAAACGGGCGCCCGGTACACCGTCCCATAGTGTATATACCGCATCATAGCCCACCCCTAGGGTCAGCACTACGCACGGCCGCCAACACATATCCTATAAACACTAGAAACTAGTTGCAACTCCTGGACAGAGGACTAGGGCAGTTAATAAGTCGAGATGGTCAATTAGGGATCCCAATGAGTGGTAGTAGTTGTTCATAGATCACAAACATGGAACTCAGTTCCTGAGGACAGTTTCAATGAGACAACCCACCATGTACTCCTACATGGCCTCTCACCGCTACCTTTACCAAATCGTGTTCACACACTTAGTTCACAAACAGTAGGACATGTTCATCGCCATTCCAATTCATCCCCGATGAATCAGACCTGACTCAACTCTAAGCAGTAGCAGGCATGACAAACAAGCATGAATGAGTAGGCACATCAGGGCTCAAACAACTCCTACTCATGCTAGTGGGTTTCATCTATTTATTGTGGCAATGACAGGTCATGCAGAGGAAAGGGGTTCAACTACTGCAACATGTAACAGTTGAATCGTTGTTGTCCTAATGCAGTAAAAGAGAGCAGGAGCAAGAGACTAGGAATATATCATAATGAACAATGGGTTTTTGCTTGCCTAGCACTTCTGAAGATAATATAGTTCTTCATCGGTGTCATCGATCACGTCGTCGGAAACATCGTCGACTGAGAGGGGACAGTTATCGGCAAACAGAGAAGGACACAATCAATGCAATGCAACAATATGATGCATGAATGTGACATGGCAATATGCTGTTGATTGGCCTAATGCAACTAGCAACAAGTTAAATGGAGTTGGTTTGAACACTAGGTTCAAATTCAAACTCCATATGTGCTTTATTAAATGCCATTTAATTTAATTGTCCTAAACAGTAGCTATAAGTTGTTCTAACATGCATGAAAATGGTACATATGGGTAGATTGAATTTTTCTGATCATTTTTCATATATAATTTATTTCATTTGGAGTTACGGTTTAATTTCTATGAATTTTAGAAGTTTATACTATTTTCTGGATTTTCCTGGTTATTAATAAAGCCAGAAAATGTAATACTGCATCAGCATTACGTCATGCCGACATTAGCAAGTCAACAGGCACCGTCCAGGTCAAACCTGACCAGTGGGGTCCACTGGTCAGTGACTCAGTCAACTGACAGGGTTAACTAGCACTAACTATCAGTTAATCTAGGCTAATTAGTCCCTGGACCCACACGTCAGTGACTGTGGGTTTAAAATTAAGTAAATTTAACACTTAGCTAATTAACAGGGGCCAGGGCCCACATGTCAGCGACTAACCTAACTAACCTAAATAGGATTATTGCTACCTAACTTAGTTAGCCAGGCGGGGCCCGCATGTCAGTGAGAGAGAGAGAGGTCAAACCCCTGTTCAGACGGGGTTAAACCTGCCGGCGTTGAGTCACCGGTGAGGCCGAGACGGCGGAGAGCGTCGGAAACGCTGCTCCAGCTACGGTTCGATGCGCGGGTGGGTGCTACGGGTAGCTAGCGGTGTGGCACATCCAACGGTGGCGTTGGTTGGTGCTGGGGTGGCCGGGAACGACGACGGTGTCGAGCCGGGCGACGGCCGGAGTTCGGCCGTGCTCAAGTTCCTCGCTAGGGTGCATGGGAGAAGGAGCTGGTGGGCGCTACAGAATCCTGGGGGTGCACTGAGTGCAGTGACGCGCTCAGTTTGGATGGAGGCGAACCAAAACAACGACGGCGACAAGTCCGGCGCCGGTGAGGTCTCGGTCTCGACGGAAATGTGGGCTATGATGAGCTAATGGACATAGGAGTAGTGGGGGTCGGTAGAGGATCTCACGGCGAGTGTAGAGGTGCCCTCCGCGTGCTTGGGGAAGCACCGGAGCGAGCGGGGCGGTGAGAGGTATCTCCGGTAGCCGACGACGAGGACGATGAAGATTGCGTTGATGCTAGGCCTCGGGTGAGGCGTGGCTGGACGGAGAGGACGAGGGAGGCGTGGCGATGCTCGTGGACACGTCGGGGAGGCAAGGGGAGCATGGAGGCCGTGTCTGCGGTGTACGGCGGCGACGAGCTCCGCTCGGCTTCGGGAGAGAGAGCGAGAGAGGCGAGGCAGGGAGAGAGAGGAGCGGTCGAGGGGTCCAGGGGGTCTGCATGGCAACGCCAGAGGCGTCCAGGCCCTCGGCGTCAAGCAGGAGGTGGCGCACGGCGGTGCGCACGCGTCGGGCACACGCCCATCCTCCTGGCAAGGAGGAAGACGACAGGGGAGGGGCCAGGCGGGCTGGGCCGCGCAGGTGGGCGGGCCAGCTGGGCCGCGACAGGTAAGTCAGGTAGGTTCTCTCTCTCTCTCCTCTATTTTCTATTTTCTATTATTTTTGTAACTTCAGGGCTTTATTAAAAATACCAGAACGTTTCCAAAAATCCTGGAAATAATTGTGGGCTCTGGTTGGAATATTTCCAACAGCCCACACTTAAGTTCAGAATTAATTGAGCATTCAAATTATTATATAGTATTTAAATGCCCAATTGCAAATAGCATATGATTTAATTAAAAAAATCCAGGATGGCCTAGAAATATCTGCATCATTTTTGTCAGAGGTGCTGGACCAATTCAATAATGATGAACATTTCTAAAGGGCATTTTGGGATCATTGAAAAGATTTAAGTTTGAACCCGGTTGAATTTCATTTGCTGCTAGGGTTTATTATCCCCCATTTCAAATTAAAGAAGTAATTTAGACAAGATGTATGGCTGCTTGTGCCTCAAATTGCAAACAATTCTAGGGCTGTGACAACTCACCCCCACTAAACAAGAATCTTGTCCCGAGATTCAAGACGTGAGGTAAGAAGACAGAGGGGCACAAACTAACACGGTCTTCACGATCCAAGTTGCACTTCATAGGAACGTTGACACGATCACCATCTTTGTCTCGATATCTTGCTCTAAGAACTCCATCCAACACGATGACGGGAAGAAAAGAAACTCTCGAAGAATCGATCTTCTTGAAGATCGACCAACCGACGATCAACTCACAGAACGAGACATAGCGACATCTGTCGAGATGAGACACGATACACACATCAAGAATGATGGAAATGAGCATATGACAAGGTTTAAGTAAGTAGCAGAATTCCCACACCTAGGAGGGTGGTGAACGGTGTCAATGTAGCGAGGAGTTGGGTTGCCATGATACCAGAACGAGACATCTTAAGGAAGGTGACTCGCAGAAATATTCCCCTAAGTGGCAAAAGAATTACTTTTGATTCAAAGATCATTGAAACTCTTTATACTGGCCTAAGGCAAATCACAACAATCGCTTGGAGGAGTAGGAAGGGATGGCATACCCGGACAAGAATGGATGATGTGAACTACCTTGTTGAAGACAATGCAATGGATGATTTTTGCTTATCATCAGAAATGGATGGGACCCATGGTAAGTCCACTTTTGAAGATGATCTTGGACAATAACTGCTGAGAAGGGCAGCCCATGGGAAATTGGCACAATGGCGGTGCAAGCTGGGAACAAAATGCAGCTGTTGGGAATGTTCCAACCATCATATCTTCCTGAGATTCAGATCTGGTTAGAAACAGGATACTTCAGACTCACATGTCTGAAAAGAAGATTTGCAACACAAATCGACGAGATAACGTTGTGAGACTCTCGGGAGATGAACTACGATAGCAAGCTCCAAAACATGGGCTGGATCTGCTACACACCTGTGAACACACTGTCCTAGACAAGCATGACCACATGGTAGTCTTATAAAAAAACACTACCGAGTTCCGATTAGGAACCATCATTGCGGAGAGCGAAGTCCCGCGCATGTACCTTTGGGTCCTTAAGGAGTAGCACTTAAGAACTTCTTTTCCTTGAACAAATCAATCAGTGGCTTGGTGTGGTAGGGATTACACATGGAGTGGAGGTAGCGAGCCTATCAAACCATGGAATACTTCGCACTTGCATGACTGACTTGGGATGATTCCGGAGAAAGCAAAAACAATCTTTCTCAATTCACGGCGGCAACTTGCACCTAATGCACGTGAACTTGGAGAAAATCACTTCTTACACCAAACATGTATTTCATGAACGGGACATGAAGATAATGCTTACAAAAGTTTCCAATACTAGCTTGATGTTCAACATGAATCATGGAGGAGACAAGATGCTGCTGATGGGCTCAATAGCAACTCATCGGAATTTCCATATCACTGGACTTCCACCATCATGTGAACAATGTGATAGTATTGGTCAGACCAAAAGATATAATGGTGTATGCTCGAGGAAACCACCACGAGTAAGACAACATTACGAATATCGTTGGTTCTGATTTTGATTTGATGATAACCCATACTCAAATCAAAGTCTGGACAAGACAATAGATCCAACAATTGATCCCGAGGACCAATCGATGAAGACATCATCTTTCTTCAACACACACTCAAAAGGATAACCCTTAAAATGAACTAAGTCGGACAAAGCTTTTATCTTCCAACTCTCCAAGTTGTTGTTTGGCTTAACCAACTAGCTCACGGGTATCCCACACAGATTCTTGGAGAATGGGTGGTTTGGAGGAAAACCCACATGATCACGAACTCAACATAGCGGTCAGGTGACAACCTGGTAATACTTCCAAGAGGATATTCAGAACATCACGAACCACCGATATGTTACTAAGCTCGAGAACAATTTTGCTTTTCAGAGCAACAAATAAGCAAGGGATTGAATAATCCTAACTCATTGATCTAAGAGTGCACCGGAAATAAGGACTAGGTAGAACAATCTATCTTAGAATGATGATTCAATAACCAACATGCTAAGAATGAGAATATTGTCCATTTACTACCAAGCAACGGAGTTGCTAGTAGTATAGATTTCATGCATCACGATTCACTTGTCGGCGTTTCGGTTACAATAACACAGGGACCGAGGAATGAATAATGATGGTGAGAAGTATCACGGTATCAAGAGTTCATAGGATGGTGTGCAATTTCCATGACATTCTTGATATAAAGATGGTAATACTCCATGGTAGAACAGAATCAAAAGCTGGATTGGCATTTGATTTGCGGGTTACAACTGCTTTGACCCAATCCTAGAAATGGACGAGGTACTGGAGTTTGTTTCTCCTAGACTCCTAGCCATTCCGGAATAGAATGGCTTGACAGACCACAGGAATATGAGGTATCGATGAGCATGAATGCATGACATGCTCTTGACTATCAAATGATAAACAGAGATCAGGATACAACTAAAGAGAGGGACAACTCAAAGAAACATATATCCTTCTGAGTTGTGGATGCATAGACTAGCATGTCGGTTGAGTTCAACATATTTCTTCTGGATAACCCATGCAGAAAGGTAGAACTGGCAGAATCACAATATGAATGGAGTACTCCTCAAGAACAACCTGGTTGTGATCTTTTGGCTCAAAAGAACTTCTGCCATGATGGTTCATGGTATTAGAAGAATGAGATACCATGGACCTCGAGGACTATGAAAAAGGTTACTAATATCTTACGGAACTAGCAAATACTAACACATGAAGTAGGGTGAATCTCGGGTTCGAAAACCCAGGAGTAGAATACCTACTACTAAATGGCATCATGGGATGCTTTTGAGAATGGTGGCCAGAATCATCACACCGGAAACACAAAACATGGCTAGATTACTAGGTGACTCCCTAAAACACCTAGGGTCATAATAATCGCTCCAACATATATGTCGAGGCAACAAAGTACCTCAACTCACCGATTAGTGTGCTTATTCTGAACAAAAAGGACATCGGGAACGGAAAGAAAGGATTTGCAAATGCATCAGACTTTTTAGAGACCTGGGATGACTCGGACAGCATAACGGTTGTAAATGCTTAGAAGAAGATTTGAGACATTCACAAGGATTTGCATAGTCACTTAGCAACATCATATCAAGGTTCTGATTCAACTGACAAGATACTAAAAGTAGTAGAAACTGAATTGAGGCCTGGAACCAACAATCCTATAAGTCTCTAACACAGTAACTTGTCATCCTAATAGATAGATGGGAAGGCCTAGTTCTTAATCCCCGTAGAAAGGAAGAGGATGACTCAGATCAGAAGAGCATAATGTAAAGGAGTAAAAAGAGCCTTACGTTCCCTTCCACAATCAATTCCCTTACATAACTAAAGCATTTCTAGACACAACTTCAACCGGTTTGGCTTGGTAATCCTACAGGCAGTCAAGCTCTGATACCAAAGCTGTCAGGACCCTGATTCCTAGTCACATCGATCTAGCCGGTAACACCTCATATCACTTTCCGACCTCACGCACGGTATTCCCACGGTGTCGCCTTACCATGGCCCGGGACCGTTTGCACCTTTTGGCTCACGTATATGATAGTGTCGCTAGCACCCATATGACAGAGAACCCGGGCCAACATGGCTAGTCGTGAACCCAAAGCGGCACCAACCTACGGGGACAGGCATACATGAATCACATCGAGCATGTCGGTCACCAGCGTGTGAATCCGGGCTGTAGCACTGGGCTAACAGGACTCCGGGAACCTGGGCTGTAGCAGGCTAGGCAGGACTCCGGATGTCACTGCGTGACATTTCCTCGAAGGGACAGACATAGGAACGAAGTGAAACACATGCCGGCCAGTCAAGTGTCCTGAGCAGTAGTGCCGGGCTAACAGGACTCCGATGAACCGGGCTATAGCAGACTACTATGGCTCATGGAAGCACTAGACTGCATTTCCCCATAAGAGAGGCTACCAAGGGTAAACAACTAGATTGTCGGATCCCACACATACCAAGCATTTCAATCATACACACAATATGCTCGACATGTGTAAATACAACATGGCATCACAACATAACTCTACGACTCAAGTATTTATTCATTAGGCTCCGAGGAGCGAGATATTACAAACATGGGTCTCATGACCCAACAATCATAGCATACAAATCAAAGCACACGCGGAAGCTTAACATGTCTGAGTACAGACATCTACAAATGGAAAAAGGCTGAGAAGCCTAACTATCTACCAGATCCTGCCGAGGGCACAAGATCATAGCTGAGGTATCAAGCTAAAAGTCGAAGTCCACGTGGAACTACTAGCGAGACTGAAGTCTCTCTACAAAACATAAATTAAGCAAACAAAATGTACCCAGCAAGACTTACATCAGAACTAACTACATATGCATCGGTATCAACAAAGGGGTAGTGGAGTTTTAACTACAGCAAGCCAGCTTTGACTCAGTGGCTAACCTGAACTAAGACTGCAAGCAACTCTTTTGAGGTGGCGCACACGAGTCCACATATTCGCCATATCAATACACCCCTATGGATCCGCTCCCGTCTTCCTATGAGAACGCCATCCATAGCACTCACGCTTATCTTGCGCATTTTAGAGTATCCACTTTCACTTGTCTATGAACTATGCAAGGGGTCCAAGTTTCCATATCCGAGGAATCCGGCTATTCGAATAGATAATGATAACCCTGCAGGGGTGTACTTCTTCACACACGCTCTCACCACTTATCACCATATACACGTCATGTATCTCGGCAACCTTCAAGCGGAAGCCTGGCGAGGGTGTCGGCCACCACCTGACTAACCACAAAAGTCTCTAGTCTAGGTTTATCGCCTATTCGGGTTCCATCCGCAAGGAGATCCGGCCGGAGTTTCGCTCACGGCCCCAAACGATGTGTGCAGTGTTCCCGAGACACCAAACGGGCGCCCGGTACACCGTGCCACGGTGTATCTACCGCATCATAGCCCACCCCTAGGGTCAGCGCTACGCACGGCCGCCAACACATATCCTATAAACACCAGAAACTAGTTGCAACTCCTGGACACAGGACTAGGGAAGTTAATAAGTCAAGAGGGTCAATTAAGGATCCCAATGAGTGGTAGTAGCTGTTCATGGATCACAAACACAGAACTCAGTTCCTGAGGACGGTTTCAATGAGACAACCCACCATGTACTCCTACATGGCCTCTCACCGCTACCTTTACCAAATCGTGTTCACACACTTAGCTCACAGATAGTAGGACATGTTCATCGCCATTCCAATTCATCCCCAATGAATCAGACCTGACTAAACTCTAAGCAGTAGCAGGCATGACAAACAAGCATGGATGAGTAGGCACATCAGGGCTCAAACAACTCCTACTCATGCTAGTGGGTTTCATCTATTTACTTTGGCAATGACAGGTCATGCAGAGGAAAGGGGTTCAACTACCGCAACATGTAACAGTTGAATCGTTGTTGTCCTAATGCAGTAAAAGAGAGCAGGAGCAAGAGAGTGGGATTATATCGGAATGAACAAGGGGGTTTTGCTTGCCTGGCACTTCTGAAGATAATATAGTTTTTCATCGGTGTCATCGATCACGTCGTCGGAAACATCATCGACTGAGAGGGGACGGTTATCGGCAAACAGAGAAGGACACAATCAATGCAATGCAACAATATGATGCATGAATGTGACATGGCAATATGCTGTTGATTGGCCTAATGCAACTAGCAACAAGTTAAATGGAGTTGGTTTGAACACTAGGTTCAAATTCAAACTCCATATGTGCTTTCTTAAATGCCATTTAATTTAATTGTCCTAAACAGTAGCTATAATTGTTCTAACATGCATGAAAATTGTACAGATGGATAGATTGAATTTTTCTGATCATTTTTCATATATAATTTATTTCATATGGAGTTACGGTTTAATTTCTATGAATTTTAGAAGTTTATACTATTTTCTGGAATTTCCTGGTTATTAATAAATCCAGAAAATGTAATACTGCATCAGTATTAGGTCATGCCGACATCAGCAGGTCAATAGGCGCCGTCCAGGTCAAACCTGACCAGTGGGGTCCACTGGTCAGTGACTCAGTCAACTGACAGGGTTAATTAGTCCCTGGACCCACACGTCAGTGACTGTGGGTTTAAAATTAAGTTAACTTAACACTTAGCTAATTAACAGGGGCCAGGGCCCACATGTCAGCGACTAACCTAACTAACCTGAATAGGATTATCGCTAACTAACTTAGTTAGCCAGGCAGGGCCCGCATGTCAGTGAGAGAGAGGTCAAACCCCTGGTCAGACGGGGTCAAACCTGCCGGCGTTGAGTTACCGGCGAGGCCAAGACGACAGATAGCATCGGAAATGCTGCTCCGGCTACGGTTCGATGCGCAGGTGGGTGCTACGGGTAGCTGGCGCTGTGGCGCATCCAACGGTGGCGTTGGTTGGTGCTGGGGTGGCCGGGAACGATGACGGCTTCGAGCAGGGCTGCGGCCGGTGTTCGGTCGTGCTCAAGTTACTCGCTAGGGTGCATGGGAGGAGGAGCTGGTGGGCGCTACAGGCTCCTGGGGGTGCACTGAGTGCAGTGACGCGCTCGGTTTGGACGGAGAAGAACCAAAACGACGATGGCGACAAGTCCGGCGCCGGTGAGGTCTCGGTCTCGACGGAAATGTGGGCTATGGTGATCTAATGGACATGGGAGTACGGGGGATCGATAGAGGAGCTCACGGCGAGTGTAGAGGTGGCCTCGGCGTGCTCGGGAAAAGCACCGGAGCGAGCGGGGCGGCGAGAGGCATCTCCGGTGGCCGGCGACAAAGACGATGAAGATGGCGTCGATGCAAGGCCTCTGGCGAGGCATGGCTGGACGGAGAGGATGACGGAGGCGTGGCGATGCTCATGGACACGTCGGGGAGGCGAGGGGAGCACGGAGGCCGCGTCTACGGCGTACGGCGGGGACGAGCTCCGCTCGGCTTCGGGAGAGAGAGCGAGAGAGGCGAGGCAGGGAGAGAGAGGAGCGGTCGAGGGGTCCAGGGGGTCTGCGTGGCAACGCCAGAGGCGTCCAGGCCCTCAGCATCAAGCAGGAGATGGCGCACGGGGGTGCGCGTGCGTCGGGTATGCGCCCGTCCTCCTGGCAAGGAGGAAGACGATAGGGGAGTGGCCAGGCGGGCTGGGCCGCGCAGGTGGGCGGGCCAGCTGGGCCGCGACAGGTAAGTCAGGTAGGTTCTCTCTCTCTCCTCTATTTTCTGTTTTCTATTATTTCTGTAACTTCAGGGCTTTATTAAAAATACCAGAATGTTTCCAAAAATCCTGGAAATAATTGTGGGCTCTGGTTGGAATATTTCCAACAGCCCTCACTTAAGTTCAGAATTAATTGAGCATTCAAAATATTATATAGCATTTAAATGCCCAATTGCAAATAGCATATGATTTAATTCAAAAATCTAGGATGTCCTAGAAATATGTGCATCATTTTTGTCAGAGGTGCTGGACCAATTCAAAAATGATGAACATTTCTAAAGGGCATTTTGGGATCATTGAAAAGATTTAAGTTTGAACCTGGTTGAATTTCATTTGCTGCTAGGGTTTATTATCCCCCATTTCAAATTAAAGAAGTAATTTAGACAAGATACATGGATGCTTGTGCCACTAATTGCAAACAATTCTAGGGCTGTGACATTTTCGAAGGTTGAGGTACATGATTTTCGAAGGTTTCTTGGTTATTTGTTGAAGGATGGATACAGCTGGATGTAGGAATTGTTAGTTTGGGTGAGATATTATGCTTCCCCTATATCCCCACACCTGATTGCATAACCAGAAAGTTTCGGGAGTTTATAAGAGGGAATTCAAGTAGCTCCTAGAATATCTTTCCAACAAACACATGATACGATATGGGGTCTATCATATGTGTGTTTCCGGCTTATTTTACAAGCTAATCCTTTGTTTTCTTTTGAGTTTTGGTATTCGAGTTGCTTCAATGTCAAGTGTTGATTCCATACCTTCCCTAAGCGGATTTCTCATATTTCTATGGGAGTGCTAATCCGTCTTGATCATCAAGAATTTCATGTCAATTATTCCCAACTTGTGTGATTCTCTTCAAGATGGTCCTATCATTTTTCCCATTTGCAAGACCCAATATCAGTTTTCTCAATGGTGTTTGTTTCATCCGTCCCAAGCTGCCTTTGTTTTCCCGCCCTCCCACCCTTTTTCTTCAAGGACTCATATATCTTTATCTAGTTCCCATTTTATTCATGTGAAGTCTCTCCATTCTTTTCCGTCAATGTTCTTATCCGGTGATTCTCAGGAAGATACTAACGGAGCTTCAAGTTCATCCTTCTTCATTCTCAATTTCTCCTTCGGTGGATTCAATTCAAGCTCTGCAAATCATATCCTGTCCTCGTTTCAAATGTTTTCTCACGTCGGTGCACCTCTTAATCATCCACTTCTCGCTATTCAATTGTTTCGGAGTGCTGAAGATATCTCAGGAGATTCAAGTTTCTATTCGTAACCCTTTCAACTGTTTCAAGGTCTTACCTTATTCAAGCCATTTAATTCAACCGACGCAATCTATCTTTTAAATCGTTCAACGGTGTTTCTTTTGAGTGGGCCCTAACACACATGTCTTTTTCCAGGATCTTACCTGACTATTGTAATTCTTTTTCAAGTTTGACGTAAGTATGAATTATCATCAGTCATATGACTTCCTCCAAGATATTTCAAATTATGTTCATCGTTGGCTCAACTTCTTCATTTTCATTCTCCCGGAGTATCTCAATAATTTGTGGTGGTGTTTCCATCGTCATTCTCAACATTCGAAGACCGAAGAAGAGTTTTTCCTCCAAATATTATCTGTTCTCTTGAAGATTCATGGTTCTATCTTGATGCCATCCTCTCACAATTGTTTTTGATTGTGAGAATTCTTTTCACCCATCTAGAGAATTTCAGGAGTCTTTTCAGTTTGGTTCTCCGGAGCCCATCATCTCAGAATTAGTCATTCTTAGCTTTCAGCTATTGTTCTCCAAATCTTACCGGCGCATCATTCAAATATTCTCTAATTAGCTCCTGATATCTTCGTTCTCTTGTATCAAATTCCCTCAAGTATCTTCATTCGTTCTCTAACTCTTCCCGGTGTTTCCTTATCTTTTCTTCGTTCATTTTCAATACTTACGGTGGTTCGGTTCGACATTTCTCTTCCATCGTTATCATATTTATTCATTCGTTGTTTCCAAATCCCACCGGCGGTTCCATCAAGACCTTCCCTAGTTTACGCTATATCTCTCCTTTATCTTTTCCAATCAGAATGAGTAGTATGCCAAATCCGTTGCTTGTCATCAATTTAATTGATGAAGTATAAGCATAATGTAATTCTTATTCTTGTTTCATCCAAGTGATTAATTCCTTATTCCGGAGGTTCTCAAAATTCTTGATTTCTTTTGTTCATCTTTCTTTTCCGGAGTTCCAAGTTTTTCCGCTTTATCTCGTCGCGACGCTCCATCTAAATCATCGCAAGGCTTCACCTTGTGTTCTCAACTTCTCTTTCTTTTCATCCTTTTATTACCGGAGTACTTTTCAACTTTCTTTTCGTTTGATCATTCTCTTTACCGTATTTCTCACGAAGGTTCTACATGGTGGTTCGTCAAGGATTCTTTTCATTCTTCAATTGTTCTTCAAGATTTCTCTCGGAGTTAAGATCTGCCAAGCCATACTCTAAAATAAACATGGTGCCCAACACATGTTTAGTTTTGAGGAGTTCAAGCATTCTTCATCTGGCATCCGAAGTGCAATTCTTTCTCTCTTATCTTTTGAGGTGGTGTTATGTCACTCTTGACAATTTTCCTTCATGTTTCATGATTCACAAGTTGTCCGGAATGACATATTGTAAACCCATCATTTTCAATTCGTTCATGAGCTCTTCTCAATCCATCAATCTATTCATTGGAGTTATCTTGGGTTATATTTCACCTAAAGCTTTCCCTAAGGATTGTTTCTATTTGTGGTGCTCATAAATGACCCAAGGCCTTCATTTATTCTCCCGGTAAAATAAGCTTCTCATCTCCTTGTTGATGTCAATTCAATCTATTGTTTCCGCTAGTGGCAAAATTTCACCTCAAATTTCGAGATGTTTTCCATAATCCCACAACAAGGTTACTCTTTTCGTTGTTTGTTTTCCAACAACTCCGCTCGACCCTTCTCCTAAAGATGCTTTTTCAAGCTCATTTGAGGTAGAAGATGTTGTTTTCTCCTTCGTTCTTTTGATTCCATTCTTACATTTGTTCCGGAGGCATTGTGATGTTGCTCTCTTCACCCGTCACCTTGTTTTGTCAAGATCATGCTAATTTCTTGCTTGTCCAGCTAACCGGAATGTTGTGTCATCTGCTCAAGTTCTTGTCATCTTATCAAGTCTTGTATCTCTTTTCAATGGGAGTGTTGTTCGAATTTGTTCTTCCTTGTCCCTTGGTTATCTCGTTTCAACAAGAGTGGTTTCAATTCCTTCTTGTCCATTGCAACCCTTTTCTTATGTCTTTCAACATACAAGGCTCTAGTAAGGTTCCTTGTTCCTCTTTTCTAACAGAGTGTTTTCAATTTCGATCATATCCATTGTATTCTTTTCTTGAAATTGTTTAAACTCTAAAGGTTCATTGGTTTCACTCGTTTGTCAAAGAAGCAACTTTGTTTTACCTCTTCCTCTTCCGCTTCTCTCTGGTGCCATCCTAGATCTCGGTACGAGATCCTCTGGTAGTGGTGGAGTGTTGTGACCCCCCAAGACCGACGCTTCATATGCCTTCCATGTTTTCTGAGTTTCGTCGGGTGATTTGTTTTTTCGGTTGCATTCATCTTTGCATCATGTGCATTGCATCATGTCATCATGCCATCATGCCATTTCATTTTTAAAAAAAACTCAACTATATAAATTGCATGGATCTACGGTCCATTTAAACCGAGGGAATTCACGTGGTGATTCTCTTTACAACATATATCCCAATATTAGGGAGCTATAATAAATATTCCACTATTTTGGAATTCACCATAACACACTTGCAAAATATCCCAACGCCTTTTTATCTTAATTCTTGATCTCGAACCTTGTCATATATTCTTTCATCATATTCTGGAGCTCCACCAAAAATCTTAACATTTTTGGACACTTCTAATTCCTAGTCCTTGTTCAAACCATTTGATTAATTTCAAATGAGTTTGAATTTAAACTTTGCAATCTTGGCCATTCCTATTTTCTCGGAGCAAGCAAATTTTAGTGAGTCTAGGAAAATAATTCGCGTGCCCAAATCCTTCCTCTAATCCTTTCTTTTCTCTCCTTTCTTTCTTTGCGGTTTTATGATTTCTAAAAAGGTTTTTTTTAAAGACTTAAGAGAGAGAGAGGAGTTCAGCCGAGCAGGCCTCCTGGCCTTTTTCCCCTTCCCACCTAATTGGCCCAAGGCCGAACCACCGGCCTCCCTAGCCCATCTCCCTCTCGATCCCCTGCCTAAACCTAGCCCGACCCACCCCCTGTCGATCTCTCCCTCTGCCGCCGCCTCCTCTCGATCCCATCTTCCTTCGTCCTCCTCCCGCGCCGCACCTACATGCAGAGAGGAGCGCACGCCCGCGCCTCCCGATCCGTGGCTCTCCTCCTTCTATTGCCTGGATCCCGTGCCGGACCCTCCTTCCTAGCGTCTCCCTCTCCATCGCTGGATCGCCCCCGCCTCTACCTCTGGCCGCAGCCAGCGAGCAGCTCCGCCGAAGCCATGCCTACCTCACCGGATAGCCTCTACCATGGCCTTCCTCCATCGTCGGGTTACTGCCCCTCCTCCACGCCCGCACCTCGCCTACGACTTCTCCGCGCCGGTGACCTCCATCGAGCCTCCCTGCTTTGTCTGGCCGCCGCGCCACCATGCTCCAGTGCCGCCTGGAGCTCATCATCCTCGACCTCCATGCCGTCCCGGTGTCCCTCGCCGCTGCTGCACGGTCCAGCCTACTGCTTCCCTTCCGCTGCCATGGACATCCACCTCACCCGCCTCCTCCTGTCGGCCCTCTCGGCCTGCTGCCGATCTGCCATCTCCGGCTGCTTGTGGTGCTCCACCTCCCTGCTCGAGCTCCCTCCTCCGCTGCCTGTTCTCATTGACGTGAAGACTGCAACTGCAAAACCCTTGGGCGCCAAGTTCCTCTTCCGGACCCGTCAAGTGTATGACGACTAGGGTGCGACTACATGCATTTGCCAAGTACCCTGGAACCAACGACGCCATCAAACCGCAAGTCCTATGACCACCTCGAGGATTCGCCGATACCATCAAGTTTGAGACTGCCTCAAACCATCTTGTCTTGCCGGATCATCAAAACAGTTCGAGATTCACCAAATACCACTACGCCCGGAGACCTTGGGTCTGTCAAGTTCCCCTACGACCCGTGTACGACTACAGGGATTCACGAAGTACCCTTCGGAAGCGCCAAGTTCCTCTACCGATGACTCGAACGGCTACAAAACGTGTACCACTACCGTCGACCCGCAAAGACCCCGTGGACGTCAAGTTCCATGTCGTGTCCCCGAACATCTACGAAAATGTTGTACGACTACTTCCGTGGCCGAAGACCCGGGTACAACTACCATCGCCGTGTATGACTACTTCCATTACGAACGTCCCGAGAACGCCTACTTCCTCTACTTTGCACCAAACGAGAACCGTCTCGTTTGCACGCTTCAAAGGTATAACCCTGAGACGACCGCCCGTGTACGAATGCATGTGTTGTATGAGATGCATGTTTGGATGTTGTATCCTCCCGTGAACGTTAGTTGTTTCCCTCGCTTGGCACCGTCGTCGACCCGTGGGAACCCGGTATCCGGGATCACCCCACTATCCTTGCATGACACGCTCCCGTCACTTTTCCTTTTGCACCGGTGTCTGCGTGAGCTACCAGAACCGATATGTTGTGTGGCATCATTTTCAGATTCGTTGTCGTGGCACCCCTTTCGTTTCCGCCACGATGCCAAATGCTTCATAATATGCTCATGTCAACTTTTAATAAAAAAATGCATAAAACTTGCATATGTCATCCGCATCATGATAATAACATTTAAAATGTTTAAAATTGTTGTTGCTTTAAATTGCTAAATGCATATGGGGGTTTACTGGAATTGTTGTTTGTTATATCCGGCCCCATTTAAATTGTTTAGATAGTATAGTTTTGTTATGCTTCACCTCTTGCCATGTTAACCAACATTTAATATTGTTGAGTACCTAACCGGGAGTGAACTAAATAATTGATGTGGTGTTCCGTCAACATGCAACTTGTTGCATATTGAGGTCCACTTAACTTGTAGTTTGTTTGTTGCATTTTGCCATGCCATGCATATTTAAACCGGACATGCACCATCCTTGGTTGAGCATCATGCCATGTTTATGCTTGTTGGTTTACCATGTTGTTTGCTCCTTTTTGGTGTTTCTTCTTCTTGTTAGTTCCGGTAATGTCGCGTTTGTGAGGATTCGTTCGACTACGTCCGTTTGTCTTCTTCATGGACTCGTTCTTCTTCCTTCTAGGATTTCAGGCAAGATGATCATACCCTCGAAATCACTTCTATCTTTGCTTGCTAGTTGTTTGCTCTATCGCTATGTCGCGCTTCCTACCACTTGTTATATCAAGCCTCCCAAACTGCCATGATAGCCTCTAACCTTTTTCAACCATCCTAGCAAACCGTTGTTTGGCTATGTTACCGATTTTGCTCAGCCCCTATTATAGCGTTGCTAGTTGCAGGTGAAGATGAAGTTTGTTCCATGTTGGAACATGGATATTGTTGGGATATCATTATTATATCTTATTTACTTTAATGCATCTATATACTTGGTAAAGGGTGGAAGGCTCGGCCTTATGCCTGGTGTTTTGTTCCACTCTTGCCACCTTAGTTTCCGTCATACCGGTGTTATGTTCCTTGATTTTGCGTTCCTTACGCGGTTGGGTGTTATGAGAACCCCTTGACCGTTTGCTTTGAATAAAACTCCTGCAGCAAGGCCCAACCTTGGTTTTAACATTTGCCACCTAAGCCTTTTTCCCTTCAGTTCTGCAGACTCAGGGTCATCTTTATTTTAAACCCCTGGGCCAGTGCTCCTCCGTGTGTTGGTCCAACCTGGGCGATGTCCGGCGCCCCCTGGGCAACCAGGGTCTATGCCAACCCGACGTCTGGCCTATCCGGTGTGCCCTGAGAACGAGATACGTGCGACTCCTATCGGGATTTGTCGACACATCGGGCGGCTTTGTTGGTCTTGTTTTACCATTGTCGAAATGTCTCGTATCCGGGATTCTGAGACTGATCGGGTCTTCCCGGGGGAAGGAATATCCTTCATTGACCGTGAGAGCTTGTGATGGGCTAAGTTGGGACACCCCTGCAGGGTCTAAACTTTTGAAAGTCGTGCCCGCGGTTATGTGGCAGATGGGAATTTGTAATATCTTGTTGTAGAGAACTTGACACTTAACTTATTAAAATGAATCAACTGCGTGTGTAGCCGTGATGGTCTCTTTTCGGCGGAGTCCGGGAAGTGAACACGGTCTTGTGTTATGCTTGAATGTAAGTAGTTTCAAGATCACTTCTAGCTTCTCGACCGTTCTGTTGCTTCTCTTCCCGCTCTTATTTATGTATATTAGCCACCATATATGCTTAGTGCCTGCTGCAGCTCCACCTCATTACCTTATCCTACCCATAAGCTTAAATAGTCTTGATCTTGTGGGTGTGAGATTGCTGGGTCCTCGTGACTCACAGATAGTTCCAAACAGTTGCAGGTATCGATGATACCAGTGCAGGTGATGCAACCGAGCTCAAGTGGGAGCTCGATGAAGATCTTGGTTGTTGTTATCTGTCTTTTCCGGTTGATCAGTAGTGGAGCCCAGTTGGGACGATCGGGGATCTAGCTTTTGTGGTTGTCTTCTTTTATTTTGGTTCTATAGTCGGACCTTTGATTGTACTTTGGATGATGTATGAATTATTTACGTATTGTGTGAAGTGGTGATTGTAAGCCAACTCTTTATCCCTTTCTTATTCAGTATATGGGACGTGTGAAGATTACCCCTCTTGCGACAAGCCTACCATGCGGCTATGCCTCTAAGTCATGCCCCGACACATGGGAGATATAGCCGCATCGTGGGTGTTACACTGGAGCGTAGCCAGGCAGCCGCGGAGCGCGACTGGCTTGAGAAGGAGTTGGCTGACCAGGCGACCCGATATGCGGAGGAGGTCAAACAGCTGAAGGACAAGGAGGAGCACCTCAAGGCCGAGTTCGAGTCCCAGCGCTCGGGCTAGGCCGACAAGGAGAAGTACCTGTCGGAGGGCTATGAGGTGATTGAGGATCCGCTCAATGGTAAAGCTTCTCTCTTCCTTGATTGGTTGGTTGCCGGCTATTGCAGGAAGCTGACTTCTTATTCTTTTGTTTTCTTTTAAACAGAGTACTTCCCGGATCACACCGGCGCCATCTGCCAGGCGATCGAGGCATGGCGCGAGCAGCGGAGGCGGGAGGGCGTGGAGATTGCGCTAGACTAGCCTCGGAACTTGGGAGAACAGTTCCAGGCAGTTCGGCTGCGCCTAGTGTTGGGTGCGCCAGCTGCTCCGCTGATTTTAGCATGCTGGGTCGTTGTTCTGTGGCTAGGTCAGGGACTTGGCCTTTTAGAATAGGCAAACTACTTCGCTCGCTTAAAGTGTGTGCTAGTCAAGCGAGAAGCCGGTCGGTCGGCTGCCGAGCAGTACGACGGGGTAGGCGAGAGGCCGGCTTGGCATGAATCGGCGTTCTTCCTTAGCCATTTTTCATATGGACAGCGTTTCCGGCCTTTAGCTCTTGCCAGCCGTATAGTCACACTGCGACCTGTGGCTGGGACGAAGAGAGGGCTTTGGCGTTGGCACATTACTTAGCCAACTTTGGATGGTGGCAACTTGAGCCTTGTCAGCAAGCCCCCGGGCCGGCTGACCGGACCCGGGGAGCGTGAAAGAATAAATACTCATACATAGGAGAAGCTTATCATGGAGATGAAAAGGTAGCCCCCGAGTGCTCCTCGGTTACTTGTTGTGTTTAATTAGTACAAAAGATAGCGTGGTACATACACTGCATCAACTGTAAAATGGGTGGAGAAGGTTTGCGTTCCACGGGCACTCCGACCCTTCGCCGGCTATGTCTCTCTTGCGTGCCCTGAGATTCTATGCATCGATTAGGTAGTAGGAGTCATTGCCGAAGGCCTTGCTAATGATGAAGGGCCCCTTCCAAGGAGCAGCGAGCTTGTGTTGGCCAGCTGATCGCTGGATTAGTCGGAGCATGAGGCCGCCTTCGCGGAAAACACACGGCTTGATCTACTTGTTGTGCTAGCGGCGCAGACTCTACTGGTAGATGGCAGACTGGCTGAGTGCTAGCAACCGGGCCTCTTCAAGTAGATCGACGTTTTCTTTGCGTGCCTCCTTTGCTTCTGCCTCCGTGTACAGGGTGACGCAAGGTGAGTCAAACTCGATATCCGTTGGGATGATGGCCTCGGTCCACGTACACGAGGAAGAAAAGGTATGAAGCCGGTTGATCTATTTGGCGTGGTCCGGAGACTCCAAAGGACGGCAGACAACTCCTCGATCTAGTGGTTCGACTAGCCGTGGCTTGATGCCAGATAGAATGAGGTTATTTGCCCGCTCCACCTAGGCATTTAACTGCGGGTGAGCAACCAATGCGAGGTCCAGTCGGATGCCCTGTGCCACGCAGAAACGAACCAAGGCGCCTTTGGCAAAGTTCGTGTCGTTGTCGGTGAAGATGCTGTACGGGATGCCGTATCGGACGGTGATGTATGAGGTGAGTGTGACGGTTGTGGGGCTGTTCACCTTCTTGATCGGCCTCGCCTCGATCTACTTCGTGAACTTGTCCACGGAAACTAGCAGATAGGTCATGCCGCCGCGTGCTATCTTGAATGGGCCCACTATGTCCAATCCCTATACGACAAACGGCTAGGTGATGGGAATGATCTTGAGGGCTAAGCCCGGCTGGTGCTGCTTGGTGCTGAAACGCTGGCACTCCTTACACTTCTAGACCAACTCCTTGGCGTCGTCCAAACCATTCGGTCAGAAGTAACCATGGCGAAAAGCTTTGGAGACGAGGGCTCTGCAGGCGGCATGGTAGCCACATTCACCTTGATGGATGTCTCTGAGGATATCAATGCCGTTCTCCAGCTCAATGCAACACTGGAAGACACCAGTCACACTGCGCCCGACGAGCTCTCTGTTGATAATCGTGTATGCACCTGCCCAGCGTTGCACCTGCCGGGCCGACGCCTTGTCGGCTGGGAGCTCGCCGCTCACCAGAAAGTTTAGGATGTGTTGCGCCCAAGATGGGGCTTCCACCACCGTCATGACAGCAGCCAGCGTTAGGGTGGCCGGGTTGGGAGGCTGCGGGTTGCAGCCGGCCGCTCCTTGTTGCGTCATAGAAGTCCCCGGGCCGGCTAAAGCAGTCCCTGGGCCGAGAGCTGGAGTCCCTAGGCCGGGTTCAGGTGCTGCAGCCCCCAGGCCGCCTACAGAAGTCCCTGGGCCGGCTGCTGAAGTCCCCGCGCCGGATTCGGCTGCTCTAGTGTCAGTCGGCATGAAGATGGATTCTTATTCCAGCGAAGGTTGGATAGATGGCTTGCGCAAGCAATCGAGGGAGATGCTGGCTGGAATGGCCTACCAGGTGGAGCCAGTACGTGCGATGGCGTCGTCTCCTTCGTTCTCGGCCCGTGGCACATGGATGAACTTGCACCCATCAAAGTGCCCACTAATCTGATGGACGAGGAAGCGGTAGCTGTCCATGTTGGCGTCCTTGGCGTCCCAGCCACCACAAGACTGCTGGACCACAAGGTCCAAGTCACCGTAGCACAGGATGTGGCAGATGCCGATCTCCTTAGCCAGCCGGAGCCCATTGACGAGTGCCTCGTACTTGGCTACGCCATTGGAGGCGACAAAATGGACCCGCAGCGTGTACTTTAGCCTCTCGCCTTTGGGAGAAGCAAGGATGATGGAGGCTGTCGGGGTATGGGGTCCCGGCATACCCTTAAGGTTCGAACACTCGGGTGCGCGCGAAGTCTTTCCCTTCAACCGATCTACGCTCTAGCTTGTTAGGATCTCGCGGACAAACTCGACGAACTCACGAAACAGAAGGACATAGGGTTTATACTGGTTCGGGCCACCGTTGTGGTGTAATACCCTACTCAAGTGTGGTGGTGGATTGCCTCTTGGGCTGATGATGAACGATAGAAGGGAAGAACGGCCTCCTGAGGTTGAGGCGTTCTTGAGCTCGGTGAGCTTGTGTGTGGGGGTGGTCTCTCTCAAACTAAGATCAGATGCCTCTCTCTCTTCTTTTCACCGTGGTGGCTAGTCCTATTTATAGAGGCCCTGGTCCTCTTACCAAATATTGAGCGGGAAGGGAGCCAACAATGGCGGGCTAATTTGAAGGGCGACAACTAGTACAAGCTATCCTGACAAAAGTAGTCTTCGCCTGCACAAAGTTCTGGTGGTGACGCTGTTATGGGCTCCACGATGACCTCCGCCTTGCAGTCCATGGTCTTGGTCTTGTTGAATCGAAATGGCAACCTTTGCCTGAGGCCTCGGTACTCAGTGGCAGCGCTTGCCCCCTTTGCACCAAAGAGGAAACAAGGACGCTGTGCACGCTGGCGCCCGCCTGGTGTCAATCATCACGGCTCACGTCACGAGAGCCTTGTGAGGTTCGCCCCGCCTTGATATCTCCGCTCCTCTTGAGCCTGCCTAGCTAGGCCACTCCGGAGGAGGTCTTGCGTCGTCCACCTCGCGAGGCTTGGCCCCTCGTGACGGTCTTGGGTGCTTTGTTGGTGAAGATGGGTCATATGGCCTGCTGGCTCAGCCACGCCGCGGGCCGCAGGCAGGCAAGTCTGGGGACCCCCGTTCCCAGAACACTGACAGTAGCCCCCGGGCCCAAGGTGCGCTCGGGCTTGGCTTCACGGTGAAGCCAAGGGTCAAGCTCGAAGCGCCACGGGCCCCAAAAGCCTGCGGCCTCGGTTGACGCGTGGCGGTTGATTGGACGTGGGCATCTCCGCTTCCCCATGCTGCTTCGGCGATTGCATGATTTGACAAGTCCTCGCGACATGCAAGGGAAATCATCATTACCTATGATCATGGGAGACGTCGGTTGGCCTTCTCTTGCTATAAATGGGGAGGGGGCGGAGCCCCCGTTGCCCATCTCTTCCTTGCTTGCTTCCTCCTTCTCTCTCCACTGCTTGCTCCAATGGCGCCCATCAGAAGATTCTCCGCCGAGGAGAAGGAGAAAGCCCATCGGGATGCCCCGGAGCCGCTCCCACCGAAGAAGAGGTCGATCCATCGCCGCGACGACGCGGCGTTGCGGGTGGTGGCGAGGCCTTTCTGCGAGCGGCCTCCGTCGGGGTACCCACTACCCTTGTACGCCCAAGCTATAGGCTCAGGAGGACGAAGTGGCGGGCAGCGTCACCCACACCGCACCCGGGGTCGCCGCGCCTCGGCGACGCGGGCCGTCCACGCGGCGGACCCCTCGCGCGAGCTGGTGCTGTGGACGCCGACTCCTCCGAACTCCTGGATCCGCTTCCCACGGTTCTTCTCCGACATGATGCCGCCGAGGGGGCCTCTCGAGTTCTAGCTGCAGCATGCCGATTATGGCGATCCAGCGATCAGAGCGAAGAGCGAAGTGGTCCCCATTGGCAAATTCTTCATGACTCACGGCTGGGGCGAGATTGCATGGATCTGTCGCACGAGGGGTGCCCTCGGGATCCACTTCGAGTACGACGGCGCCTCCACGCTTATCTTCAAGGTCTTCGACGCCGATGGCCGCCCCCTGGAGTGATGCTCTGGTGAAGAGCGCGAGGCTGATGCGCGCTCCGCCAGCGACTACTCCAGCAGCAGCAGCCCTTGGGAGTCCAGCAGTTCTCCTGAGCTCTTCGAGACTCCGAAGACGAGCGACAAAAGCTATGTCACCCCGAGCTCTCGCCGTGCCCGGATCAAGGCTGCGGCGTCCGGCCGCCGCCGCCGCTGATCTGGATGGGGTTGGCGCCGACCTCCCGTGGCCCACTGTTGATTATGGCGTCCGCCAAGGGAGGGTGTAGATAGGATCCCCCTTAGCATCAGCTTTTGTTTCCTGCGAAGGATCATGAATCACCCCGTGGGGGCATGTAAGGATCTGCAATGCCTTTGTAGCTGTTTTCCTTGTTATGAAGATTTGACGAACGCGCGTCCCGTTGAGGCTCGGCCTCTCCTTTGTTTCCTCGCGATAGCTTGTTGCTCTATGCTGACGGGTCTCGGTCCCAAGGGGGCTACAGCCATCGCTGGTATGCCAGGTCGCGGTGCCGTGGTCAAGGCCAGGAGGTGCACGGCCCGAGGTCCAGTAAGAGCCCCTGAGGCGCGATGCTCAGGAGGTCCCCCTTAGCGCCCAAGCGGCCATGGCAAGGAAAGAAAGGAAGATGACTTGGACGCAACGAGGTTGTGGCATGGGGTGAGCGACTATTAGGCCCAAACATTTTGCTGATCTGACGATGAAACTTATCTTGATGACTTCGCGGTGATTCCCGATGTTGTGCTAGGGCTGCGCGTCAACTCACGCGACATAGCTAGGCTGGCCCGTGCGAGTTTTCCTTCTCCCGAGCTCCTCTTAATGCTCTACATCCTCAGGTCCCGGCCCTCGAGCGAGCTCAGCCGCCACTGGTATGCCAGGTCGCGATGTCGTGGTCAAGGCCAAGGGATGAGGGCTGGAGAGCCAGTAAGAGCTCCTGAGTCACGATGCTCAGGAGCCCCCCTTTTAACGTGCAAGCGAGTCGCGCGAGAGGAAAGGAGACTCGTGGTGCCGCCTGCTATCCTTCCTGCGGGGTTCCTGTGAACAGGCATAAGGAGAAACATGGTTTGTTGTTACTGCCGCCTGCCTGCCGCTGGTTGGTCCGGATGAAGTGAAAGCACTGAGGGCCTGATGAGGTGACGTGCACGGGGCGTGCCGCGAGCCAGAGCTCGACCACTCAGATTTGTTAGTCATGGCAGGGACGGACCCATGCACCAGCGCCGTGCCTGTGTAGGGGCCCCGAGGGGGGTGATGATCGAGCAGGTGATAGCAGTTGGCAGGTTAAGCATGAAGAGTAGATTGCCTGAGATAAATGCAGGAAGGTACATGCCACTGGGCTGGCCCGAGCGGCATGGGAATGATGCAGCCCGAGGGGCGCCCCTAGCGAGGTAAGCTTAGACACATAAGCAGAAAGGATACATGCCACAGGGATGGACCCATGTGGCCTAGGAATAGTGCTGCCCGAGGGGCGCTCCCAGCTTAAATGAACTTGGAAGATGTCACATGGGTCTGTAGACGAAGTAGAGCTGGTGCAGCTGAAGCCACGCGTCGAAGGAATGACTACTCATGAGCCACCGGGACCTTGAGCCTTGGGCGGCTCTGGGGGCTCAGGAGGTTTCCTGAAGGCCGTCGCCATCTCCTCCAGAATGGCATGGAACCTGGCCTCCTGAGCAGCCTGGACTTGCCGCACATGGCGCTGATGGGCCAACGCCATGCTCGGCAAGCCAAGGGGCATGCGAACGAAGATGTGTGGTGGGCCCTCACATAGGCCCGTGCGTGATGGCCAGAAGTTCTCCTGAGATGTGGCCCTATTGAGCCCTGGGATGTTGACGCAGGTGCACAGCTCAGCACCCTTGCCTGGGTGGTGAGCCACACTCTGTGAATGGCTGTCGCCACGCATGGCCTTTGCGTCTTGTAGCTCTTGGGTGGTCTTGGTGATGAACTCCTGGGTGGTGGGCATTCCTCGCCCCATGCTCTCCTGAGGAACACGTGCCGTGAAGCATGCTTCTAAGTGGTGCCCAAGCGCCTCCCTCATGAGATTGGTAAGGTCTGAGGCCCTCCAGAAGAGAGCCCCTGAGCCTTGCCTTAGGAGGGCGCCGGGCGCGCTTTCCTATGCGGTGGAGGGAGGTACCCCTGGAGCGGGCGCCGATCCTGACGAGGCTCCTGATGCGACGCCATCTTCTTGGGGTCCCGCAGAGGCGCGGTAGCTTCTTCTTGGGGATGGCCTCCGGAGGGCCTTCACTTCTGCTGTCAGGTTTGTCGATTGTCGTGACTTGGAAGGCGCGCTCAAGGGAGCACACCGCATCCCTTTCTTCACATGGGACCGTGATGACCCCCCCGCTTCCTGGCATCTTGAGAATGTTGTAGCCATGGTGAGTTACTGCCATGAACTTGGCCAGGGCTGGATACCCGAGGATGGCATTGTACGGCAGGCGAATGTGCGTGACGTCGAAGTCGATGAGCTCGGTGCGGTAATTTTTGCGCTCCCCGAAGGTAACAGGTAGGCGGACTTTCCCTGTTGGTGTGGTGGAACCATCCATCACTCCTGAGAAAGGCTTGGTTGGCTGGAGCTGCTCATAGGGCACTTGGAGGCTATCAATGTGTCGGCGAATAGGACGTTGAGCCCTGCACTGCCGTCGATGAGAGTCTTGGTGACTTGCACATTGCTGATGACTAGGGAGCACAGCATAAGGAGTGTGCCAGCGGTGGCTGTGCACTTGAGCTGGTCGGCTGAGCTGAAGGTGACGGTGCATTGGGACCACGGTAGCGGGCGTGTGGCCTCGAGCTTGGGGAGTGCTGCATTTACTTCACAAGCGAACTGTTTGAAGATGCGCTGAGAGGCTGGGGCCTGAGCGCCGCCCAGGATGCAAGTGACCGCGCGCGGCTCCTGGAAGCCCCCAGCCCCCTCGTCCTAGTGGTGGTCATCGTTCCTCCTTGGCGGCGGCATTGGGGGAAGGCCAGCGTTGCCCTTGGGGCGATCCTCACGAGGCGGGTCCCTCCAGGCGCCCTCGCGAGGTTAGTCCTGCCAGCGGTCCTCATGAGGCCGGTCACGCCACTCTTGGCGCAGGCCATGGTCGTCACAGCGTCCGCCTCCGCGTCCTCCTCCGCGGTCGTAGCCCCGATCGTTGCGCTCAGGGCGTCGGCCGAAGCGTCCTTCCCAAATGGCTCTGAGCTCTTGACAGTCGTTGGTGTTGTGGGTGTTCAGGTTGTGGAAGGCGCATAATGGGCGGCCGTTCTTGGATGACTCGGGCTGATCTCTGCCTCGCTTGGTGTCAGGCTCTGCTGCGAGCACTACTGCCTCTTTATGCTTCACGTCCTTGGCCTTGGCTTTCTTTTCCTCCACACCTGTAGCTGGCAGCTCGAGGAGAGAGAGGCGCCCCTCCTCAGCTCTTGCGCACCTGGTCGCCAGGTTGAACAGCTCCTGAGATGTGCAAAGCTCCTCATGGATTGCCAGATCTTCCTTCATCTTGACGCCGCAGACGCCATCGGGAAACGTGGAGATGATGGCCTCATCCGTGACCTTGGGGATATTGAGGAGGGTGTTGTTGAAGCGCTGGATGTACTTCTGGAGGGTCTCTCCTGGCTGTTGCTTGATGCGGCGTAGGTTGCCCGCGACCAGTGGGCGGTCCCGAGTGCCCTGGAAGTTGGCGACGAAGCGGTCGCGCATCTCGTCCCAGGAGGAGATCAAGCCGTGCTGCAGGTTCAGGAGCCAGGAGGGGGCCCCATCCTTGAGAGCCATGGAAAACCAGTTCGCCATGACTTTTTCGTCGCCGTTGGCCGCTTCGATGCTCAACTCATAGAGCTGCAGGAACTCTGCGGGGTCGGCGGTGCCGTCGTACCGAGGAGGCAGATCTGGCTTGAACTTGCCTGGCCAGGCAACGCTGCGCAGCTCAGGGGTGAAGGCGCAGCAGCCTACCGTGGTTGTCGGGGCCTGCTTCGGGGGCGGAGCTTGGTCTTGGCGAGGTCCCCGCTGTGCCACCACAGGCGGCGCGCAGTCTTGACGAGGTGGCGCGGGAGAGCGCTGGTGCAGTTTCTCGCGGCCACGGGATTTCTTGGCAGCTCCTTTCCTCACGCGCGGGCGCCGGGCGCGGCGGATCACCAAGACCAACCAAGACCAAGGCACCATCTTGGGGTCGAGGCGGTGGAGGCACGCCACAAACCCCGTCGCCCATGGCCTGCTGAGGGGGAGGCGAAGAGTGGGACGGCGCCAGAGAGCCCCCCGCGGCATTGACAAGCTCGGCAACACGGTCGAGCCACTCCTCATAGACGTCGTCGATGGGGCGGTAACGCAGGAGCTCGTTCACCACGATGAGCGAGGCCCGTGCCTCCATGGGAGCGTGATGCACGTGAGATGAAAAGCCAGCAGGAGTGAGTGATGGAGTAGAAGTGCGGCCGTCCTGCCGCACCGAAGGATGTTGCGAGGACGCCTGCTACTCGTTTCCCACCGGGCCGGTGGCAGCATTGGCGGCGGGGGACGGAGAACGATGAGGCGGCCCGCCGACGGGAGCCATCTGAGCGACGCGGGCGGTGAGGGCGGCCCGACGCTCACCTCGAGTGCGGCGAGCGTCCGACATGGAGACGACGGGGCGATAGAGCGATGAACTGATGGAAGGGAAGCTACGACGCACCCCTACCTGGCGTGCCAAATGTCGGGGTATGGGGTCCCGGCAAACCCTTAAGGTTCGAACACTGGGGTGCGCGCGAAGTCTTTCCCTTCAACCGATCTATGCTCTAGCTTGTTAGGATCCTGCGGACGAATTCGTCGAACTCACGACACAGTAGGACATAGGGTTTATATTGGTTCGGGCCACCGTTGTGGTGTAATACCCTACACCAGTGTGGTGGTGGATTGCCTCTTTGGCTGATGATGAACGATACAAGGGAAGAACGGGCTCCTGAGGTTGAGGAATTCTTGAGCTCGGTGAGCTTGTGTGTGTGGGGGGGTGGTCTCTCTCAAACTAAGATCAGATGCCTCTCTCTTCTTTTTACTATGGTGGCTAGTCCTATTTATAGAGGCCCTGGTCCTCTTCCCAAATATCAAGCGGGAAGGGAGCCAACAATGGCGGGCTAATTTGAAGGGGGACAACTAGTACAAGCTATCCTGACAAAAGTAGTCTTCGCCTGCACAAAGTTCTGGTGGTGATGCTGTTCTGGGCTCCACGATGACCTCCGTCTTACAGTCCATGGTCTTGTTCTTGTTGCACCGAAATGGCAACCTTTGCCTGAGGCCTTCGTACTCCGCGGCTGCGATTGCCCCCTTTGCACCAAAGAGGAAACAAGGACGCTGTGCGCGCTGGCGCCCGCCTGGTGTCGATCGTCACGGCTCAAGTCACGAGAGCCTCATGAGGTTTTCCCCGCCTTGATATCTCTGCTCCTTGTGAGCCTGCCTAGCTAGGCCACTCTGGAGGAGATCTTGCATCGTCCGCCTCGCGAGGCTTGGCCCCTCGCGAGGGTCTTGGGTGCTTTGTTGGTGAAGATGGGTCGTACGGCCTGCTGGCTTAGCCACGCCGCGGGCCGCAGGCAGGCAAGTCTGGGGACCCCTATTCCCAGAATGCCGACAGAGGCTCCCAAACCGGTGTGCATCTTGGAGCTGTCTAAGTGCATCCACAATGCGTGGAATCCAGCGCTAGCGGCAGGTACTGGGTCTCGGCCCAGTCGACAGTGAAGTCGGCCAGTGCTTGGGACTTGATGGCGGTGCGGGGCTGGTAGAGGTTGGTATGGGGTGCCAGCTCGATGGCCCACTTGGCCACCCGGTCTGAGGCATCTCAGTTGCCCATGATCTCAACAAGAGGGGCGGTGTAGACGCCCGTGATGGAGTGCTCCTAGAAGTACAGCTTCAGCTTCTTGGCGGCAAGGTACACACCATAGCACATCTTCTGGTAGTGGGGGTAGTTCTACATGGAGGAGGACAACACCTCGCTCAAGTAATAGACCGGCTTCTGGACCAGCTGCGCCTTGCCGGCCTCCGGGTATTTGACAACAAACACCATGCTGACGACCCGGTTGGTGGCGGCGATGTAGAGGAGCATTGGTTCTTTGGCAGTCAGGGCAGCCAGAATAGCCGGCATGGACAGCATCCGCTTGAGCTGGAGGAATGACTCATCCGCCTAGTCAGTCCACTCGAAGCACATGGTCTTCTTCATCAGCTGGTACCGCGGAGGGCCTTCTCACCCAGCCGGCTGACGAACCGGCTGAGGGATGCTAGGCACCCGTGTTGGAAATATGCCCTAGAGGCAATAATAAAAGCATTATTATTATATTTCCTTGTTCATGATAATTGTCTTTATTCATGCTATAATTGTGTTATCCAGAAATCGTAATACATGTGTGAGTAATAGACACCAACATGTCCCTAGTAAGCCTCTAGTTAACTAGCTCGTTGATCAACAGATAGTCATGGTTTCCTAACTATGGACATTGGATGTCATTGATAACGAGATCACATCATTAGGAGAATGATGTGATGGACAAGACCCAATCCTAAACATAGCACAAGATCGTATAGTTCGTTTGCCAGAGTTTTCCAATGTCAAATATCCTTTCCTTAGACCATGAGATCGTGTAACTCCCGGATACCGTAGGAGTGCTTTGGGTATACCAAACGTCACAACGTAACTGGGTGACTATAAAGGTATACTACAGGTATCTCCGAAAGTGTCTGTTGGGTTGGCATGGATCAAGACTGGGATTTGTCACTCCGTATGACGGAGAGGTATCACTGGGCCCACTCGGTAATGCATCATCATAATGAGCTCAAAGTGACCAAGTGTCTAGTCACGAGATCATGCATTACGGTACGAGTAAAGTGACTTGCCGGTAACGAGATTGAACAAGGTATTGGGATACCGACGATCGAATCTCGGGCAAGTAACATACCGATTGACAATGGGAATTCTATACGGGGTTGCTTGAATCCTCGACATCATGGTTCATCCGATGAGATCATCGAGGAGCATGTGGGAGCCAACATGGGTATCCAGATCCTGTTGTTGGTTATTGACCGGAGAGTCGTCTCGGTCATGTCTACATGTCTCCCGAACCCGTAGGGTCTACACACTTAAGGTTCGGTGAAGCTAGGGTTGTAGGGATATGTATATGCAGTAACCCGAATGTTGTTCGGAGTCCCGGATGAGATCCCGGACATCACGAGGAGTTCCGGAATGGTCCGAAGGTAAAGAATTATATATAGGAAGTGCTATTTCGGCCATCGGGACAAGTTTCGGGGTTACCGGTATTGTACCGGGACCACCGGAAGGGTCCCGGGGGTCCACCGGGTGGGGCCACCTATCCCGGGGGGCCCCATGGGCTGAAGTGGGAAGGGATCCAGCCCAAAGTGGGCTGGGGCGCCACTTTCCCCTAGGGCCCATGCGCCTAGGGTGGGGGAAACCCTAAAGGAAGAGTCCTAGGAGGGGAAGGCACCTCCTAGGTGCCTTGGGGAGGAGGGATTCCTCCCCTTGGCCGAACCCCCCTAGGAGATTAGATCTCCTAGGGCCGACGCCCCCCCCCCCTTGGCCCTCCTATATATAGTGGGGAGATGGAGGACTTCTTACCTTTGCCTTTGGTGCCTCCCTCTCCCTCTCCAACACATCCTCCTCCTCCATAGTGCTTAGCGAAGCCCTGCCGGAGTACTGCAGCTCCATCATCACCACGCCGTCGTGCTGCTGCTGGAGCCATCTCCCTCAACCTCTCCTCCCCCCCTTGCTGGATCAAGAAGGAGGATACGTGGCTGTTCCGTACGTGTGTTGAACGCGGAGGTGCCGTCCGTTCGGTACTAGGATCTTCGGTGATTCGAATCACGTCGAGTACGACTCCCTCATCCCCGTTCTTTGAACGCTTCCGCTTGCGATCTACAAGGTACGTAGATGCATCTAATCACTCATTGCTAGATGAACTCCTAGATGGATCTTGGTGAAACCGTAGGAAAATTTTGTTTTCTGCAACGTTCCCCATAAGTGGTATCAGAGCTAGGTCTATGCGTAGTTCTCTTGCACGAGTAGAACACAATTTGTTGTGGGCGTTGATGGTGTCAACTTTCTTGCCGCTACTAGTCTTATCTTGCTTCAACGGTATTGTGGGATGAAGCGGCCCGGACCAACCTTACACGTACGCTTACGTGAGACCGGTTCCACCGACTAACATGCACAAGTTGCATAAGGTGGCTGGCGGGTGTCTGTCTCTCCCACTTTAGTTGGAGCGGATTCGATGAAAAGGGTCCTTATGAAGGGTAAATAGAAGTTGACAAATCACTTATGGGGAACCCTACTTTAGCCACGTAAAACATGCAACAACAATTAGAGGACGTCTAACTTGTTTTTGCAGCAAGTGCTTTGTGATATGATATGGCCAAAGTTGTGATGAATGATGAATGATCTATATGTGATGTATGAGATGTTCATGCTATTGTAATAGGAATCACGACTTGCATGTCGATGAGTATGACAACCGACAGGAGCCATAGGAGTTGTCTTTATTTTTGTATGACCTGCGTGTCATTAAGAAATGCCATGTAAATTACTTTACTTTATTGCTAAACGTGTTAGCCATAGTAGTAGAAGTAATAGTTGGCGAGCAACTTCATGGAGACACAATGATGGAGATCATGATGATGGAGATCATGGTGTCATGCCGGTGACAAGATGACCATGGAGCCCCAAGATGGAGATCAAAGGAGCTATGTGATATTGGCCATATCATGTCACTATTATTATTTGATTGCATGTGATATTTATCATGTTTTTGCATCTTGTTTACTTAGAACGATGGTAGTAAATAAGATGATCCCTCATAGTAATTTCAAGAAAGTGTTCCCCCTAACTGTGCACCGTTGCGACAGTTCGTTGTTTTGAAGCACCACGTGATGATCGGGTGCGATAGATTCTAACGTTCACATACAACGGGTGTAAGACAGATTTACACATGCAAACACTTAGGTTGACTTGACGAGCCTAGCATGTACAGACATGGCCTTGGAACACAAAAGACCGAAAGGTCGAGCATGAGTCGTATAGAAGATACGATCAACATGAAGATGTTCACCGATGTTGACTAGTCCGTCTCACGTGATGATCGGACACGGCCTAGTTAACTCGGATCATGTTATACTTAGATTACAGGAGGGATGTCTATCTAAGTGGGAGTTCATTGAATAATTTGATTAGATGAACTTAATTATCATGAACTTAGTCTAAATATTTTACAATATGTCTTGTAGATCAAATGGCTAATGTAGTCCTCAACTTCAACGCGTTCCTAGAGAAAACCAAGCTGAAAGACGATGGCAGCAACTACACGGACTGGGTCCGGAACCTGAGGATTATCCTCATAGCTGCCAAGAAAGATTATGTCCTACAAGCACCGCTAGGTGACGCACCTGTTCTCCCTGCAGAACAAGACGTTATGAACGCTTGGCAGGCACGTACCGATGACTACTCCCTCGTTCAGTGCGGCATGCTTTACAGCTTAGAGCCCGGGCTCCAAAAGTGTTTTGAGAGACACGGAGCATATGAGATGTTCGAAGAGCTGAAAATGGTTTTCCAAGCTCATGCCCGGGTCGAGAGATATGAAGTCTCCGACAAATTCTTCAGCTGTAAGATGGAGGAAAATAGTTCTGTCAGTGAGCACATACTCACAATGTCTGGGTTACATAACCGCTTGACTCAGCTGGGAGTTAATCTCCCGGATGACGCGGTCATTGACAGAATCCTTCAGTCGCTTCCACCGAGCTACAAGAGCTTTGTGATGAACTTCAATATGCAGGGGATGGAAAAGACCATTCCTGAAGTATTTGCAATGCTGAAATCAGCAGAGGTAGAAGTCAAAAAGGAACATCAAGTGTTGATGGCGAATAAAACCACTAAGTTCAAAAAGGGCAAGGGTAAGAAGAACTTCAAGAAGGACGACAAGGGAGTTGCCGTGCCCGGCAAGCAAGCTGCCGGGAAGAAGCCAAAGAATGGACCCAAGCCCGAGACTGAGTGCTTTTATTGCAAGGAAAGTGGTCACTGGAAGCGAAACTGCCCCAAATACTTAGCGGACAAGAAGGCCGGCAAAACGAAAGGTATATGTGATATACATGTAATTGATGTGTACCTTACCAGTACTCGTAGTAGCTCCTGGGTATTTGATACCGGTGCAGTTGCTCACATTTGTAACTCAAAGCAGGAGCTGCGGAATAAGCGGAGACTGGCGAAGGACGAGGTGACGATGCGCGTCGGGAATGGTTCCAAGGTCGATGTGATCGCCGTCGGCACGCTACCTCTACATTTACCTACGGGATTAGTTTTGAACCTCAATAATTGTTATTTAGTGCCAAGTTTGAGCATGAACATTGTATCAGGATCTCGTTTAATTCGAGATGGCTACTCATTTAAATCCGAGAATAATGGTTGTTCTATTTATATGAGAGATATGTTTTATGGTCATGCTTCGATGGTGAATGGTTTATTCTTAATGAATCTCGAGCGTAATGCTACACATGTTCATAGTGTGAGTACCAAAAGATGTAAGATTGATAATGATAGTCCCACATACTTGTGGCACTGCCGCCTTGGTCACATAGGTGTCAAACGCATGAAGAAGCTCCATGCAGATGGACTTTTAGAGTCTCTTGATTACGAATCATTTGACACGTGCGAACCATGCCTCATGGGTAAAATGACCAAGACTCCGTTCTCAGGAACAATGGAGCGAGCAACCAACTTATTGGAAATCATACATACTGATGTGTGCGGTCCAATGAGCGTTGAGGCTCGCGGTGGCTATCGTTATGTTCTCACCCTCACTGATGACTTAAGTAGATATGGGTATGTCTACTTAATGAAACACAAGTCTAGGACCTTTGAAAAGTTCAAGGAATTTCAGAGTGAGGTTGAGAATCAACGTGACAGGAAAATCAAGTTCCTGCGATCAGATCGTGGAGGAGAATACTTGAGTCACGAGTTTGGCACACACTTAAGAAAATGTGGAATAGTTTCACAACTCACGCCGCCTGGAACACCTCAGCGTAATGGTGTGTCCGAACGTCGTAATCGCACTCTATTAGATATGGTGCGATCTATGATGTCTCTTGCCGATTTACCGCTATCTTTTTGGGGCTACGCTTTAGAGACTGCCGCATTCACTTTAAATAGGGCTCCGTCAAAATCCGTTGAGACGACACCGTATGAATTATGGTTTGGGAAGAAACCTAAGCTGTCATTTCTAAAAGTTTGGGGATGCGATGCTTATGTCAAGAAACTTCAACCTGAAAAGCTCGAACCCAAATCGGAAAAATGCGTCTTCATAGGATACCCTAAAGAAACTATTGGGTATACCTTCTACCTTAGATCCGAAGGCAAGATCTTTGTTGCCAAGAATGGGTCCTTTCTAGAGAAAGAGTTTCTCTCGAAAGAAGTAAGTGGGAGGAAAGTAGACCTTGCTGAAGTATTACCTCTTGAACCGGAAAATGGCGCAACTCAAGGAAATGTTTCTGAGGTGCCTGCACCGACAAGAGAGGAAGTTAATGATGATGATCAAGATACTTCTGATCAAGCTTCTACTGAAATTCGAAGGTCCACAAGGACACGTTCCGCACCAGAGTGGTATGGCAACCCTGTCTTGGAAATCATGTTGTTAGACAACGGTGAACCTTCGAACTATGAAGAAGCGATGGCGGGCCCGGATTCCGACAAATGGCTAGAAGCCATGAAATCCGAGATAGGATCCATGTATGAAAACGAAGTATGGAATTTGACTGACTTGCCCGTTGAGCGGCGAGCCATAGAAAATAAATGGATCTTTAAGAAGAAGACAGATGTGGATGGTAATGTGACCATCTATAAAGCTCGGCTTGTCGCTAAGGGTTATCGACAAGTTCAAGGGGTTGACTACGATGAGACTTTCTCACCGGTAGCGAAGCTGAAGTTCGTCCGAATCATGTTAGCGATTGCCGCATTCTATGATTATGAAATATGGCAAATGGACGTCAAAACGGCATTCCTTAATGGTTTCCTTAAGGAAGAATTGTATATGATGCAGTCGGAAGGTTTTGTCGATCCTAAGAATGCTGACAAGGTGTGCAAGCTCCAACGCTCGATTTATGGGCTGGTGCAAGCATCTCGGAGTTGGAACATTCGCTTTGATGAGATGATCAAAGCGTTTGGGTTTACGCAGACTTATGGAGAAGCCTGCGTTTACAAGAAAGTGAGTGGGAGCTCTGTAGCATTTCTCATATTATATGTAGATGACATACTTTTGATGGGAAATGATATAGAACTCTTGGACAACATAAAGGCCTACTTGAATAAGAGTTTTTCAATGAAGGACCTTGGAGAAGCTGCTTATATATTAGGCATCAAGATCTACAGAGATAGATCAAGACGCCTCATAGGTCTTTCACAAAGCACATACCTTGATAAGATATTGAAGAAGTTCAATATGGATCAGTCTAAGAAGGGGTTCTTGCATGTATTACAAGGTGTGAAATTGAGCTCAACTCAATGTCCGACCACGGCAGAAGATATAGAAGAGATGAGTGTCATCCCCTATGCCTCAGCCATAGGTTCTATTACGTATGCCATGCTGTGTACCAGACCTGATGTAAACCTTGCCGTAAGTTTGGTAGGTAGGTACCAAAGTAATCCCGGCAAGGAACACTGAACAGCGGTCAAGAATATCCTGAAGTACCTGAAAAGGACTAAGGAAATGTTTCTCGTTTATGGAGGTGATGAAGAGCTCGTCGTAAAGGGTTACGTCGACGCTAGCTTCGACACAGATCTGGATGACTCAAAGTCACAAACCGGATACATGTATATTTTGAATGGTGGGGCAGTAAGCTGGTGCAGTTGCAAGCAGAGCGTCGTGGCTGGATCTACATGTGAAGTGGAGTACATGGCAGCCTCGGAGGCAGCACATGAAGCAATTTGGGTGAAGGAGTTCATCACCGACCTAGGAGTCATACCCAATGCGTCGGGGCCGATCAAGCTCTTCTGTGACAACACTGGAGCTATTGCTCTTGCCAAGGAGCCCAGGTTTCACAAGAAGACAAGGCACATCAAGCGTCGCTTCAACTCTATTCGTGAAAATGTTCAAGATGGAGACATAGATATTTGTAAAGTACATACGGACCTGAATGTAGTAGATCCGTTGACTAAACCTCTCCCTAGAGCAAAACATGATCAACACCAGAATTCCATGGGTGTTCGATTCATCACAATGTAACTAGATTATTGACTCTAGTGCAAGTGGGAGACTGTTGGAAATATGCCCTAGAGGCAATAATAAAAGCATTATTATTATATTTCCTTGTTCATGATAATTGTCTTTATTCATGCTATAATTGTGTTATCCGGAAATCGTAATACATGTGTGAGTAATAGACACCAACATGTCCCTAGTAAGCCTCTAGTTGACTAGCTCGTTGATCAACAGATAGTCATGGTTTCCTGACTATGGACATTGGATGTCATTGATAACAAGATCACATCATTAGGAGAATGATGTGATGGACAAGACCCAATCCTAAACATAGCACAAGATCGTATAGTTCGTTTGCTAGAGTTTTCCAATGTCAAGTATCCTTTCCTTAGACCATGAGATCGTGTAACTCCCGGATACCGTAGGAGTGCTTTGGGTATACCAAACGTCACAACGTAACTGGGTGACTATAAAGGTATACTACGGGTATCTCCGAAAGTGTCTGTTGGGTTGACATGGATCAAGACTGGGATTTGTCACTCCGTATGACGGAGAGGTATCACTGGGCCCACTCGTAATGCATCATCATAATGAGCTCAAAGTGACCAAGTGTCTGGTCACGGGATCATGCATTACGGTACGAGTAAAGTGACTTGCCGGTAACGAGATTGAACAAGGTATTGGGATACCGACGATCGAATCTCGGGCAAGTAACATACCGATTGACAAAGGGAATTGTATACGGGGTTGCTTGAATCCTCGACATCATGGTTCATCCGATGAGATCATCGAGGAGCATGTGGGAGCCAACATGGGTATCCAGATCCCGCTATTGGTTATTGACCGGAGAGTCGTCTCGGTCATGTCTACATGTCTCCCGAACCCGTAGGGTCTACACACTTAAGGTTCGGTGAAGCTAGGGTTGTAGGGATATGTATATGCAGTAACCCGAATGTTGTTCGGAGTCCCGGATGAGATCCTAGACGTCAAGAGGAGTTCCGGAATGGTCCGGAGGTAAAGAATTATATATAGGAAGTGCTATTTCGGCCATCGAGACAAGTTTCGGGGTTACCGGTATTGTACCGGGACCACCGGAAGGGTCCCGGGGGTCCACCGGGTGGGGCCACCTATCCCGGAGGGCCCCATGGGCTGAAGTGGGAAGGGATCCAGCCCAAAGTGGGCTGGGGCGCCACTTTCCCCTAGGGCCCATGCGCCTAGGGTTGGGGAAACCCTAAAGGAAGAGTCCTAGGAGGGGAAGGCACCTCCTAGGTGCCTTGGGGAGGAGGGATTCCTCCCCTTGGCCGCACCCCCCTAGGAGATCAAATCTCCTAGGGCCGGCGCCCCCCCCCTTGGCCCTCCTATATATAGTGGGGAGATGGAGGACTTCTTACCTTTGCCTTTGGTGCCTCCCTCTCCCTCTCCAACACATCCTCCTCCTCCATAGTGCTTAGCGAAGCCCTGCCGGAGTACTGCAGCTCCATCATCACCACGCCGTCGTGCTGCTGCTGGAGCCATCTCCCTCAACCTCTCCTCCCCCCTTGCTGGATCAAGAAGGAGGAGACGTGGCTGTTCCGTACGTGTGTTGAACGCGGAAGTGCCGTCCGTTCGGTGCTAGGATCTTCAGTGATTCGAATCACGTCGAGTACGACTCCCTCATCCCCGTTATTTGAACGCTTCTGCTCGCGATCTACAAGGTACGTAGATGCATCTAATCACTCGTTGCTAGATGAACTCCTAGATGGATCTTGGTGAAACCGTAGGAAAATTTTGTTTTCTGCAACGTTCCCCATCAACCCGGTGAACTTCTGGACGTCCCGCAGCTTGGTCGGCTTCTTCATCCACTCAATGGCCTTGATCGCCACGGGGTTGCACTCTATCCTGCGCTTAGAAACAAGGACACCAAGGAGCTGGCCGGCTGGCACTCCAAAAACACACTTCTCCGGGTTGAGCTTGATTTTGAAACGGCCAGGTTGGCGAATGTCTCCTTGACATCCTCCAAATGGGTGTCGCTCTTCTCCATCTTCACCACTATGTCGTCCACATTGACATGGGCATTCCTGCCGAGTTGTTTCAGGAGGCACTTCTGCATGCAGCGTTGAAAGGTGGCGTTGGCATTCCTCAAGCCAAATGTCATGGTGATGTAGCAGAACACGCCGAAAGGGGTGATGAAGGCGGTCTTCAGTTGATCGGCCTGGTCCAGCTTGATCTCGTGGTACCCAGAATAGGCATTAAAAAAGGATAGTAGCGCGCAGTCGGCCGTGGAGTCAATCACTTGATTAATCCTGGGAAAGGAAAACAGATCCTTGGGGCAGGCCTTGTTCAGGCTGGTGTAGTCGATATGCATGTACCACTTGTTGTTTTTCTTCAAAACAAGGACTGGGTTGGCAAGCCAGTCCGGGTAGAACACTTCCATGATGCAGTCGGCTGCTAGAGGTCGGGCGATTTCTTCACCAACGATCCTTCTCTTCTCTTCTGATAGGTGGCGGAGGGGTTGCTTGACCGTCTTAGCATCCGTCCATACATGCAGCTTGTGCTCGGTGAACTCCTTCGGAACACCGAACATATCCTTGGGGGACCATGCAAAGATATCACGATTCTCATGGAGGATGTAGACAAGCTTGCTTTCCTATTTGCTATCGAGATTGGACCCCACGACAGCGTACTGCTCCGGGTGCGCGGGGTCCAAGATGATCTTCTTAGTTTCCTTGGCCGACTAGAAGGAGCCCTCACCTTCAACATCCTTGGGGTCAGACGGCATGGCCGGCTGCTCACTGGCCATGGCTACATCCCACTCGAGGAGGCACTTCTCTTCAGCGATGACGAGGGACTCGGCCAGCCGGGAGCTGGCTGCGGTGCATTCGAGCGACTTCTTGTAGTCGCCAGCAATGGTGATAATATCCTTGGGACCCGACATCTTCGCCTTCAGGTACTCATAGTGCGGAACCATCACAGTACTTGGCTATCGCTGGCCGGCCCAAGAGCGCGTGGTAGGGGTTGTCCAAGTCGATGACCTCGAACTAGATAGGCACTCGGCGGAAGTGGGTCTTGTCGCCGAATGGGACATCGATCTTGATCTTGCCGATTGGAGAGTAGGAAAGCCCAGGGACAATGCCATGGAATATGGTCTAGCTAGGCTGGAGTTGCTCCTTATTGATGCCCATCTTTTCCATGGAGTCGCGGCAGAGGATGTTGATGTTGCTGCCACAGTCTATCAGGATTCGGGAGAAGCGACACACCCACCTCTCGGTTGATAAGGTGGAGTCCAGCACCATGGCATAAGCACCCGGTGAAGGCATCATTGCTGGATGGTCATCTCAGCTAAATGTGATTTGCCTCTCGGACCACTGCATGAATTGGGGGACCTCTGGAATAACAACATTCACCTAGTGGTGCTGCTGACGCCGATTGTGCTTGTCGCCGGCTTCACTGGTGAAGACGATGTAAGTGGCGTTCCCGTTGGGGAATTCATCTTGGAGCATGCCGACAAGGCAGGCCGGCTCCTGAGGAGCCGGAGCCGCCGGGCCGGCTGGAGGAGGCGGCAAGCCCTCACCCTTAGTGATTCGGGTGAGCCAGCTGCATTGCTGGGTTGTATGGTTGGACGGCTTCGCGCCACTGTGGAACTTGCATGGAGCGTCGAGGGCCTACTCAATGGAGAAGGCCAACAGCCAGGAACCCTTGCCGCCTCATGGACGCTTGGGGCCGGGTTGACTTGCCGGTTGCTAGTCCTCGATAGTCGCCACCGGCCAGCAGTTAGAAGCCGGCTGCTGGGCCTTGCGCTTGTTGTCGTTCGGCTGCGGACACCGGTTGGAGTCACCAGCCGGCGCCAGAGAAGCCGGCGGGATCACCTTCCCGGGCGCGTTGATTCAGATCTCCGACATCATGGAAAAGTCGACCGTGGCATACTAGTCCGCCACCAGTAGGATCTCGTCCAAGGTAGACGGCTCATCGCACAGAAATTTGTACTTGAGTAGGGTGCCCTCGCTGCACCTGGCGGTGAAGTACTCGATGGCTTGTACCTCATGCACCCCCTCGCAGGAGTTGCACAACTCGGCCTAGCACATCAGGTAGTCGCGAGTGGACTCGGTCGGGCCCTGAACACACATGGAGAGCTAGCGAGGCTTGGGGGGCACTTGTACACTAGTACGTGTCGGTGCTATACAAATGGTTTTAAACGCCTTTCTGCGACGGTATTTGGAACCGTAGCCTAGTGAGTGACGGTGATAGGGGGTCCTTCCCACATGACCCAAAAACCATGGGGGATATGCCCTCCTGGCACACATGCTCGGCAAAATGAGGTCGCGCCCGCGACCGGCGAGCACTCAAATACGGAAATACGTATAGTAGAGCTAAAAAATACAATTTTGCAGGCGAAATTGTTTCTGGTCGCAAGTACGTCCCAAACAGTCAGTCCCCGCTAAACGTTTCCGTTCATACGTACATCCCACATAGTCACTCCAAGGAAAACATTTCCGTTCACACGTACATCACACACAATTTTCCCGTTAAATTGTTTGTCATACTATTGCCATTACACACGATATTAACAATTTTATCATTTGCATTATTGAATGCATCACACATAGTGCATAGAAGAAACTACGTGGCAAAGGCTGTCCATCACACACAGTTTTTATGTGGTAAACATTTGCGCAAGGTGGCCTAACGCAAACTATTTTCAAGAGGATGTTGTGTGTGCAGTGGAGATTGATTGCACATGTAGTGGATCCTAGAAACGTTTCTGATCTCCACGTCTATCGCAGACGTTACGCTTTTGCAAACCATGTGCAGTGTAATCCATAATTAATCCCTAATTTAAAATCACATGTTTTGAATTTGAAAGTAGGCAATCACTTATTTCATATCCAACCATGTTTATTAAAAATATAGGTTCAACCACGAATGCATAATTCGATGCACATGTGTCGGTGGCAAAACCGGCGGATCTCGGGTAGGGGGTCCCGAACTGTGCATCTAAGGTTGATGGTAACAGGAGACAGGGGGCACGATGTTTACCTAGGTTCGGGCCCTCTCTATGGAGGTAATACCCTACTTCCTGCTTGATTGATCTTGATGAATATGAGTATTACAAGAGTTGATCTATCACAAGATCGTAATGGCTAAACCCTAGAAGTCTAGCCTGTATGACTACGGTATTGAGTATATCCTTTCCGGACTACACCCTCCGGTTTATATAGTCACAGGGGGGATATAGGGTTACATAGAGTCGGTTACATAAGATGGAATCTTCATAGTTGTTCGCCAATGAGAGTCCCATCCGGACACGAGTACAATCTTCGGTCTTCATATCTTCATAGCACATCAGTCCGGCCCATAGATAACAAGCCGGACGCCCGAGGACCCCTTAGTCCAGGACTCCCTTAGTAGCCCCTGAACCTGGCTTCAATGACAAGGTATCCGACGCGTAGTGTTGTCTTCGGCATTGCAAGGCGGGTTCCTCCTTCCGAACTCCCGAATAGTCTCCAAACAAATTGATCGTGTCCGGACCTGTAACACACACTGCACACAACTGCAGAGAGAATATAATAACACACGAGTCCAATCTGCTGACAACTTTAGTGATGTGACGTCACGCCTGTCCGGTCATAATTTTGAACCGTTTTTTGTCCCATGTTTTGAGACGCAGAGATCGTCTCCCCTTATTACGGGATTCACATCAACATGGGCATGGGTAACCCAACTGCGCCATTTACGCAGCCCTTGGGAACAGGCAAATTTTAAGGCGAATGGGGGGAGGCATTCGATATTCACCGCCCTTATAAGGAGATAAGATTTCCCTTTCTTCTCCCATGATTTCTTCCTGCCTCTTCGTTCTTGAGCTCCAACGCCCGAGTTCTCATTTCCCTGTCTCGAGAAAGCACTCAACCATGTCCGATTCTGAAGGTCAAGGCAAATGGATGGCCTCCTCTGTTAAGGAGGAGGACATCACCGAGCTTCGGGCGGCCGGGTACCTGGTGAAGGAAATCGCCCACTGTCTTCCATCCCGGGGACAAATCATCCCCACACCAAAGCCCAATGAGAGGGTAGTGTTCATCCCTCATTTCCTCCGCGGGCTAGGGTTTCCACTCCACCCCTTCGTCCACGGGATAATGTTCTACTACGGGATAGACTTCCATGATCTATCCCCGAACTCCTTCCTCAATATCTCGGCATTCATCATCGAGTGCAAGGCTTTCCTCCACATCCACCCCCACTTCGGGCTCTGGCTCAAAACCTTCAACGTGAAGCCCAAGGTGGTGGACGGACAGCACGCAGAGTGAAGGGGCGCCCTGGTGAGAAAGCTCACCAATGTCTCTTGGCCAAAAGGCACCTTCATGGAATCTGTCAAGGAATGGCAGAAGCTATGGTTCTACATCACCGAACCCCGTGATGCCACCTGGGCCGCGGCTGCCGAATTCAACTCCGGCGCCCCCGTGCGGCTCACCTCCTAGGTCGAGAAGAGCCCAAACTGGTGTTCGTCAGACGAGATGATTGCGCTGCAAACGCGTATCCAAAGTATGATCGATAAGGACATCAAGCTTGTTGACATAATCCAAGTGATATTGGTGCGCCGAATCCTTCCCTGCCAGAGCCGAAGCCGTCCTCTATGGGATTTCAACCCACAAAAACACCATACCCTATGAGGGTTTTCGAAACGACTCATGAAGATGCCTGGAAGTTGCTTTTCAAGGGCAACGAGATACCGCCGGCCACTGACTCGGACCGGGGTCACGACATAAATCACCTTCCCAACGAGGTATGCTATTTTCAACACATCCCTTACTTGCTTGTTTCAAGGATGATATCTAAGATTTCATGCTTTTCAGTACTGGTTGGAGAAGGGGAAGTAGATCCGGTGTCTGGCTCCCTTGCCCGAGGAGCCACTCATCCCACTCTTAGCAAAGATGCTGGAGCGGGCGCCTTATAAGGCACCAGAGAAGAAGGACATAGGAAAGGCCAAGGGTGTAGCGGCCCCCGCAGCAAGGGTGCCTCGGACGCGACGTCTGAAGACAAGGCCCATTCCCCCGCCGCCGAAGACGACGCGGGTGACGAGGAGGAGGAGAGCGACTCTCCCCCTGATTGGGGAGGAAGAAGAGGGTGGCCTTCGCAACTCTGGAGGCGGAGGCGCCCAAAAGGGGGAAGGGCTCCCTCGCGGATAACTCCGCATGGGACGTCGAGGACAGTCCGGAGAGACACCCCTGCTCTAAGCCTCGGGCCGCATCGTAAGTATTAACACCTCATCCGCCCATGAAGTTTCCCCTCCTCATTGTATTGAGACGATTGGTTATGTTAATGTAGTCCGGCCCCCAACAGCCCTCCGCGATCCTCGTCAGGAGGCTCGCTGGATTCCAAGACGATGGCCAGCGACTCCTCGCCGGCCGCACACTCCCCTAAAACCAGGGATGAAGCGGAGGTGCTGTCCCGAAGGACTGTTCCCGGGCGGGCAGAGGCTCAGGAGGCGCCCGAAGGAGAAACCCCCGTCGCCAGGCACCAAGGGGAACCAATCCCCCCGGAGACTGGCGGGGAGGGCCGTATACAATTCGGCCCTCAACCGGACTCAATTCTAGAGACCGAGGCGGCTCCAGAATCCAGCACGCACCCTCCTTCAAAAGAAGGGGGATGCCTTTTCCGCCGGTGACCCCTTTCCAACCAGGGGCACCGGATAATCTGCTAGAAGCGCTGCGAAGCGCTTCCATTATGGATGAGCATCGTGTCCTTATGGGCACAATGATTGAAAGGGTTCAGTCTGCCAAGAGTGGACTAACCGAGGCCTGCGGCAACCTACTGACAGGTTTTGAGGTAAGTGACACCAAAAGGAGAGAATCCCAATGTAAATAGCAGCCCCTGAGACACTATCCGGTGTTCGGAAAGAAAAAACCGGACAGAGGATCATTCTCCTATGACAGGAAAGTAACTAAATTTTTCTTAAATACATGCGTTGTTACTGGCCGCGACCTCGCATACTCTCCTGACTGAAGCAGAAACTGGCGAAGGCCGAGGGAGAGCTGAGCCAAGTGAAGAGGTAGCTCCAGGAGAAACAAGGTAAGCAATAAGCTGTTATATATTCTAAAAGAAGAAAATGATATGTGATGACCAAAATGCCATGATTTGTATGGAAGCGACGACCGAGGTCGAGGCCGTGAGAAAGGCCCTGGCCGAAGCCGAGGGGGGGGGGTTGTCCAACAGCAAGCCGCCCGTAAGAAGCTCAAAGCCTGGGTCGGCGAGGTCCAGCAGGAGCTCCAGGATGTGGTGAAGAAGTGTGAAGCTTTGGAGCGCGAGGCGTCAGCTCGAGAGGCCGAACTTACCAAGGCTCGTCAGAGCGCAGAGGCCGCACAGAATGAGGCCCGGGACACTCTCCAGGAGAACCAGGAGGCAAAGAAGATCGCAGCGGGTAAGGCACTTAACATGCAAATCAAGTATGCAGAGAGGAAGTACCTTTTACTAACCCGGATTCGGGGTTGCACAGGGGCTTTTGTGGATCTGCCGCGCAGTGTATCCGATGCTACGGAGTTCTTCCGAGCCAGGGAAGGGGATTCTCCGGAGAAGCTGTTCTGGTCGCAGTATGCTGTGCCGGAACATCCGGTGTCCTTTGCTGATCAACTGAAATAGTTGGTCGAGCTGCACTGGATGGCCGAACTGGCCATGAAGTATTTAATAATCCGGCTATGGCCAGCCGAAGCTATACCTAGCAGTTATTTTGGCCTCGTGAAGCGGCTGGTGGAGGCTTGTCCGTGGCTATAAATTGTCAAGCGATCAGTCTGCATCGAGGGTGCCCGCATGGCCTTCGCTCGTTGCAAGATGTGGTGGGCGAAGATGGACGTGGTCGAGGTGGCGTGGGGGCCGCCGGAGGGCAAGAAGCACCGCACACCCGAGCGATATTTTGCGGATGTCCTGGAGGGATCTCGACTTGAGCAACGCAGTGCGGGAAGGACGTTATTCTCGAATGAATACATTCATATTTTGCATTGTATGATGAAAACAAATCTGCTTTGCATATAATTTTTATTATGTTTTGATTGTATCCTCCCGTGCGGCCGTGTTGTATGAAATCTGAGGGTTGTCCAGTCGTCGACTTCTGCCCTCACGTAGGTAGTACAGAGGTGTTCGGGATGGTATCTAAACAATCTTGATCCAATTATATGGTCCTTGAAGGAGTTGTTTAGCGCAACAAACCAGGCAACCAGACTATACGGCTTGAACGCCCTCACTTATCCATAGGAGTTTTATCATAAAACATAGCACAACCCCTGGTATACGAACCAGAGTGACATCAATGTCTGATCGGGAAGTACCGATCCTTCACATAATGCAGAAAAATCTCCAACGATTTGAGACCTCCGAACAGCTGACCGGCTGTCGCCGCATCATGACAGTCAGTTTTAGGCTTTCTCTACTAAGGTGCTCATCCGGTTTAGGCCAGATCACAATCGCAGTAGTTCTCCTTTTACTACCCTAGCCGATGTAGCAGAACGTAGGGTAGCAAGCACAGGAGCCGGGCAACCCAACTATTGACCAAAGACATGATTCGGAGCCAATGCATATAATGCTAAATTCGGGGTGCTGAACTATACTTATAAGAAGTGTTCGGACTTTTGTTGCCGTGATGTGGGGTGCTATAAAGCCCCTGACAAACATCAAAACGTACCAAAGTGTACGGGTGCTACCTGATGGGGTTATCCATAGGGAAACTGAAAAAAAAGGAAAAGAGAGAAAGAAAATAGAAAAGATGTAAAGGTAAAAAACTGGGGTCCTACAACCCCAGCTACAAACTATTTTTATTGTAATGTAATTAGTACATCAAGGTGCATTGATACAAGTAGTGCAATAAGCAACATGCTATTTAACATGCCGAAACCAGGGGAGAGCCGCTTGTGGGTCCTAGAAAACAGGTAGAGTTATCATTAATGGAATCACCTAAAAAGTCCCCATATGTCTGTGCTCCTTGCCATCTTGGTGTATTTATCCTTCAAGAGGACCGGTAACCAGACCCCCCGATGGGGCCTGTAGGATTAAAACCTGGAAGAAAACAAGTAGAGTGAAAATATGTGTGTATCCGATGTCGGTTGAGCCATGCCGTGGATCACAAGCTATCTATGCCTCCGTCGATGCCCATGGAATTTTGAGTGCATAGTTATGTACGCGCGGCATGTATGCCACCGCTTGATCGGGACTGAGACGGAGGCCGGATTGCTAGTCGAGCTCTCCTGCTGCAGAGTAGTTCAGACCCTCTTAAGGGTGTCCGAGAGCTCGGCAGCCGAATGAAGGTTCTGCTTGAGAAGGCCGCTTTGTACTTCTGCAGCCAGGGCAGCTATGTGCTCTTCTGTACGGAGAGAGCATTCCGTATTGCCATTGATTGTTATGATGCCGCGTGGGCTAGGCATCTTGAGCTTGAGATAAGCATAGTGTGGCACTGCGTTGAATCGATCAAACGCAGTTCGTCCGAGCAATGCATGATAGCCACTACGGAATGGGACGATATCGAAGACTAACTCCTCGCTTCAGAAGTTGTTCGGAGATCTGAAGACAACCTATAATATGATTGAGCCCGTACAACGGGCCTCTACGCCTAGAATGACTCCTTTAAAGGTGGTCTTTGTAGGCTTGATCCTTGATGGGTTAATGCCCATTTTTGGCACTGTATCCTGATAGAGCATATTGAGGCTTCTACCGCCGTCCATAAGGACAGGAGTCAGGTGGAACCCATCAATTAATGGGTCTAAGACCAGTGCGGCTGAGCCTTCGTGACGGATACTAGTCGGGTGATCCCGATGATCAAAAGTGATCGGGCATGACGACCATGGATTGAATTTTGGGGCGACTAGCTCTATCGCGTAGACGCCACTAAGCGCACGCTTGCGCTCCCTGTTGGGGATGTGGGTAGCATATATCATGTTCACCATTTTGACATGAGGGGGAAACTTCTTCCGTCCCGCTGTGTTCGGTTGTCGTGGCTCTACGTCATTCTAACGCCCTCGATGCGGCTATATCTCCTACGTGTCGAAGCACGACTTAGAGGCATAACCGCATTGAAAGCAATGTCGCAAGTAAGGTAATCTTCACAACAACCCATGTAAATAGATAATAGGGGACAAGGTACATAGTTGGCTTACACTCGCCACGTCACACAAATACATGAATAACATTATAATCATCCAATACACTCATGGTCCGACTACGGTACCAAAATAAAAGATCAACCCCAACATGCGACACGGTCCCCGATCGCCCCAACTGGGCACCACTACTGATCATGTGGGAAAGACACATAGTAATGATGGGAGTCTTCATCGAACTCCCACTTGAGCTTAAGCGCATCATCTGGAACGGTATCATCGGTCCCTGCATCTGGTTTGGAAGTAATCTGTGAGTCACGGGGACTCAACAATCTCGCACCCTCGCGATCAAGACTATTTAAGCTTATGGGTAAGGCAAGGTAATATGTGGAGCTGCAGCAAGCGACTAACATATATGGTGGCTAACCTGTTCGCAAAAGAGAGCGAGAAGAGAAGGCAAAGCACGAACGAAGAACTATGATCAAGAAGTGATCCTATAACAACCTACGTCAATCATTACTCCAGCACCATGTTCACTTCCCGGACTCCGCCGAGAAGAGACCATCACAGTTACACACGCGGTTGATTCATTTTAATTAAGTTAAGTTTCATGTTATCTACAACCAGACATTAACAAATTCCCATCTGCCCATAACCGCGGGCACGGCTTTCAAAAGTTCAAATTCTTGCAGGGGAGTCCCGACTTAGCCCATCACAAGCTCTCACGGTCAACGAAGGATATTCCTTCTCCCAAGACATTCCGATCAGACTCGGCATCCCGGTTTTACAAGACATCCTCGACAATGGTAAAACAAGTCCAGCAACACCGCCCGAATGTGCCGACAAATCCCGATAGGAGCTGCACATATCTCGTTCTCAGGGCACACTCAGATTGTCCAAACTTCCTGTAGGCCAGCCCAGAGTTGCCCCTGGTGGCCACCGGCAGCTGACGAGGTGGACCAACACTCAGAGGAGCACTGGCCCGGGGGGGTTTAGATAAGATGACCCTTGGGCTCCGGAAACCCAAGGGAAAAAGAGGCTAGGTGGTAAATGGTAAAACCAAGGTTGGGCATTGCTGGAGCAGTTTTATTCAAGGCGAACTGTCAAGGGGTTCCCATTAACACCCAACCGCGTAAGGAACGCAAATTCCGGGAACATAACACCGATATGACGGAAACTAGGGCGGCACGAGTGGAACAAAACACTAGGCATAGGGCCGAGCCTTCCACCCTTTACCAAGTACATAGGAGCATTAATACAACAAGATAATATAGTGATATCCCAACAGTAAACAATGTTCCAACAAGGAACGATCTCCAATCTTCACCTGCAACTGGCAACGCTATAAGAGGGGCTGAGCAAAGCGATAACATAGCCAATCAACGGTTTGCTAGGACTTGGTGGGTTAGAGGTTTGACATGGCAATTTGGGAGGCATGATAAGCAAGTGGTAGGCATCGTAGCATAGGCATAGCAAAAGAGCGAGCATCTAGCAAGCAAAGATAGAAGTGATTTCGAGGGTATGATCATCTGGCCTGCAAAGTTGTCAGAGTTGACTTGATCCTCGTAAGCAAACTCAACGGGCTCATCGTTAGCAAAATCGTCTCCCGGCTCTACCCAAACAAGGCAAACAAGCAAAAGGAACACAATCAACCACGTGCAGTGCTCAAACAACATGATGCGAACATGGTATGCTATGCGGGATGCGATATGTGATGCATATGCAAGATTTGACAAGGAATGATTGAACCTGTCCTCAACTTGGAAATACAAGAGTTCCACTGGAAAGTTGAGGTTATTTCGGTTGAAATCGATATAAAGATCACCGGAATCGGACGCACGGTTTGGAAATGGCAAGCAAAACAAATATGGCACCGGTCTGCGATAATCAGCAAGTAGCCATCTAAAATCATCAAGATAATTATGCTACATCACTCAAACATGACAAAAAAATACATGGCAGGGATCCACTCATGATGCTGGACAAAAGATGAACACTGAGCTACGGCCAATTCATCCATTAACAGGTTCAAACAAGCATGGCAAAAATGCAAATGATAACAGGTTTCAGACTTAGTGAAATTAATCCAAGTCTGCAATTTAACATCAGGTAGCACACTTTGGAGCATTAAAACTATATGCTACAGGAACTTTACATGGCAAATCAAGGCATGGAATGAAGCTACTCAAAGCACTTAACAAAAGTCCCTTAGTGACGTTGAGTCAAAAGGGATCAGAAAATACAATTGCAAGCATGTGAACATGGAAAAAACATAATCAGATTACAGACTTAGTGAAAAACTGGAGCATGCAAATCAGTTAACGAGTAGGCATGTTCACGAGCTCGATGCACTCACTATAGAGCATGTCATGACAAACTAAGCATACACCCATCAATAATACAAGGTGTAGAAGCTATACATGGCAAGAACAACCACATAGCATGCACGGATCAATAGCAACATCTTCGGCAAAATCGCTAACGTGTCAACAATCTGCCAGGATTTACGAAATAGCAAAAGTAGAGCTCGATTGACTCAAGCTAGGGTGCTTCATAAATGCAAACAAAGACATGGATGGATAGAGCACCACAACGTTAACAAATCATCCTTACTGATCATCCTCAAAAGAGGCACGGATCACTAGGAAACAACATGAACATATGGCATAATGACAAAATCAGAAAAAGGACTTAGTGAAATTCTAAGTCCCTGAAATCAGCATTACCGAGTACGCTACTTTGCAAGCTTGTGCTAGTCACCACGCATATCACAAAAATACATGGTAAGCACCTCTGTAAAGATGGCATGGCATATAACAAAACTCATGTAGAGCTCAGGAGCATATCATGCACACATTAAACATGGCAAAAATGACAAATATCTATTTGATGAAACGGATCTGACAAATTCACCACATAGCCCTCTTCCAACAGCATTTCCGGCATCAAGATGACCTCAAATGAAAATGATCCAATTAGATTAAATGATTTACTCGTCGAGGCGAATATTTTGATATGCTACACGTGCAAATTGGAGCTATGGATGCAGAGTTACGACCTGCCGAAGTTTGCAAAAAAATATTCGGGAGAGGGAGAAGAAGTCAACCGCTAGGGTTTTTTTGGATCTGAGATCCAGATCGGCGGCGCGGATCCCAAGGTTGACCTTGAGCTTGCCGGATCCCTGTTCGCCGGAGCGGGCTGGCGTCGCCGGAGTTCGGAGGGAGAGGTGGCCGGGGTACTCGCCGGAGTTGCTCACAGCCGGAGAGGGAAGCGGCGGACGGCGGAGAGCTTCGGTTGGCGGCGGGGCGGCGCCGACTTCAGTTGGCGGCGGGGCAGCGCTGGCTGGGTGCGGCGGCGGTCGCCGGCGGGCTTCGTCGGGAGGCGGACGGGCGGCG
>NC_041380.1:237569648-237639046 GCF_002162155.2 Triticum dicoccoides | reverse complement strand
GGGAGGCGGGGAGATCCGACGGGCTGCGGGGGCTCACAGCGTGCCGAGCGGGCCGGCGTGGCTGCGGGTGGCGGCACGCCACGTGGCAGCCCCCGGTTTGCTGTGGGCGGCGGCGGAGATGTGTCCGGCGCGCGGATGCATAAAGGACTAGGGTTAGGGGTGGAATGATCCGCGAATTTCTAGGAGGACCTAGTTTTATAGGTAGGAGGAGCTAGGAGGCTCCAAATTGAGCACGGTTTTTAGCCACGCGATCGTGATTTAACTACCGAGACGATGGAGAGGGTTTTGGTGGGTTTTGGGACAAATTGAAGGGGTGTTGGGCTGCAACACAAACGAGGCCTTCTCGGTCCCTCGGTTAACCGTCGGAGTATCAAACGAAGTCCAAATGGTACAAAACTTGACAGACGGTCTACCGGTAGTAAACCAAGGCCTCTTGGCAAGTCTCGGTCCAATCCGGAAAGGTTTAACCCCCACACACGAAAAGAGGTAGAAAGGACCACCGGAGGAGATAGGAGCGCCGGAATACAAAACGGACAACGGGGAAAATGCTCGGATGCATGAGATGAACACGTATGCAAATGCAATGCACATGATGACATGATATGAGATGCATGACAAAGGTAACAACACACGGAGACAAAAACCCGAACCCGAGGAAATAAAATAACTTAGCGCCGGAAACGGCAAGAGTTGGGATACATATAAGGTAAATTACATCTGGTGTGTTACAACACTCCACCAGTACGAAAGGATCTCATGCCGAGATCTAGGACTGGAAAAACGTCGGGTACTCAGAACGGAGGTGATCCTCGCGTTCCCAGGTGGCTTCACGGTCGGAATGGTGTGACCACTTGACTTTGAGGAATTTGATTGACTTATTGCGAGTCTTGCGTTCGGTTTCTTCAAGAATAGCAATGGGGTGCTCACGATAAGAGAGGTCTTCTTGGAGATCAATGTCTTCAAAGTTGACGGTGCGTTCAGGGGTCTTGAAGCACTTGCGGAGCTGAGAGACATGGAACACGTCGTGCACGTTTGCAAAGTTTGAAGGAAGCTCGAGTTGATAGGCGAGATCGCCTCTCTTGCTGACGATCTTGAAAGGACCCACGTATCTAGGGGCAAGCTTCCCTTTGATACCGAAGCGACGAGTACCTTTCATTGGAGAGACGCGGAGGTAAACATGATCTCCGATCTCGAAGGCCAAATCACAATGCTTACTATCATAGTAGCTCTTCTGGCGCGATTGCGCTGCTTTGAGGTTATCACGAATGACTTTGCACATTTCCTATGCATCTGTGATCAAGTCATCACCAAGAAGTTGACATTCACCGGTCTCTGACCAGTTAAGAGGAGTACGGCACTTCCTGCCATAGAGAATTTCAACTGGGGCCTTGCCCGAACTCGCTTGAAAACTGTTGTTGTTGGAGAACTCGGCATATGGAAGACAATCTTCCCACTTCATACCGAAAGAGATAACACAAGCCCTGAGCATATCTTCAAGAATCTGATTGACACGCTCGACTTGACCGCTAGTTTGAGGATGAAAAGCTGTGCTGAAACGGATGTTGGTGCCCATGGCCTTCTGAAAAGAATCCCAAAACTTGGAGGTAAAGATGTTGCCACGGTCTGAAGAGATCAACTGCGGAATGCCGTGCAGAGAGACAATCCGAGAGGTATACAGCTCCACCAATTGAGCTGCAGTGATAGACTCTTTGATAGGCAGAAAGTGAGCCACTTTAGTGAGTTTGTCGATGACAACGAATATAGCATCATTGCCAAGCTTGGACTTTGGAAACCCAGTCACGAAATCCATCTCAATGTGGTCAAACTTCCATTCTGGAATGGCAAGAGGTTGGAGGAGACCAGCTGGTCATTGGTGTTATGCCTTCACTCTTCTACAGACATAACATTCATTCACGAACTGAGCAATCTCGCGCTTCATTCAAGTCCACCAATAAGCCTGCTTGAGGTCCTGGTACATCTTCGTACTCCCAGGGTGGATAGAGAGGAGTGAATTGTGAGCCTCGTTCATAATGACTTTACGAAGGTCACCTTTAGGCACAACAATGTGATCCTCGAAGAAGAGAGTATCCTTGTCATCAAGGCGATAGCGCTTGTACTTGGGTTGACTCTTGGCAATCCCAATCTTCACCTTCTTCACCATAGCATCAAGAAGTTGAGCCTCACGAATCCGATCTTCCAAAGTAGGAAAGACTTGAAGGTTGGCGAGGAAACCTTGAGGAACAACTTGCAAATTGAGTTTGCGGAAAGCTTCACAAAGCTCGGGTTGGTAAGGCTTGAGAATCAGACTGCTGCAGTAAGCCTTCCTGCTTAATGTGTCAGCAATCACATTGGCCTTGCCTGGAGTATATTCGATGCTCGGATTATAATCTTGAATCATTTCGACCCAACGAGTCTTCCTGAGGTTGAGATTAGGCTGAGTGAAGATGTACTTGAGACTCTTGTGGTTAGTGAAGATGTCCACTTTTCTTCCCAATAAGAGATGTCTCCAAGTCAAAAGAGCATGCACAACTGCCGCCAACTCGAGGTCATGAGTGGGGTAGTTCTTCTCGTTGGGCTTCAACTGGCAAGAGGTATAAGCCACAACTTTCTTCTCTTGCATCAACACTGCACCAAGACCTTGAAGAGAGGCATCACCGAAGACCTCGAACGGTTTGGATTCATCAGGAGGAGTCAGAACTATAGCAGTGAATTTATCTTTCAGGGTGTTGAAAGCGATGTCACATTTAGGAGACCAAACGTACTTCACGTGCTTCTGGAGAAGGTTGGAAAGAGGCTTCACGATCTTTGAGAAGTTCTCAACGAACCTTCGACAGTAGCTTGCAAGACCAAGGAAGCTGCGGAGTTGCTTCACGTTCTGAGGTGGTTCCCAATTCACAATTGCAGACACCTTCTCAGGATTCACCGCAATGCCCTTGGCAGAGATGATATGCCCAAGATAGAGAACCTCATCGAGCCAAAACTTGCACTTTGAGAACTTGGCGTAGAACTGATGTTCTCTGAGCTTATCGAGCACCAAACGCAAGTGCTTGGCATATCTTCCTTGTTCTTCGGAAAGACCAGAATGTCATCGAGGTAGACCAAGATGAAGTCATTTGTGTAGGCGTTGAAGATGAAGTTCATCATGCGAGAGAAAGTCGGAGGAGTGTTGACGAGACCAAAAGACATGACAGTGTACTCATATGAACCATAGCTTGTTCTGAACGCCGTCTTGGGGATATCTTGCTCCCGGATTCGAATCTGGTGATAGCCCATATGGAGATCAAGCTTGGAGAATACTTGAGCACCTTTGAGTTGTTCAAAAAGCTCGTTGATGTTGGGAAGTGGGTACTTGTTCTTTATAGTCTTCTTGTTCAATGGACGATAGTCAACACAAAGTCGATCCGTTCCATCCTTCTTCCTCACAAAAAGAACTCCACAACCCCACGGAGAAGAACTAGGTCGGATGAGACCCATTCGCTCTTGAATATCGAGTTGCTTCTTCAGCTCCTTCAACTCTTCAGGTCCAAGCTTGTAAGGACGTTTGCAAACAGGTTCCGTGCCAGGCTCAAGATCGATGACGAATTCAACTGGCCGGTGCGGAGGCATTCCTGGAAGCTCTTCTGGAAAGACATCTTGATATTCGCAAACGACTGGAATTTGAGAGATGGCATCCAGTTCACCCTTCTCATTGAGAGAAAACAGACAGATGATATTATCCCGAGCGGCAAAGACAATTACATCCTCAGACGAATGAGTCAATTGAATCTACCTGGCTGCACAATCAAGCTGAGCCTTGTGCTTAGAAAGCCAGTCCATTCCAAGAATAAGATCAATATCCGAGTTACCAAGGACCATTGGAGAAGCCAGAAACTTGAAATCACCCATCATGATAGAAATATTCTTAATCTCATAGTTTGCGAGCAAACATTTACCCGGTGAGACAGCTGCTAACGGTTTATGCAAAACTTGAGAAGACAACTCATGCTTAGATGCAAAAGGTCTCAAGATGAAACAATGCGATGCACCAGTGTCAAAAAGTACTTTTGCAGGAACATCGTTAACAGGAAGGTTACCCATGATGACATCTGACGAGTCCTCTGCCTGAGCTGCATTCATCAAGTTGACCTTGGCGTGCTTGGGGTTATGCTTGACCACAGCTGTACTTGCCGATCTCACAGGAGGAGGAGGAGGGAGACGCCTCTGATTGAAGCATTTTGTTGGCATAGTGACCCTTATGTCGGCACTTGTTGCACGTGACCTCTGAAAGCGGACGGTGATACGGAGCACTTGCTCTTGGAGCTTGAGACAAAGTCTTGTTCTGAAAGCCAGGGTTGGGTGGGTGGGAAGATCCACTGCCACCTTTGCTCTTCTGCCGATAAGGCTGATGAAACGGAGGAGGAGGAAGCCAATACTTCTGCTGCTTAGCCACTTGAGTTGAGGAAGAAGGAGTTGCATCTCTGACTCGCTTCTTGGAAGCATCGCACTTCAGTTGAGCAGTCTCTTGCTTCATTGCCATGTTGTAAAACTCATCGTACCTCTTGGGCTCAAAGAGGACAAGAGCTAGCTGGATTTCGTCTCTGAGACCACCCCTGAACTGCTATATCATGCTCTTCTCGTCAGGGACGTCTTGCTTAGCAAAACGGGTGAGCTTCTGAAACATCTTGTTGTACTCGTAGACCGACATAGATCCTTGCTTCAGGTTGCGGAATTCCTCACGCTTGCTTTTAACCACGCTCTACAGAATATGATGAGCTTTGAAGTCTTGACGGAATTCATCCCAGGTAATCACACGGCCTCCTCTGGAATCTTTGTACTATTGAAACCATTCTGCAGCTTGGTCTTTGAGTTGGAAGGAAGCGAAATTGACAAAGTCCTCAGGCCTGATGTTACTGCACTCGAAATGCTTGCATATGTCCATGAGCCAATCATCAGCGTCAGTTGCCTCAACACAATTGCTGAAGGTCTTTGGCTGGTTAGCAAGGAACTGGTTGAGTGTAGCAAAGTGATTCTGATTGCTGCCTTGGCCCTGGTTCCCTTGATTGCGCTCTTGAAGAAGTTGCATGATTAGCTGCGTGTTTGCATTGGTAGCGGCCATCACAGCTTGCCATTCCTCCGGAGGTGGAGGTGGTGGTGGCGGATCAGGATTCGGAGTCGTGCGCGTTGGAGGAGCCATCCTGAAGAGGTTGACATCCATTAGCACATTGACAGACAAAAATTGAAGTTGAATCAAACGGGTTGAAATTGCAACATATAGTCTTCACATCCGAACAAAATGAACGAATGCATTCCAATTGAAATGGTCACATATCCATAAATTGAGAAGCCACTTAGAATTGAGGTAGAAGAAAAACAACAAGGTACGGAACAAGAACGAATACTCGGTAAGGATCACCCAATCTCAAACCAAATATCCATGGAAGAAGAACTAGAGCTACAAGAATTCCCACCTATGAAACTCCCGAACCTTTCCGGTTATGCAATTAGGTGTTGGGGATACAGGGGAAGCATAATATCTCACCCAAATCTAGCAAATCCTACATCCAGCTGTATCCATCCTTCAACACATAACCGAGAAAAACTTCGGAAATCGTCTACCTCAACCTTCGAAAAACATCCGTTATACAAGTTATGGCAATACTCCCGAACTCCCGCCCCAGTACAGGGTGGCGTCGAGGTTATCTCACCAACAACGGCATAAAAGAGATTTTCGATGTCGGCGAAAGTAAACTCAGGTATTCTAGAACTACAACGATAAAATTGTGACGACAACACCTCGGAGCTCAACTCCCAGGGACACTGCCACAACCCCTAAATGACAGGAGGCACCAAGAACAATGTTCTCGTCACAAATCGATCGGAATGATTCCAAGATACCTGCGTGATCCTAAAAAAAATTTAGTGAAATTTGAGAAGAGAAGAGTCAAAACTCTACATCAGGATGCCTTACCAGAGTGATGAAGGGACTGGGGAGTAAAAAGAAGTCCTAACTCTCCGATATATATAATCCTAAATGACTCAAAACATTTTTCTAGACTCAACAACGCCAGCTATTCGATCAAGCAGGGGGGCTCCTAAGGTCGGGGAAGGCTCTGATTACCAACTTGTAACGCCCTCGATGCGGCTATATCTCCTACGTGTCGAAGCACGACTTAGAGGCATAACCGCATTGAAAGCAATGTCGCAAGTAAGGTAATCTTCACAACAACCCATGTAAATAGATAATAGGGGACAAGGTACATAGTTGGCTTACACTTGCCACGTCACACAAATACAAGAATAACATTACAATCATCCAATACACTCATGGTCCGACTACGGTACCAAAATAAAAGATCAACCCCAACATGCGACACGGTCCCCGATCGCCCCAACTAGGCACCACTACTGATCATGTGGGAAAGACACATAGTAACAACGGGAGTCTTCATCGAACTCCCACTTGAGCTCAAGCGCATCATCTGGAACGGTATCATCGGTCCCTGCATCTGGTTTGGAAGTAATCTGTGAGTCACGGGGACTCAGCAATCTCGCACCCTCGCGATCAAGACTATTTAAGCTTATGGGTAAGGCAAGGTAATATGTGGAGCTGCAACAAGCGACTAGCATATATGGTGGCTAACCTGTTCGCAAAAGAGAGCGAGAAGAGAAGGCAAAGCACGAACGAAGAACTATGATCAAGAAGTGATCCTATAACAACCTACGTCAAACATTACTCCAACACCGTGTTCACTTCCCGGTCTCCGCCGAGAAGAGAGCATCACGGTTACACATGCGGTTGATTCATTTTAATTAAGTTAAGTTTCATCTTATCTACAACCGGACATTAACAAATTCCCATCTGCCCATAACCGCGGGCATGGCTTTCGAAAGTTCAAATCCCTGCAGGGGAGTCCCAACTTAGCCCATCACAAGCTCTCACGGTCAACGAAGGATATTCCTTCTCCCGAGACATTGCGATCATACTCAGCATCCCGGTTTTACAAGACATCCTCGACAATGGTAAAACAAGTCCAGCAACACCGCCCGAATGTGCCGACAAATCCCGATAGGAGCTGCACATATCTCATTCTCAGGGCACACTCAGATTGTCCAAACTTCCGGTAGGCCAGCCCAGAGTTGCCCCTGGTGGCCACCGGCGGCTGACGAGGTGGACCAACACTCAGAGGAGCACTGGCCCGAGGGGGTTTAAATAAGATGACCCTTGGGCTCCAGAAACCCAAGGGAAAAAGAGTCTAGGTGGTAAATGGTAAAACCAAGGTTGGTCATTAGTGGAGGAGTTTTATTCAAGGCGAACTGTCAAGGGGTTCCCATTAACACCCAACCGCGTAAGGAACGCAAATTCCGGGAACATAACACCGATATGACGGAAACTAGGGCGGAAAGAGTGGAACAAAACACTAGGCATAGGGCCGAGCCTTCCACCCTTTACCAAGTATATAGGTGCATTAAGATAACAAGATAATATAGTGATATCCCAACAATAAATAATGTTCCAACAAGGAACGATCTTCGATCTTCAGCTGCAACTAGCAACGCTATAAGAGGGGCTGAGCAAAGCGGTAACATAGTCAATCAATGGTTTGCTAGGACATGGTGGGTTAGAGGTTTGACATGGCAATTTGGGAGGCATGATAAGCAAGTGGTAGGCATCGTAGCATAGGCATAGCAAAAGAGCGAGCATCTAGCAAGCAAAGATAGAAGTGATTTCGAGGGTATGATCATCTTGCCTGCAAAGTTGTCAGAGTTGACTTGATCCTCGTAAGCAAACTCAACGGGCTCCTCGTTAGAAAACTCTTCTCCCGGCTCTACCTAAACAAGAAAAACAAGCAAAAGGAACACAATCAACCACGTGCAGTGCTCAAACAACATGATGCGAACATGGTCTGCTATGCGGGATGCGATATGTGATGCATATGCAAGATTTGACAAGGAATGATTGAACCTGGCCTCAACATGGAAATCCAAGAGTGCCACTGGAAAGGTGAGGTGATTTCGGTTGAAATCGATATAAAGATCACCGGAATCGGATGCACGGTTTGGAAATGGCAAGCAAAACAAATATGGCACCGGTCTGGGATAATCAGCAAGTAGCCATCTAAAATCATCAAGATAATTATGCTACAACACTCAAACATGACAACAAAATACATGGCAGGGATCCACTCATGATGCTTGACAAAAGATGAACATTGAGCTACGGCCAATTCATCCATTAACAGGTTCAAACAAGCATGGTAAAAATGCAAATGATAACAGGTTTTAGACTTAGTGAAATTAACCCAAGTCTGGAATTTAACATCAGGTAGCACACTTTGGAGCATGAAAACTATATGCTACAGGAACTTTACATGGCCAAGCAAGGCACGGAATGAAGCTACTCAAAGCACTTACCAAAAGTGCCTTAGTGAACTTGAGTCAAAAGGGATCATAAAATACAATTGCAAGCATGTGAACATGGCAAAAACATAATCAGATTACAGACTTAGTGAAAAACTGGAGCATGCAAATCAGTTAACGAGTAGGCATGTTCACGAGCTCGATGCACTCACTACAGAGCATTTCATGACAAACTAAGCATACAACCATCAAGAATACAAGGCATAGAAGCTACACATGGCAAGAACGACCACATAGCATGCATGGATCAATAGCAACATCCTCGGAAAAATCGCTAACGAGTCAACAATCTGCCAGGATTTACGAAATAACAAAAGTAGAGCTCGATTGACTCAAGCTAGGATGCTCCATAAATGCAAACAAAGACATGGATGGATAGAGCACCACAATGTTAACAAATCATCCTTACTGATCATCCTCAAAAGATGCACCGATCACTAGGAAACAACATGAACATATGGCATAATGACAAAATCAGAACAAGGACTTGGTGTAATTCTAAGTCCCTGAAATCAGCATTACCGAGTACGCTACTTTGCAAGCTTGTGCTAGTCACCACACATATCACAAAAATACATGGTAAGAACCTCTGTAAAGATGGCATGGCATATAACAAAACTCATGTAGAGCTCACGAGCATATCATGCGCACATTAAACATGGCAAAAATGACAAATATCTATTTGATGAAATGGATCTGACAAATTCACCACATAGCCCTTTTCCAACAGCATTTCCGGCATCAAGATGAGCTCAAACGAAAATTATGCAATGAGATGAAATGATGTACTCGTTGAGGCGAACATTTTGATATGCTACACGCGCAAATCGGAGCTACGGATGCAGAGTTACGACTTGCCGAAGTTTGCAAAAAAATATCCGGGAGAGGGAGAAGAGGTCAACCGCTAGGGTTTTTTGGATCTGAGATCCAGATCGGCAGCGTGGATCCCGAGGTTGACCTTGAGCTCGTCGGATCCCTGTTTGCCGGAGCGGGCTGGCGTCGCCGGAGTTCGGAGGGAGAGGTGGCCGGGGTACTCGCCGGAGATACTCACGGCCGGAGAGGGAAGCGGCGGACGGCGGCGAGCTTCTGTTGGCGGCGGGGCGGTGCCGACTTCAGTTGGCGGCGGGGCAACACCTACTGGGTGCGGCGGCGGTCGCCTGCGGGCTTCGTCGGGAGGCAGACGGGCGCCGGGGAGATCCGACGGGCTCCGGGGGCTCGCAGCGGGCCGAGCGGGCCGGCGTGGCTGCGGGTGGCGGCGCGCCACGTGGTGGCCCCCGGTTGGCTGCGAGCGGCGACGGAGATGTGTCCGGCGCGGACCGGACACGTCCGGCGCGCGGATGGATAAAGGACTAGGGTTAGGGGTGGAATGATCCGCGAATTTCGGGGAGGACCTAGTTTTATAGGTAGGAGGAGCTAGGAGGCTCCAAATTGAGCATGGTTTTCGGCCGCGTGATCGTGATCGAACGACCGAGACGATGGAGAGGGTTTAGGTGGGTTTTGGGCCAAATTGAAGGGGTGTTGGGCTGCAACACAAACGAGGCCTTCTCGGTCTCTCGGTTAACCGTTGGAGTATCAAACGAAGTCCAAACGGTACGAAACTTGACAGGCGGTCTACCGGTAGTAAACCAAGGCCGCTTGGAAGTCTCGGTCCAATCCGTAAATGTTTAACCCCCACACATGAAAAGAGGTAGAAAGGACCACCGGAGGAGATAGGAGCGCCGGAATGCAAAACGGACAACGGGGAAAATGCTCGGATGCATGGGACGAACACGTATGCAAATGCAATGCACATGATGACATGATATGAGATGCATGACAAAGGCAACAACACACGGAGAAAAAAACCCGAACCCGAGGAAATAAAAAACTTAGCGCCAGAAACGGCAAGAGTTGGGATACATATAAGGTAAATTACATCCGGGGTGTTACAGTCATCGTCCTCGCTTTGCTATCCCTTTTCCCTGTTCTCGGTGTTTAATTTGTCGGCCTGTTTGAAAACCCAACACTCTCTATTTGTATGATTAGGAGGCTTGTCGGGGATGTCGTGAATCTGGCATGGATGATCAAGTATGCGGTCCAAGCTGGATGGGCCTGAATTGTTCTTTTGGAACGGCTTCTTCCGCTGACCGGACTTAGAGCCACTGAATCCGGCGTTGACTGTCGTATCCTCAGTGTTGTCGCTGTTGTTTCGGTGCTTGTATCTATTGCGTCGAGACTTGTCTTTGTTGCTTTTAACTTCAGGGGTGTCGGTGTCGCTTGCATTGTTTTTGCTACGGGCCAGCCAACTGTCCTCGCCCGCACAAAAGTGGGTCACGAGTGCCGTGAGGGCCGCCATGGATTTTGGATTTTCTTGGCTGAGGTGGCGAGCGAGCCATTCGTCGCGGATGCTATGCTTGAAAGATGCTAGAGCTTCAGCGTCCGGACAGTCGACAATTTCATTCTTTTTAGTTAAGAACCTTGTCGGGAATTTCCTGGCGGACTCTCCGGGCTATTGAACTATATGGCTTAAGTCATCAGTGTCCAGAGGTCGAACATATGTACCTTGGAAGTTATCGAGGAAAGCCTCTTCCAAGTCCTCCCAGCTGCCAATGGAATTTTCAGGCAGACTGTTTAGCCAATGCCAAGATGGCCCTTTGAGTTTTAGAGGGAGGTATTTTATGGCGTGGAGGTCATCTCCGCGGGCCATATGGATGTGGAGAATGAAGTCCTCGATCCACACCGCAGGGTCCGTGGTTCCATCGTATGATTCTATATTCACGGGCTTGAATCCTTCGGGGAATTCATGATCCATGACCTCATCAGTGAAGCAATGAGGGTGTGCGGGGCCTCTATATCGGGCCATATCATGATGTAGCTCTGATGGAGTCCGTCTGCGGTGTTCAGCCCGCGCATGACTGGGTTTGTCACGTCCGAATAGGTGGCCGTTGTCACGTGTCGAGGCGCGTCCTCGCGATCCGTAGATTGATCTGGTATGTCCTACTTTATTGTTCAGGTTCTGCCGGAGGCCATATGTATGGCCGTGGGCTAATTTACCTCTGCCTGAGTGATGAGGCGGGGCGGGCTGGTGTTCGGCATGAGTTGTCGTTTTGTCCCGACCATGTGGTGGTCGGTCGGCCGTATTGTGCAATGGTGGTATGTACTCCGGTGCCTCCTCGTCGAACTGAGGTAGAACTTTGCGCTTTGGGTAGCTTTTGGTTGGGCGCTTGAGGTCGTATTCTTCAGCTGTTAGGACATCTGTCCATTTATCAGGGAGAAGATCTTGGTCAGCTTGCAGTTGTTGCTGCTTCTTTTTCAGGCTCCTTGCCGTGGCTATTAGCTGGCGCTTGAAGCACTCCTGCTCAAGAGGTTCCTCGGGCACGATGAAATCTTCGGTGCCGAGGCTCACCTCGTCTTCGAGAGCGGAAGGTTATTATCGTCCTCTGAATCTTCGTGCGTGGCCTGTTTAACAGGTCTAACCTGCTCATCTTCCCGTTCATCTTATTTGTTTGCTTTATTGACGGGGTCTTCGTTGTCTTTGGACCTTCCAGAGTGTCATCTTCTCCTGTGTGAGTGTTGCTGTCTTTACTGCGGCGCGACTTAGAGCGGCGCCCCTGACGCCGGCGCTTGGACTGTATTTCGGAAGGTTTATCCTCAACTGGGTCTTCCTTATCATCACTGATGTTCTCCTTTGGTGCAACCACCATGTATACGTCGTACGAGGAAGTGGCCGTCCAGCGTTCGGTGAACGGCGGGTTTTGGGCCTCTTCTTCTCCGGCATCGTCGTCCATACCATCGATGTCCTCGGAGTCGTAATCAAGTTCGTCGGTTAAATCCTCGATCATGGCTATAAAGTGGGTGGCGGGTGGGAAGTAAAATTCTCCATCGTCAGCCCCTAGTTTGAGCCGGATATAGTTCGGCTGAGAGTACTCCGCCAAGGATAGGTTTTTTAATGAGTTTAGCACATCGCCCAAAGGCGAGTGCTGGAAGATGTGTGCGGCGCTAAATTTGAAGATCGATAAACAATCAAGCTCGGCGTCCGCGGGCTCGCGTGGTTCGGAACCTACGGCCAGAGACGAGTCCGGTGTTCCGGTGGCATAGGCATCGTGTGAGACCAGGTCCATGTGCGGCTCCAATGCCGTGGAATCTGCGGCCTGCATGGTGGGGTTAATTCTCCCGTCTTTGGATGGCGCAGACCGCTCTGGCTCTAGGGCCAGAGCGGTTAAAGGAGCGATCTCCTGGATGAGGCCCGATGACAGATTTAGGTCATGATCATCGGGGTGACTGGGAGCAGCTATTGCGCTATCGAATCCGGCAAAAATTAAGTCTCTACGGATGTCCGTGATGTAGTTCAAGCTCCCGAATCTGACCTGATGGCCAGGGGCATAGCTTTCGATCTACTCCAGATGGCCAAACGAGTTGGCCCGCAGTGCGAAGCCGCCGAACACGAAGATCTGCCCGGGGAGGAAAGTTTCTCCACAGACAGTGTCATTATTGACGATTGAAGGGGCCATCAAACCTTTCAGCGATAGCACAGAGGAACTCTCAATGAAAGCACCAATGTCGGTGTCAAAACCGACGGATCTCGGGTAGGGTGTCCCGAATTGTGCGTCTAAGGTTGATGGTAGTAGGAGACAGGGGACACGATGTTTACCCTGGTTCAGGCCCTCTCTATGGAGGTAATACTCTACTTCCTGCTTGATTGACCTTGATGAATATGAGTATTAAAAGAGTTGATCTACCACGAGATCGTAATGGCTGAACCCTAGAAGTCTAGCCTGTATGACTACGGTATTGAGTATATCCTTTCCGGACTACACCCTCCGGTTTATATAGTTACTGGGGGTCTAGGGTTACATAGAGTCGGTTACATAAGATGGAATCTTCATAGTTGTTCGCCAAGCTTGCCTTCCACGCCAAGGAGAGTCCCATCCGGACACGGGTACAGTCTTCGGTCTTCATATCTTCACAGCCCATCAGTCCGGCCCATAGTCGAGGACTCCCGAGGACCCCTTAGTCGAGGACTCCCTCAACAGGTACATATACTGAAGAACTACAGAAGCACCAAGTAAAGAATGATGAATCACAGTTGTACTAAAGACTATGAAGAGAGAGGCCAAAGACATTCTGGTTGCTGGAGAAGGTGAAGCCGAATGCCCATATTGTGCCCTCCTTTGTGCGTAATGCGTGCAGGACTCTAGGACAACCCCTTGTGATGGCTTCCCGTCCATCCTTCATTGTCTTCATTATGACTTCTCTATGCTCATTGTAGTCTATATGAAATACTTTAACCTTCATTGTGTGTCCACCAATCATGTACATTGCGAGGTAATCTTGAGTGACCTGCTTCGAGAACCACTGGGAACGAAAAAGATTCAGACATTCTTGTCTAACAACTCATTATGGGCAGTTGATACATCTCCGTCGTATCTATAATTTTTGATTGTTCCATGCCAATATTCTACAACTTTCATATACTTTTGGCAACTTTTTATACTATTTTTGGGACTAACATATTGATCCAATGCCCAGTGCCAGTTCCTATTTGTTGCATGTTTTTTGTTTCGCAGAATATCCATATCAAACGAGTCCAAACGGGATAAAAACTGACGGAGATTTTTTTTGGAATATATATGATTTTTGGGAACAAAAATCCACGCGAGAGGATGCCCAAAGGGGCCACGAGGCAGGGGGCGTGCCCCTGACCATCGTGGCCAGCCGAAAGGCATTTGATGCCCTTCTTTCGCCGCAAGAAAGCTAATATCCGGATAAATATCATGTTAAAATTTCAGCCCAATTGGAGTAACGGATCTCCCAGAATATATAAAACGGTGAAAGGGTAGAATCTGAGAACAGAGAAACGGAGAGAGATAGAGAGACGGATCCAATGTCGGAGGGGCTCTCGCCCCTCCCACGCCATGGAGGCCATGGACCAGAGGGGAAACCCTTCTCCCATCTAGGGAGGAGGTCAAGGAAGAGGAAGAAGGAGGGGGGCTCTCTCTCCCTTGCTTCCGGTGGCATCGGAGTGCCACCGGGGGCCATCATCATCACCGCAATCTTCACCAACAACTTCACCGCCATCATCACCAACTCTTCCCCCCTCTATGCATTAGTGTAACCTCTCTCTTAGCCGTTGTAATCTCTACTTAAACATGGTGCTCAACGCTATATATTATTTCCCAATGATGTATGGCTATCCTATGATGTTTGAGTAGATCCGTTTTGTCCTATGGGCTATTTGATGATCAACATTGGTTTGAGTTGCATGTTTTATTATTGGTGTTGTCCTATGGTGCTCTCCGTGTCGCGCAAGCGTGAGGGATTCCTGCTGTAGGGTGTTGCAATACGTTTATGATTCGCTTATAGTGGGTTCCGTGAGTGACTAAAACACAAACCCGAGTAAGGGGGTTGTTGCGTATGGGATAAAGAGGACTTGATGCTTTAATGCTATGGTTGGGTTTCACCTTAATGATCTTTAGTAGTTGCGGATGCTTGCTAGAGTTCCAATCATAAGTGCATATGATCCAAGTAGAGAAAGTATGTTAGCTTATGCCTCTCCCTCATATAAAATTGCAGTAATGATTACCGGTCTAGTTATCGATTGCCTAGGGACAAATAACTTTCTCGTAACAACAAGCTCTCTACTAAACCTAACTTAGTTGTGTCTTTATCTAAACAGACCCTACTTTTTATTTACATGCTCTTTATTATCTTGCAAACCTATCCAACAACACCTACAAAGTACTTCTAGTTTCATACTTGTTCTAGGTAAAGCGAATGTCAAGCGTGCGTAGAGTTGTATCGGTGGTCGATAGAACTTGAGGGAATATTTGTTCTGCCTTTAGCTCCTCGTTGGGTTCTACACTCTTACTTATCGAAAACTGTTGCGATCCCCTATACTTGTGGGTTATCAAGACCTTTTTCTGGCGCCGTTGCCGGGGAGCAATAGCGTGGGGTGAATATTCTCGTGTGTGCTTGTTTGCTTTATCACTAAGTAATTTTTATTTGTTGTTCTTAGTTGTTCTTTATCTTTAGTTATGGATATGGAACACGAAATACCAAAAAAAGAGGTGTACTTTCTGCTCATGGAGATGGGGAACCTCCTAAAACCCTCGATGCTGGTTATGTAAAAGATATTTTGTACTACTTTAATAATCCAGAGAAAACCCCATTCAATTATGTAATGGGAGTAGCGTTGGATCAATGTGAATACTTTAGGGATTACCGCTTGACACAAAAAGGGAAACTATTATGGGATCAAATTCATATATTGAATTGGTATGCTAGGCAACTATGCTTGAGACATGATTATACCTGTTGCTCTAGGATGAAGGCTCCACACCTTCCCTTTTTATGCAAATTTAATGATAATAAAACCTTAGCTTCTTATGCTAATGGTATATATGATTACTATGATGTGGAACAAATAGAAGAATTTGTTGCTTTTATGGGTGCTTATGAAATTGAATCCATGTTTAAAGAGTTTGAAGATTTTGATGAATCAGTTTATAGACCTAAAAATTTAGCTATGCTTAAATATTGTTATGAGAATTATGAATACAATTACGATATTAATGCACTTATTGAGAAAGTCTCCGCTGTCCAAGAAGAGACTAATATTTTGCAGGAGTCTATGGAAGAAGAAATTGATGAAACTTTGAGCTCATTGGATGAAAAAGATGAGGAGGAGAGCGAAGAACAAAAGGAGGAAGAGCGGATTAGCTACCCGTGCCCACCTTCTAATGAGAGTAACTCTTCAACTCATACATTGTTTAATTCCCCTTCGTGCTTACCGAAGGATGGTTGCTATGATGATTGTTATGATCCCGTTGATTCTCTTGAAATATCCCTTTTTGATGATGCTTGCTATGCTTGTGGCCAAGATGCCAATATGAATTATGCTTATGGAGATGAACTTGCTATAGTTCCTTATGTTAAACATGAAATTGTTGCTATTGCACCCACGCATGATAGTCCTCTTATCTTTTTGAATTCTCCCAATTACACTATATCGGAGAAGTTTGCACTTATTAAGGATTATATTGATGGGTTGCGTCTTACTATTACACATGATGATTTTGATGAATATAATATGCATTTTCTTGCTGCTCCTACTTGTTATGAGAGAGGAACTATATCTCCACATCTCTATGTTTCCAATACGATAAAATTGCAAGAAACTGTTTATACTATGCATTGGCCTTTACTATGTGTGCATGCATTGTTCTTCTATGACATGCCGATGCATAGGAAGAGAGTTGGACTTCGTTGTTACATGATATATGTTGCTTTGTGCTCACTACTAAACTACAAATCATTGCTAATTAAAATTGGCTTCGATATACCTTGGGATCCGGGTGGATTCACTACTTGAGCACTATATGCCTAGCTTAATGGCTTTATAGAAATCGCTGCCAGGGAGACAACCCGGAAGTTTTAGGGAGTCATTTATTTCTGTTGAGTGTTTTCATATATTTTAAAAACAACAAAAATAAATAGGGGAACCCAAAACTTTTTCAAAAAGGAAAGTGAAAGTGAGAAAGACAAGCATTGTTGAAGTGGGAGAGCTCCTTGAACTCTGTTCATGCTCACGACAACTTTGTGAATCTTGATTACAGAAACTTTTTAATAAAAATAATTATCCCCTTGTACAATTCCATTGTATTATAAAAATAATGTGCCAATGTTTGCCTTTAGGATGTTTACATTTGCTTGATGGTTTGTACGGTGCAGGACAGAAACTTTGGCTGTAGTGCGCGATTTTACATTTTTAGCTGAAACATCAAATGATTATGATTCTTTTTGCACTGTCTTCCTATACAAATTGGTTATTTTTACTAATTTTGTTATAATATTTTTAAGTACCAGAAGTATGGTGAATGTTTAGATTGTTACAGACTATTCTGTTTTAGACAGATTCTGTTTTTGATGCATAGTTTGCTTGTTTTGATGAAACTATCGATTAATATCAGTGGATTAAGCCATGAAAAAGTTATATTACAGTAGCTATAATGCAAAAAAATATGAATTGGTTTGCAAAAGTACTTAGAGTTGTGATTTGCTTTATTATACTAACGGATCTTACCGAGTTTTCTGTTGAAGTTTTGTGTGGATGAAGTGTCCGATGATCGAGAAGGTCTCGATGTGAGAAGAAGGAAAAGAGGCAAGAGCTCAAGCTTGGGGATGCCCTAGGCACCCCAAGTAAATATTCAAGGAGACTCAAGAGTCTAAGCTTGGGGATGCCCCGGAAGGTATCCCCTCTTTCTTCAACAAGTATCGGTATGTTTTCGAATTCGTTTCGTTCATGTGATATGTGCAATCTTGGAGCATCTTTTGCATTTAGCTTTCATTTTTATTTTATGCACCATGATGGTATGAGATAGTCCTTGGTTGATTTATAGAATGCTCTATGCACTTCACTTATATCTTTTGAGTATGGCTTTATAGAATGCTTCATGTGCTTCACTTATATCATTTGAAGTTTGGATTACCTGTTTCTCTTCACTTAGACAACCGTCATTTGTAGAATGCTCTTTTGCTTCACTTATATTTGTTAGAGTGTGGGCATATATTTTGTAGAAAGAATTAAACTCTCTTGCTTCACTTATATCTATTTAGAGAGATGACAGGAATTGGTCATTCACATGGTCAGTCATAAAATCCTACATAAAACTTGTAGATCACTCAATATGATATGTTTGATTCCTTGAAATAGTTTTGCGATATAAAGATGGTGATATTAGAGTCATGCTAGTGGGTAGCTTTGGATTAGTAGAAATACTTGTGTTGAGGTCTGTGATTCCCGTAGCATGCACGTATGGTGAACCGTTATGTAACAAAGTCGGAGCATGATTTATTGATTGATTGTCTTCCTTATGAGTGGCGGTCGAGGACGAGCGATGGTCTTCTCCTACCAATCTATCCCCCTAGGAGCATGCGCATAGTACTTTGTTTTGATGACTAATAGATTTTTGCAATAAGTATGTGTGTTCTTTATGACTAATGTTGAGTCCATGGATTATACGCACTCTCACCCTTCCACCATTGCTAGCCTCTCTGGTACCGCACAACTTTCACCGGTACCATAAGCCCACCATATACCTTCCTCAAAACAGCCACCATACCTAACTATCATGGCATTTCCATAGCCATTCCGAGATATATTGCCATGCAACTTCCATCATCATCATATACATGACTTGAGCATTTATTGTCATGTTGCTTTGCATGATAGTAAGATAGCTAGTATGATGTTTTCATGGCTTGTCCGTTTTTTGATGTCATTGCTACGCTAGATCATTGCAAATCCCGGTACACCGCCGGAGGCATTCATATAGAGTCATATCTTTATTCTAGATATCGAGTTGTAATATTGAGTTGTAAGTAAATAAAAGTGTGATGATCATCATTATTAGAACATTGCCCCAGTGAAGAAAGGATGATGGAGACTATGATTCCCCCACATGTCGGGATGAGACTCTAGACAGAAAAAAAGAAAAAAAGAAAGGCCAAAAAAAGAGAAGGCCCAAAAAAATGAGAGAAAAAGAGAGAAGAGGCAATGTTACTATCCTTTTACCACACTTTTGCTTCAAAGTAGCACCATGTTCTTCATATAGAGAGTCTCTTGAGTTATCACTTTCATATAACAGTGGGAATTTTCATTATAGAACTTGGCTTGTATATTCCGATGATGGGCTTCCTCAAATACCTGAGGTCTTCATGAGCAAGCAAGTTTGATGCACACCCACTTAGTTTTCAGTCTGAGATTTCATACACTTATAGCTCTCAGTGCATCCGTTGCATGGCAATCCCTACTCACTCACATTGATATCTATTGATGGGCATCTCCATAGCCCATTGATACGCCTAGTTGATGCGAGACTATCTTCTCCTTTTTGTCTTCTCCACAACCACCATTCTATTCCACCTATAGTGCTATGTCCATGGCTCACGCTCATGTATTGCGTGAAAGTTGAAAAGGTTTGAGAACATCAAATGTATGAAACAATTGCTTGGCTTGCCATCGGGGTTGTGCATGATGTGAATATTTTGTGTGGTGAAGATGGAACCTAGCCAGACTATATGATTTTGTAGGGATAACTTGTTTTGGCCATGTTATTTTGAAAAGACATGATTGCTTTATTAGTAGGCTTGAAGAATTGTTGTGTTTATGTCAAATGGTAGACTATTCCTTTGAATCACTCGTATCTTAATATTCATGCCATGATTAGATATGTGATCAACATTATGCTAGGTAGCATTCCACATCAAAAATTATCTTTTTATCATTTACCTACTCGAGGACGAGCAGGAATTAAGCATGGGGATGCTGATATGTCTCCGCCATATCTATAATTTTTGATTGTTCCATGCCAATATTCTACAACTTTCATACACTTTTGGCAACTTTTTATACTATTTTTGGGACTAACATATTGATCCAGTGCCCAGTGCCAGTTCCTGTTTGTTGCATGTTTTCTGTTTCGCAGAATATCCATATCAAACGGAGTCCAAACGGGATAAAAACTGACGGAGATTTTTTTGGAATATATATTATTTTTGGGAAGAAAAATACACGCGAGATGATGCCCGAGGGGGCGACGAGGCAGGGGGCGCGCCCCTGACCCTCATGGCCACCCCGTAAGGCGGTTGATGCCCTTCTTTCGCCGCAAGAAAGCTAATATACGGATAGAGATCGTGTTAAAATTTCAGCCCAATCGGAGTTACGGATCTCCGGGAATATATAAAATGGTGAAAGGGTAGAATCTGAGAACACAGAAATAGAGAGAGACAGAGAGACAAACTGAATCTCGGAGGGGCTCTCGCCCCTCCCACGCCATGGAGGCTATGGACCAGAGGGGAAACCCTTCTCCCATCTAGGGAGGAGGTCAAGGAAGAAGAAGAAGGAGGGGGGCTCTCTCCCCCTTGCTTCCGGTGGCAACCAGAGTGCCACTGGGGGCCGTCATCATCACCGCAATCTTCACCAACAACTTCACCGCCATCATAACCAACTCTTCCCCCCTCTATGCAGCGGTGTAACCTCTCTCTTACCCGTTGTAATCTCTACTTAAACATGGTGCTCAACGCTATATATTATTTCTCAATGATGTATGGCTATACTATGATGTTTGAGTAGATCTATTTTGTCCTATGGGCTATTTGATGATCAAGATTGGTTTGAGTTGCATGTTTTATTATTGGTGCTCTCCGTGTCGTGCAAGCGTGAGGGATTCCCGCTGTAGGGTGTTGCAATACGTTTACGATTCGCTTATAGTGGGTTGCGTGAGTGACTGAAACACAAACCCAAGTAAGGGGGTTGTTGCGTATGGGATAAAGAGGACTTGATGCTTTAATGCTATGGTTGGGTTTTACCTTAATGATCTTTAGTAGTTGCGGATGCTTGCTAGAGTTCCAATCATAAGTGCATATGATCCAAGTAGAGAAAGTATGTTAGCTTATGCCTCTCCCTCATATAAAATTGCAATAATGATTGCCGGTCTAGTTATCGATTGTCTAGGGACAAATAACTTTCTCATAACAACAAGCTCTCTACTATACCTAACTTAGTTGTGTCTTTATCTAAACAGCCCCTACTTTTTATTTACATGCTCTTTACTATCTTGCAAACCTATCCAACAACACCTACAAAGTACTTCTAGTTTCATACTTGTTCTAGGTAAAGCGAACGTCAAGCGTGCGTAGAGTTGTATCGGTGGTCGATAAAACTTGAGGGAATATTTGTTCTGCCTTTAGCTCCTTGTTGGGTTCGACACTCTTACTTATCGAAAACTGTTGCGATCCCCTATACTTGTGGGTTATCAGCAGTAAAAAAAGAAGGCTGCAGAGTTTGTAGTTACCATCATGTAGCTCATTGTTGTGTTGGATAGAGCATAAACAAATAATTTGCTTGCCACCATTCATATCTTCTTGCTAATAATCCTTATCAGTTTCCTCACCTGATGCTTGTTCATGAATATCTCATTGCCCCATATGCAAAAAGGGTCGATGCATGGATCCTTTCCAAGGGCATCTGTACCTACAAGCAACATGTCAATATTGGAAGCTAACAAGTGTCCAGGCCTGGATCTATATGCACCACATTATGGAACAACAGGGGGAGTACAAGCCGAGGGATGAAGCTAACCTCGGCGGAAAATGGTGGCCACTCCCGTTGTTGTCCTGCATAAGTAGTGGCAAGGCATGATAAGTACAACAATCTTAACATCAAACAAATATAGTAAAGGTAAAAAACATCATCTCCAAATGATAACTTGAATGTGTTGGTTTCAGCATGCTGTTAAAGCAAATATAAAATGGAAGGCAATGTTACCGACAACAGGCTTAACAGCCATCAAAATTGCAATTCAAACTGGTATTGTTGAAAATGAATAGAATGTAGGTAATGCTTAAACACCACACTGGATAAATGTGTAAAACTAAAATAAAAGGCATGTATTAACTACACTAGGAATAACAGGAACCAAATATAGCCGTTCAAACTAGTATTGGTGTAGTCGAGCGGCACAGTTCCGACTTGCACATAATGAACACCACATTGTGAATGACTGAAATAAACAAGGCATAAATGACTAGTATAACAACCAAATATAGCCATTGAAAACTAGACAGAGTCTCACTTCAACAAACCTAACAAGCAAATACAGATAAATAGGGCATATGCTTGAAAACTGGACAAATGCTCACTTCAACCAACCTAACAAGCAGATAAAGATAAACAAGGCATCTGCTTGATAACTGGACGAATGCTAAAAAAACCAACCTAACAACCAAATACAGATAAACAAGGCATCTCCTTGATAACAGGACAAGTGCTCACTGCAACCAAACTAAGAACCAAATACATATAAACAAGGCATCTGCTCGATAACTAGAAAAATGATCACTACAACCAACCTAACACTACTAGGGCAAAGCCTATACACAGAATCTTACCAGCAGCGCGCTTTAAAATCAGGCGCTGCTGCTAAGTAGCAGTAGCGCGGGTTTTTAACCCTCGCTACTACTAAGTTGATAGCAGTAGCGCTGGTTTTTTACCCTCGCTACTACTAAGCGGTCTCTACCGTGCCCCCCGGGACATGCCATAGTAGTAGCACGGGTTTTTAACCCTCGCTACTACTAAGTTGATAGCAGTAGCGCTGGTTTTTACCCCTCGCTACTACTAAGCGGTCTCTACCGTCCCCCTGGGCCATGCCATAGTAGTAGCGAGGGTTATAAACCCGCGCTACTACTAAGTTTTTACCCCTCGCTACTACTAAGAGGTCTCAACCGTGCCCCTCCGGGACATGCCATAGTAGTAGCGAGGGGTAAAATCCCTCGCTACTACTAAAGGTCCCATTTTGAAACTCTACCCCCCTTGTGGATCGCCTTTTCGGTTTTGTAAAAAGCAAAAGAAAATGATAAAAACTTCAAAAATTAAAATCCTTTGAGATGTAGTTATGTTACTACATCTACTAGTTAGGAAAATTTAAAAACTTAAATTTGGACATGTTTTGCAAAAAGTGTAGGGAAAATGTAAAACGGCTATAACTTTTGCATACGATGTTAGAAAAAAACGTATAATATATCAAAATGTTCCAAAAATTAAAATCCTTCGAGATGTAGTTATGTTACTACATCTACTAGTTAGGAAAATTTAAAAACTTAAATTTGAACATGTTTTGCAAAAAATGTAGGGAAAATGTAAAACGGCTATAACTTTTGCATACGATGTTAGAAAAAAACGTATAATATATCAAAATGTTTCAAAAATTAAAATCCTTCGAGATGTAGTTATGTTACTACATATACTAGTTAGGAAAATTTAAAAACTTAAATTTGGACATGTTTTGCAAAAAGTGTAGGGAAAATGTAAAATGGCTATAACTTTTGTATACGATGTCAGAAAAAAACGTATAATATATCAAAATGTTTCAAAAATTAAAATCCTTCGAGATGTAGTTATGTTACTACATCTACTAGTTAGGAAAATTTAAAAACTTAAATGTGGACATGTTTTGCAAAAAGTGTAGGGAAAATGTAAAACGGCTATAACTTTTGCATACGATGTCAGAAAAAAAGTATAATATATCAAAATGTTCAGCACGAAAATCCGCATACGATGGAGACAGCCTATGGCATGTTTGCAAATTTTTAGAATCCTCAAATTCTAAAAGGAAAAAAAGTTATGCTCAAATTTCAGTTTTTTTTAATTTTGGTCAAATCTGGTCAAACTGTGGTCAAACTACTTATTCAAGAAGTATTAGTGTTACTAAATAATTATTCAAGAATATTAGTGTTACTAAATAATTATTTCAGTTTTTTGGAATTTTGGTCAAATCTGGTCAAACTGTGGTCAAACTTTGGTCAAAATTTGGTCAAACTCCTTATTCAAGAAATATTAGTGTTACTAAATAATTGTTGTTTTTTAGAACAATAGTTTTAAACTCAAAGAGTGAAATGTGTGACTTCATGCGCAAGCTAAACTCCCGAGGGTTAATAGGATTGACATCTTACTATTGTCAGGAAAACAATAAGTGCAGACTTGGAATCGAGGGAGAATAGAACCCGGAAGTTAAGCGTGCTCAGACTGGAGTAGTGAGAGGATGGGTGACCGTCCGGGAAGTTAGATGATCTGGAATGATGAGGGGTGATTAGAGATTAAATTGAGCAGCGATGAGGGTGATTAGAGATTAAAGGTTAAAATAATTCAGAAATTTGAAAATTCGCGCAAAAAATTCGAAAAAAAAAATCCGCGGGTTAGTAGTAGCGCGGGTGGCACCCGCGCTGCTGCTATACGTTTGCTGTAGCGCCTTATTAGTAGCGCCGGCCCCCGCGCTGCTAATAATCCCAAAACCAGATACAGATAAACAAGGCATCTATTCACTATAAACAACCAAATATAGCCATTCGTGAAACTGAAGTGGACAATTCATACTTAAACATCACATAGCCCTATTGAACAATACATTTTGGCATAACTGAAATAATTAAACACGACACAGTTAAAGCACTACACGGCAAATGCTACTACAACAAAGGGTACGGGTTGGCAAGCTAGAAAGGTAAGATTTGTTGATAGAATGTTGCCTCACAGTTCATGGACAGGATCCTTCCAGTTGGAAGAGCACAGACCCATGGTGCGCTCTCTGATGTCATAGATGGGCTGTTTCACCTTGGAAGAACCTTCGTGGGTGCCCTCCTCGTGGTCGTGGTCGATGAGATCTAACTTGTCAATTGAGGATCCCAAGCCGTCGCCGTAGAACGTGACCTTCAGAAATGACAAAATGGGCTCGATGGCGTATAAAGCTCGCAAATCCTTGACCGCTAGGCAGAGGAGATCAACGGCAGGGCCGTCGAAGAGATCAATGGCAGGGCCGTCGAAGAGATCGACGGCAGTTGAACCAGAGGGGTTGGGGATGGACCACTTAACCTGTGAAATGGCCCGCATGAAGCCGTCGCTGTGGACGATCTTGATGTTGTAGCCAGGTTTCCCGAGATACAGTAATACGCTAGCCCGCTGACATGAAGCCATCGGCATGGCAACATATTCAATGTCTTCACCGGCTTCCGCATCGACGTGTTGCTCCGGGATCGACAGGTCAGGGAGAACGGCGGCCACCTCGCCAACATCCATCGGAGAGGCCATGATAAACCTCTTCTTAGCCGAACGCTCGTCGGGCTCCCCGGGATATGTGGTCGAGCTTAGGCTGCAACATTCTGGAGCAACGGATGTGGATCTGGCAGGGAGGGACACCGCAAGCCTCATCTAAAAACTTAGGGGAGTGGGGCGACGGTGTGGGAATCGTTGGGTAACCTGAACTTTACTATCTAAGCTAGGAGGAACAGGCAGACCGGCAGGGGTTGGCGACGGCGGCGGCGGCGGCCGTGAGCTAGGTTTCGAGGCGGGAAGGGGGCGGGTGGGGGACTGTGGAGGGGGAGTTGGTGTTTGAGGATATGCCGCGGCTACTGAAAATTATAGTAATTGTGGGTGGAGATGGTGGTGGACGAGGAAGGGCAACGGTTCAAATGCCTCGACTACTGCAATTTTTCTGTAAGGTCGGTGCTGGAGGAGTGTGGGCGATGTTGACGTACGATGGCTACTAAAATTTGGATAAAGGAAATGATGTGTTGCGGGAGTGCCCAAGAACGTGCATGGTCTAATAACAATATGCGTGTATGATAATAAGGAAAAGTGGCAGGGAACCGCCGATTTTTGCAACGCTCAAGGCGGGTAGTTTCTTTTTATATTTCTAGCTAGCTGGTTTATCGCACACCGTTCGTCCTAATTTCCAAATAAACTTACGCGCCTTTAGCTTGCACAGTTGGTGGTTTTACAGCGCACTTGCATCGCACACGGTTAAACCAGTACCTCCACCCTTTGCTCGCGCTTGCGTGGTCGTGGTGATTTTATAGTGCACTTGCATCGCACATGGTTGAGCCAGTACCTCCACCTTTTCTTGCGCTTGCGCAAGCGTGGTGATTCACAACACACTTGTATCGCACATAGTTAAGGTATTATACCCGTGTCCGTTGAGCGTCATCAGAGTCTTTGCAGCAAAAAATAACGTTAGAGAGGGTCAGAAGACAGCCACACCAGCATGTGGCCCAAATATATATGAGTGAAACGGGTGGTCTGTGATGTTCAAAATTCCAATGCACAACTTTGACCGCGCGGGCCCACGGTTGGGCGCGTCGTCAAAGATCGACGAGAGGGGCCAGAAGTCAAGAACCACCTGGAAGTGGGCAAATATATGTAGGAATACTAGGGATGTTTATAACTTTAAATATACAATGCATAACTTTGGGGATACCTGCCTCGCAAACCCGAAAGCACCAGCCTCGCAAACCACCTGGAAGTGGGCAAATAGAGGCAGCTATAGACCCGTGGGAAGGTGTGTGATATTTTTTTCTCCCGTTGCAACACACGAGCTCTTTTGCTAGTATACATATCACACACCTTCCCACGGGTCTATAGCTGCCTCTATTTCAAAGTGACATCTTTTTTTTAAAGTAGTAGCTAATCTAAAGTAATTTATTCAGATACTAACTCGTTAGTTCCTCTGAAAAAATTAGGACATTAGTTCTATTTCTATCTTCTTCTGCCTAACTTTTACCCATTCGCTAGTATCGTGAATATAAATCTCCTAATAATCAAGTTACACAGATAAGATACTAACATAATGAAAAAACTATCAAGCTACTGGATGAGTTGAATTATCAGAAAACCTAGGGAGAACTATTCCAATTAAGCTATTCTCATTGTTTATTCTCAAGTCAGATACCTAAACAGCAAAACTCTACAGAATAATGTAGAAATATGTCTTCTTTTGATTACAGATATCCTACTAAATAGCAGATTAAATTATTGTGACCATTTTCTTCTAAAAAAAGAAACATAATTGTTTTTTTAGAGGAAACATGCATGCATTGTTGCTCACCTCGTCTATCCCATGAAAAGAAACATAATGGTCTCGGCGATGAATGACAATGTGGCAAACTTGTGTCTGCAGCTGCCGACGTTCTTGCTACCGCCTGCACCCGGTGCATGGTGCCTTCATCCCTGACGGTTGAGGAGGCTAGTGCCGGTGGTCACGTGGAGCGCTTCTTTTGCCGTCTCCGCCGTGACGCTGATTGGATGTGTGCGTGAACGGGGTAAAAACCCGCCAGGAGGAGAGGCCACCAGCACGCAGAAGACGGCCTCCCCCGCCTGACCCTAGTGCCCCATTCCAAACCCCTCCTGCTGCCGCATCCATCTCGAGTGCCACCTCCCCCGGCCGTCTCCTCTGACTCGTCCATCATCTTATTTCCTCGAGCGCCGCCCATCTTCTTCTCTCCTCGGTCGCCTTGCAGCGCCCCTGCTAGACCAACCTCGGCCTCTATCGCTCGTCGCCTACCTCGTCCCACTGTTGCTGCCCCCCGCATCACCATTTTTGTCTCCATGCATCCGAGCAAGTTTTCTTCCTTCATGTGATTTATTCACATCCATAGCAATCTGCGTACGTACGTTCGTTCTCTCGTAGGAATCATCTGGCAGCCAGCTTTTGGGTATGTGCAAGTTTTGCACGTATATTAACTGGTTACATATACAACACCTGAGCTTGTTATTGTTGGACGACAGGCAGTGCTGATAGTTCACCTGAGGTGTTGCTTAACAGTGGTGGCAGAGGTTCATGTGTCTATCTGGTTATGAAGACCAAAGATGATGTTGAAATAGTTGGTGATGGAAATTCATCACCATCTATTAGTTTATCTGAATGCAAAACACTCAATTCAGAATGTTTTTTGTTAAGGCCGGTTATCAAAATCCTGAATAGTAGTTGGTTCATCGTTGTGGTCCATTTTCTGCAATCACGATAAAAAATAGACGTTAAACTTCTCATACTCACATTGTTTAAACAACAATTCGGAAAATGAATGCATGAAGAGTTATAACCCATCTAGCTTAACATAACTATTTAATAGGTTCAGTTTCTATTCCTGTCAAATCTGAATGTAAATACGACAAAAGTTACCAACTTCATGATGTGCGTATCAGGACCACAAAAACTTTCTGGAGTATGCATACTAATACTCCAATTTTGGAGTTGGCATACTGATAGTCCAAAGTAAAAAAGGTACATCATATCATACATTTCTGAGAATGGCAGCCCATTGATATTTGGAAAAGAGGTTTGAGGTGAACCAGATCTTGAAGCAAGTTAATTCTCAATCATGTGTCATGTCACAAAAAGCCATCAAAAGAAACCGATCAATCAATTCAGATCAAATTCTATTGACACGTCCATCTCCCTTGTTCATCCAGAAGGAAGCAGAAATAGGTGTCCTAACAGCCAGCGACACCAAGAGAACCACAAGCGGGACGGCCGTCGGCCACACACCTCCCACGCTCGGTCAACGTGGCTCTGCTAGAGGACAACCACATGGGCATCGCACTGTCTCGAAGACCACATGCATGTGGAGCATGATCATGGCAGCAGACTCCGACGACCACGAGTGCAGCAACTCCGGCGGCCAACAAACTCGTGTATGTGCTAGGTACTGTTGTGAATAGAAGGAACTTGGAGGCTTGCTATGAATGTGATGGGAAAATGGCGTTGTAGAACTGTGATGTCCTGACTTGATTGAACCGGAAACAGAAAACAAAAAATGGGAGGGAGATGACCAGTTATCGAGCTGAATGTGGTGTGTACTTGTATTAGTTAAAAGTGATTCATTAGCTGTATGATTTTATCTTTGAAAGATGGTTGGAAGAGAAATCTTATTTACATGTAGATTAATTCTGCAGATGACTGGTCATGTTTTTGCTTGTTTGCAAGCTGCAACATCTGAATTTCTTTACTTTGGACATGGAATATGTAGACCGATGGAATTTGACAGCATGATAGCATCTGTATATTACAAAATTTGATAGGCCAATGCAATTTGACAGCAGCTGAAGAACATGGCGATTGAGGACCAGATCGAGGGGGAGTAGGAAAAGAGGGGAGATGAATCAATTACCTGCTGAAAGTGTACGCCACCCGTGGCCTGGTTGGTGTCGCTCGACCGGCCGGCTGTAAATCCCTCCGTCTCCCGCGCCCGCCCACCGTCGCCCCGCTCCGGCGAGCTCCCGCCTAGGACGCCGCACCTCCCCTCCTTTCTCCCTTCTTCTCTCCCTCACCTCTATTCTTCTTTTTGCCCAGGGGCCGCAGATGCCATGTATCCACCCAGGAAGCCATGCCCCGGCCTTCCACAACGTCACTGGCGACCCCGGGGCTGCCGCCCGCCTCCGAATGGACCTCCCCAGCTCCTGTCGTGCACGGACCCGGCCATTGCAAGCAGCTGCCGCCGTTGTTCCGCTGCCCACAGCCGCTCGTTTTGCACGGGTCTTTTTTGCAGTGTTATCTCAGAGCCACCTGAAAGAGGATCGCGGCTTGAATACACCAAAATGCAGGGTTCTTTTTGTAAGAACTAAACGTTTTCTCTGCTAGCCACTTAAAATAAGACTACGGGTTGAATTCACAAAACCACAGGGATCTTTGTGTAAAAATGCCACGACGGTGAACCCTGAGACTCAATCCGTGCTTTATTATTAGGGATATATATATACACACACACACATCTATACACCTATATATTGTGCGAATAACTTTGAAAGTTGGTCAATGGATGAAGCCAATCCGATGGTACAGAGATGGCAAATTCGAGCACTACTGGCCGTTGGATATCATCTACATTCCACCAGATTCTACCACATGTACAATCTAGAAGACTCCATGGTTGAACTTAAGTATAATGCACAAACCTCAAAACACGAGCACTTCTCCTTTGTTCTCTAGAATCTTCCATATCTTAATTGCCCAATTTTTTTTCTAAATGAATAGTCACTTTTTGTTTTTACCTTTACAATGCACAATTCCATGAATCTTAAAATAGATTTTTTTATAAAACTAATTGATTTTGGATGAGATGAACTATAAGAATTAAACGAACATCTACATCATGCATATATAACTCAAAGCTTACATGCTATAGTGTGGTATTTATTCATAATTTAGTTACCAAATCTCATGTGGGCAATGCACGTGTACCTTACTAGTATCAATAGGAAACCATCATGGTCAAACCCTTCTCGTTGTTGGGTCGAAGGGATAGATTGTGTGGGGCCCCCTAATTGTCGGTAAATGATAGTATATATACCTTGGGGAGCGCATAGATATGTGCCGCGTCTATAAGCCGCACAAGGGAGACATGCTCAAGAAAAACACCAAGCCCCATATACCCTGCATGCAACCTGAAAAAGGTTTATATAATCGCCATGATAGGTCAAGTCAATCATTTTTTAATTTTGTAGAGGAAAAAATAACCCATAAAAACATAGTAGGTTTATATAATCGCCATGACAGATCAAGTCAATCATTCTTTAATTTTTTTTAGAGCAAACAATAACCCATAAAAACATAGTCTACAGATTAGCAAAACAAGGATCAAAAGGTTTATATAATTGCCATGTTAGGTTATATATCTCTATAATAACCGTGTCATGGCATTTAAATGAAGCTTGAGATATGCAACTTCCCACCGGGTCACCCATCCTTGGACTACTCCAGCCCGAGCACGCTTAACTTCTACGTTCTATTCGACTAGGCTAGCGGATGGGAAGTCGGCCCTTGCTGGTAAGAATTGCCTCCTTGCCATTAAGGCGTTTCATGTTGGTCACCCTATGGGACCTACTCCCTCCTATCACACACATTTGTGCTTTTATAAACTGTGTGGGATATTTTAGATGGCCGGTTTGTCTCCGCTAGCCTTCAATGAGCACTAACACTGGTAGCGGGAAAACGATGGGAGAAGAGGCGGGAAACCGATGAGAGGCATGGTGAGAACTGACGACCCAATCAATTGTAGCTCTTTTCGTAAGTAAGAGTGTCGAACCCAGCGAGGAGCAGAAGGAAATGGCAAGTAGTTTGCAGTAAGGTAATGTCTGCAAGTGCTGAAATTGTGAGTAGCAGAGTAGTTTGATAGCAAGGTAATTTATAACGAACAAGCAACGATAGTATAACAAAAGTGCAGAAAGATAGCTCAATCCTTTTGAGGCAAAGGACATGCCAAAATGGTCTCTTATGATAAGCAAAGCGTTCTTGAGGGTACATGGGAATTTCATCTAATCACTTTCATCATGTTGGTTTAATTCGTGTTCGCTACTTTGATAATTTGATATGTGGGTGGACCGGTGCTTAGGTGTTGTTCTTACTTGAACAAACATCCTACTTATGATTAACCCTCCCGCAAGCATCCGCAACTACGAGAAAAGTATTAAGAATAAATTCTAACCATAGCATTAAACTTTTGGATCCAATCGGTCCCTTACGGAATAGCGCATAAACTGGGTTTTAAGTTTCTGTCACTCTCGCAACCCATCATCTAATTTCTACTCCACAATGCATTCGCTTAGGCCCAAATGTGGTGAAGTGTCATGTAGTCGACGTTCACATGACACCACTAAGGGAATCACAACATACATACTATCAAAATATCGAACATATATCAAATTCAAATGATTACTTGCAACATCATTTCTCCCGTGACCTCAAGAACAAAGGTAACTACTCAAAAATGATAAACATGTTCATGATCATCGGGGTATTAAATAGCATATTGGGTCTAAACATATAATCTTCCACCGAATAAACCATATAGTAATCAACTACACGATGTAATCAACAATACTAGTCACCCGCAAGTACCAATCTATAGTTTCGGTAACAAGATTGAACACAAGAGATGAACTAGGGTTTGAGAGGAGATGGTGATGTTGAAGATATTGATGGAGATTTCCCTCCCCAAGATGGGAGAGTTGTTGGTGATGATGATTCCCCCTCTGGGAGGGAAGTTCCCCCGGCGGAATCACTCCGCCGGAGGGCAAAAGTGCTCCTGCCCAAGTTCCGCCACGAGGCGGCGGCGCTTCGTCCCGAAGGTCCTCTCCTTATTTTTTCTTGGTCGAAATGACTTATATACCAAAATATGGGCGCCGGAGGTGGGCCGAGGATGGCACAACCCACTAGGTCATGCTTGGGCTCCCTAGCACGCCCAGGTGGGTTGTGCCCACCTAGTGGGCCCCCTCTGGTACTTATTCGCTCCAATAATCCTTAAATAATCCATAAAAAATCTCCGTGAAGTTTCAGCTTGTTTGGAGTTGTGCAGAATAGGTGGCCTGGCGTAGCTTTTCCAGGTCCAGATTTCCAGCTGCCAGAATTCTCCCTCTTGGTGTGTACCTTGCAAATTATGAGAGAAAAGGCATTAGAATTACTCCAAAAACAAAAGGCATTACTATGGATAAAAACATTATAAATAACAGTAAGAAAACATGATGCAAAATTGACGTATCAACTCCCCCAAGCTTAGATCTTGCTTGTCCTCAAGCGAAAACCGAAATCGGAAAACATGTCCAGATGCTTTGAGAGAGAGGTGTCGATAAAAACAAAATAAAGACATAGAAGCATCATGTTGATTATTATAACAACAACAAAATTAAACATAGAACTTTTATCATATACTTCTCATGAATAAGTAATAGTTCATCACACAAATGAAGTATAAAGCAAAAACTCTATTAGAAACCAAGAAACTATGTTCTCAGTCAACTTTGCAACTACAATTCATCATCTTTTCAGGAAGGGTCATGTGTCAGAGCCTTTAGGCAAGTCCACATATTCAACCATCATATAGTCTTCTATGATTGCTAACACTCGTCATGTACACATGAGCAAAATGTTTCAACCGGACACATAGAAAGATAGGGACTTATGGTTTTGCCTCCCAACGTACTCACCTCAAGGGTGATGTCAACAATAATAACTCATGCCACCCATATTCAACTAGACATATGTGCCTAGATCTTTCCTCACCACATGATGCTTGCTGAAGGAGAAAAATAAAAGGAATAGAGAGAAAAACTTTGACTCTTGCATAAAAGTAAATACACAGAAGTAAAAGATAGGCCCTTCGTAGAGGGAAGTAGAGGTTTCCATGCGTTTTATGTTTGTATGCTCAATCGCTTAGAGCAAAAGAACGTCATGTTACATTGCCCCTTGTGATAGCAACATTTGTTATGCAGTCTATCACTTTTATTCTTCACCATCACGAGTTCGTGCAATGCTCAATTTTCTCTTAGACTAAATGATCTCACACTTTTAGAAGCAATTTTTATTGCCTTTTTGCACCGATGACAACTTACTTGAGGGATCTTGCTCAATCCGTAGGTAGGTATGGTGGACACTTGAAAATAAGATTTGGGTCTAAGGGTTTTTGGATGCACAAGTAGTATCTCTACTTAGTGCGGAATTTGGGGCTAGCAAAGATGGGGGGCAAGCACCACATGTTAAAGGATCCATGACAATATGACTTCTATGTGAATATGAACAAATAAATCATTACGTTGTCTTCCTTGTCCAACGTCAACAATTTTGGCATATAATATTTTGATGAGGGCTCACAATCACAAAAAATTTCTAGGATAGTATATTATATTTGAATCTTATCTTCCCTTATTAATTCTTTCATGAGTTGCATCATTGACTAATTCTATGTTTGTCAATCTCTAATAAAATTTTCTACTTATACTTTTTGTTATGTGGTGCCATCACCTAACATAGGATTAGTATATAATATTTTCTTTATTTATTTCCTTTCTTTTATTTATTTATTTATTATTTCTTTTCTTTATTTGCAACATGAAAGTAAAGAAAGCAAAACAATCACAGTAAACTTTATTATATAACTTGCACAAGATTACAAGGATAGATCACTAAGCAAACTATCAAAGAAGAAAGGATCGAACTAAACTTTTATTCATCTAAAGCAAAATGATCGAACTAAAATAAGTAAAAGCAAAGGGATAGTGGTATGATACGATACCGGGGCACCTCCCCTAAGCTTGGCGAAAGCAAAGGGGAGTGCCCATACCCGATACTCAGTTTTCTTTTGGTGGTGAAGAAGGTGATGTTGGTGAAGAAGTAGAGATCTTATCCTCAGATTTCCATGGCAGTGGTCCACCATCATAAGAGGAGGAGTGAGTCTCACGAGTCCTGCAGCTAGCAGCCAAACTCATACCTTTAAACCTCGCCTCATATTCAAAGACTTGGTTTTGAAGATCATATATCTGGCTTTGGAGAATGTTGATTTGCTCATTGAGGGTGAAGATGATGTCCTTCATGGGCTTGCCATCCACCTTGAGATCATGGGAAAGGTCCATGATCATGAGGTGATTGTCATTGAGCCCAAGCTCCACCATCCCCTTGCATCGAAAGACGTCTTGCTCCACAGCTTCAAGCCTGGCCTCCACGGTTCCCGTCCCCTTGGGACATGGCACATCACGGAGGTGAAGCACCCCCTCATGCATTTGGATGACCTGAGGGTGCTGCACCACTTCCCGCAGATATGGGTTGATTACTTTCTTGAAGAACTTGTCCTTGGAGGAGCTTGAAGAGGCCATGGTAGATGGGATTTGATAGAAAACAGTAAGGAAAAAGAGAACAGAGGATTTCTCCGTGATACGGTGATCAACAGGTTCGGGGAGTATATATAGATTTTTTATCTTGGTGGACAAGTATATGGCAGAAAAATGGAGTCCAGAAGGTGTCCCAAGTGGGAACAACTCACCTGGGCGCGCCAGGAGCCCACCAGGGGACGCTTCCTAGAAGTTTCTTTATTTCCAAAATTCTTAAACATTCCAAAACTGATAAAAAATATTTTTGCGGATATTTCGGAGTCCGTTTACTTACCGTATCATGTACCTCCTTATTTTCACGATTCTGGAGAGTCCGGAAGGACTATTTTATGTGTTCTTCCGGTGTCATAGTTTGGATAATATTACTATCAACATTAATAGGCGTACCTGAGATATAATGCTTTATGCGTTGCCCATTGACAACTTTTGGGTTAGTACCTTCGGAATTATTTATTTTTATGGCTCCAGACCGATAAACCTCCTCGATGACATATGTGCCTTCCCATTTTGTGAGGAGTTTTCCTGCAAAGAATCTGAAACGAGAGTTGTACAAAAGAACATATTCTCTGACTTTAAACTCATGCTTTTGGATCCTTTTGTCATGCCATCTTTTAACTTTTTCTTTAAATAATTTTGCATTTTCATAAGCTTGGGTTCTCCATTCATCTAGAGAGCTAATATCAAATAACCTCTTTTCACCAGCAAGTTTGAAGATAATTGAGTTCTTTGATTGCCCAAAATGATTTATGTTCTAACTCAAGAGGCAAATGACAAGCCTTTCCATAAACCATTTTATAAGGAGACATACCCATAGGATTTTTATATGTTGTTCTATAATCCCAAAGTGCATCATCTAATTTCTTAGACCAATTCTTCCAGGACCTATTGACAGTCTTTTGCAAAATTAATTTTATTTCTCTATTGCTAAGTTCAACTTGACCACTAGATTGAGGATGATAAGGTGATGCAGTTCTATGGTTAACATCATACTTGCCAAGCATTTTACGGAAAGCACCATGAATAAACTGTGAAGCACCATCAATCATTAAATATATAGGGACTCCAAACCTTGGGAAAATAACTTCCTTAAGAATTCTAATAGAGGTGTTGTGATCAGCACTACTGGTCGGAATAGCTTCTACCCATTTAGTAACATAATCAACAGCAAACAAAATATGTGTATACCCATTAGAGGAAGGAAATGGTCCCATATAATCAAATCCCCAAACATCAAATGGTTCAACAGCAAGTGAATAATTCATAGGCATTTCTTGACGCTTACCGATATTACCTATTCTTTGACATTGATCACAAGATAAGATGAACTTACGGGAATCCTTGAAGAGAGTAGGCCAATAAATCTAGACTGCAATACCTTGTGAGCACTTCTATCTCTAGCATGATGCCCTCCATAAGCTTCGGAAGGACATTTCCGTAGGATTTGTCCCTGTTCATGCTCAGGTACACAATGTCTAATAATACTATCTACTCTTTCTTTATAAAGATGTGGGTTATCCTAAAAGTAATGTCTTAGATCATAGAAGATTTTTTTTCTTTTGTTGGTATGTAAAGCTAGGTGGTAAATATTTAGCAACAATGTAATTAGCATAGTCAGCATACCAAGAAGTACTATGAGAAACATTTATTGCAGCTAACTGCTCATCAGGAAAACTATTATCAATAGGTAGTGGGTCATCAAGCACATTTTCTAGCCTAGATAAATTATCAGCTACTAGGTTCTCAGCTCCTTATCTATCATTGATATATAAATCAAATTCTTGTAACAAGAGAACCCATCGAATAAGTCTAGGTTTAGAATCTTTCTTTTCCACAAGATATTTAATAGCAGCATGGTCTGTGTGAACAGTTACTTCGGAATCAACAATATAAGGTCTAAACTTATCACAAGCAAACACCACTGTTAAGAATTCTTTTTCAGTAGTAGCATAATTTATTTGAGAACTGTCTGGAGTTTTACTAGCATAATGACTAACATTAAGGTTTTTATTGACTCTTTGTCCTAGAACAGCACCAACAGCATAATCACTAGCATCACACATAATTTCAAAAGGCAAGTTCCAATCAGGTGGTTGAACAATAGGTGCATAAATTAAGGCTTTCTTAAGTGTTTCAAAGGCTTCTAAACAATCATCATCAAAAACAAAAGGAATATCCTTTTGCAAGAGACTTGTGAGAGGCCTAGAAATTTTTGAAAAGTCTTTGATAAATCTCCTATAGAAACCAGCATGACCTAAGAAACTACAAATACCTTTTATATCTTTAGGACATGTCTCAATTGCATCAACCTTAGCTTTGTCCAATTCAATACCTCTTTTAGAAATTTTATGACCCAAGACAATGCCTTCATTAACCATAAAGTGGCACTTCTCCCAATTCAAGACAAGATTTGTTTGTTCACATCTATGCAAAACTCGATCAAGATTGCTTAAACAATCATCAAAAGATTTCCCATAAATAGAAAAGTCATCCATGAAAACCTCAACAATCTTTTAAAGGTGGCAGGTGCATTACATAAACCAAAAGGCATACGTCTATAAGCATAGGTTCCAAAGGGACAAGTAAAAGTGGTCTTTTCTTAATCAGCTTGAGAAACAGGTATTTGTGAAAAGCCAGAATATCCATCAAGGAAGCAAAAGTGTGTGTGCTTAGATAATCTTTCAAGCATTTGGTCAATAAAAGGCAGAGGGTAATGATCTTCTCTAGTTGCTTTGTTTAATTTTCTAATATCTATTACCATTCTATAGCCTGTAATAATTCTTTGTGGAATAAGTTCATTCTTATCATTAGGAACAAAAGTTATACCTCCTTTCTTAGGAACACAATGAACAGGACTTACCCATCTACTATCAGCTATAGGATAGGTTATACCTGCTTCCAGAAGTTCTAATATTTCCGTTCTTACCACTTCTTTCATATTTGGATTTAACCGATGTTGGTGATCAACAACGGGTTTAGTGTCAGGTTCCATATTAATTTTGTGCTGACATAGAGTGGGACTAATGCCCTTTAAATCATCAAGAGTATATCCAATAGTAGCTCGGTGCTTCCTTAGAACTTTCAATAATATTTCTTCTTCATGATTTGAAAGGTTAACACTAATAATATCAGGATATATCTTCTTTTCATCAAGATAATCATATTTCAAAGTGTCTAGAAATTGTTTTATTTCAAACACATGATCACCTTTAGGTGGAGGAGGACCTCCTAGAGTTTCAATAGGCAAATTGTTTTTAAGTAGAGGACGTTGTTCAAAGATTTTTTTTATCTATTTCATTTCTTTCATGCATATGTAAATCATTCTCATGGTCTAGCAAATATTGTTCTAAAGGATCAGTAGGTGGTTCAGCAATAGAAGCGAGACCAATTAATTCATCCTTACTAGGTAATTCTTTTTCATGAAGATTTCTACTAAACTTGGAAAAATTAAAGTCATGATAATCATTACCAAAACTAACACTGACAGTTTGTTTCCCACAATCTATTCTAGCATTAACGATGTTTAAGAAAGGTCTACCAAAGATAATGGGACAAAAGTCATCTTGTGGGGAACCAAGAACAAGAAAAGCAGTAGGGTACTTTATTTTCCCACACAAGACTTCAACATCTCTAACAATCCCAATTGGTGATATTGTGTCTCTATTTGCAAGTTTAATAGTAACATCTATTTCTTTTATCTCTGCGGGTGCTATGTCATTCATAATTTCTTGATATAAGGTATAAGGAATAGCACTCACACTAGCACCTATGTCACATAAACCATGATAAAAGTGATCTCCTATTTTAACTGAGATGATAGGCATGCCAACAACAGGTCTATGTTTGTCCTTTTTATCAGGTTTGGCAATTCTAGCAGCTTCTTCATAGAAGTAAATAACATGCCCATCCATATCTTCTTCCAAGAGATCTTTAACCATAGCAATAATAGGTTCTACTTTAATTTGTTCATCAAGTCTAGGTGTTCTAATATAGCTTTTGTTAACCACGGTTGAAACTTTAGCATGTTCCTTTATCCTAACCAGGAAAGGTGGTTTCTCAATATAAGCAGAAGGAACAACTACATCAACATTATAAAGTATAGTTTCTTCTTTAACTGGTATTGGTTCTTTAGTTTCTTGTTTAATAGGCGGGTGATATTTAAACCACTTCTCCTTAGGGAGTTCAACATGAGTAGCAAATGATTCACAAAAGGAGGCTACTATCTTAGAGTCAAGTCCATATTTAGTGCTAAACTTTTGAAAAGCATCGCTATTCATAAAAGATTTAACACAATCATACTCAAGTTTAATACCTGACTCTTTACCTTTGTCGAGTTCCCAATCTTCAGAGTTGTGTTTAATTCTTTCCAAAAGATCCCACCGGAATTCAATAGTCTTCTTCTTAAAAGAACCAACACAATAAGTATCAAGCATGGTTTGATCATTACAAGAAAGCCGAGCATAAAAATTCTGGAAAATAATTTCTCTTGAGAGCTCATGATTGGGGCATGAATATAACATTGATTTAAGCCTCCCCCAAGCTAGAGAGATACTTTCTCCTTCACGAGGCCAAAAATTATATATATAATTCCGATCACGATGAACTAGATGCATAGGATAATTTTTTTAGTGGAACTCCAATTTCAAACGATTCCAATTCCAAGATCTAATATCATCGCATAGTCTATACCATGCCAATGCTTTTCCCTTTAAATATAAAGGGAAAACTTTTTTCATACTTTATCCCTGGGTAAACCTGCAAGCTTGAACAATCCACAAACTTGTTCCACATATATCAAGTGCATATCACGATGTTCGGTTCCATCTCCTGCATAAGGATTAGCTAGCAATAGTTCTATCATACCCAAAGGAATTTTGCATTCAATATTTTCAGTAGGTGCTATATGTTGAGGGGTAGCTAATTGTGGTTCCGGATGAGGTGAAGATACCCTGAACAGACCCCTCAAAGGATTGTTTTCCATAGTAACAAGTGACAATAAATTTCAGCACACTATATAAATGTTTCCTTACCAAATTCCACTTACCAAAGGCACTTCACTCCCCGGCAACGGCGCTAGGAAATAGCCTTGATGACTGACAAGTATAGGGGATCAATTGTAGCTCTTTTAGATAAGTAAGAGCGTCGAACCCAACGAGGAGCAGAAGGAAATGCCAAGTAGTTCTCAGTAAGGTAATGTGTGCAAGTGCTGAAATTGTGAGTAGCAGAGTAGTTTGATAGCAAGGTAATTTATTACGAACAAGCAACGATAGTAGTAAAAAAGTGTAGCAAGGTAGCCCAATCCTTTTGAGGAAAAGGATAGACCAAAATGGTCTCTTATGATAAGAAAAACGTTCTTGAGGGTACACGGGAATTTCATCTAGTCACTTTCATCATGCTGGTTTAATTCATGTTCGCTACTTTGATAATTTGATATGTGGGTGGACCGGTGCTTAGGTGATGTTCTTACTTGAACAAACCCCCTACTTATGATTAACCCTCCCGCAAGCATCCGCAACTACGAGAAAAGTATTAAGAATAGATTCTAACCATATCATTAAACTTTTGGATCCAATCGGTCCCTTACGGAATAGCGCATAAACTGGGGTTTAAGTTTCTGTCACTCTCACAACCCATCATCTAATTGCTACTCCACAATGCATTCCCTTAGGCCCAAATGTGGTCAAGTTTCATGTAGTCGATGTTCACATGACACCACTAAGGGAATTACAACACACATACTATCAAAATATCGAACACATATCAGATTCACATGATTACTTGCAACATGATTTCTCCCATGACTTGAAGAACAAAGGTAACTACTCACAAATGATAAACATGCTCATGATCAGAGGGGTATTAAATAGCACATTGGATCTGAACATATAATCTTCCACCAAATAAACCATATAGTAATCAACACTACGAGTCACCCAGAAGTACCAATCTATAGTTCCGGTAACAAGATTGAACACAAGAGATGAACTAGGGTTTGAGAGGAGATGGTGTTATTGAAGATGTTGATGGAGATTGCCCTCCCCAAGATGGGAGATTTGTTGGTGATGATGATGACGATGATGGTTTCCCCCTCCGGGAGGGAAGTTCCCCTGGTAGAATCGCTTCGACGAAGGGCAAAAGTGCTCCTGCCCAAGTTCCGCCTCGAGGCGGCGGCGCTTCGTCCCGAAGGTCCTCTCCTTATTTTTTTCTTGGTCGAAATGACCTATATACCAACAGATGGGCGCCGGAGGTGGGATGAGGAGGGCACAACCCACCAGGGCACACCTGGGCTCCCTGCTGCGCTCAGGTGGGTTGTGCCCTCCTGGTGGGCCCCCTCTAGTAGTTATTTGCTCCAATAATTCTTAAATAATCCATAAAAAATCTCCGTGAAGTTTCAGCTTGTTTGGAGTTGTGTAGAAAAGGTGGCCTGACGTAGCTTTTCCAGGTCCAGATTTCCAGCTACCAAAATTCTCCCTCTTGGTGTGTACCTTGCAATTTATGAGAGAAAAGGCATTAGAATTACTCCAAAAAGCATTATCATGGATAAAAACATTATAAATAACAGTAAGAAAACATGATGCAAAATGGACGTATCAAGAAACTGTAGCCTGTTTTGAAAACCTAGTAGAGAAGGAAGCGTGAGCTAGAAATATGCATGCACACAATGCTTACCCATGTACTGCATGTGCTGTCGAAAGGGCTCAGAGTTGTCGTTCGATCCGGGAGCATCCAACGGTGCATAGGTACGATCTGTGGGGTTTGGGTTCTAGCCAATCAGAACACACGACTTAGATCGTGCGCGCAGGAAGGGGGCAAGAATATCATATGGAAACCAACATTCAGTGGAAACCGGTGAAACACCGAGAAAAAGATGTTTTGAAGTTTCAAAAAATATTGAAAAAATGCGGGATGTTAAGAGGATGATGTTTTATTGCCACACAAAATTTCAAGTTGAAACACATTACGAGATGTGAGATACGAAAAAGACAAAATCAGCGTTAAATAGTGTTGAATAGTAATGTCACTATTCAGGGCTGAATTTATCTTTTTCATAGCTCACATCTCCTAATGTTTTTCAACTTGAAATTTTGTGTCGCACTAAAACATCACCTTCTTAACATCCCACATTTTTTCTAGATTTTTATGAAACTTTAAAATATGGTTTCCATGAAGTTTTCATTGAATATCGGCTTTCGTGAGTGAACCGTGTGCTATTTGAAAACATTTCATGAGAAAAATATCAGGTTTTAAATCCCCGTAAATCCAAAACTAAGCCAAAAATCACGAAACCTGCCATGGTGTCACGACATGGCACTTACATGTCGAGGAATTTTGTTCATTCATTGTTTTATTACAATTCTCTTACAAACCGGAGCTTCTCTCAAAGAAGCCTCGTGGTTCAGATAGGTAACTTGTCCCCCTTGTGGGCGAAACATAATCCCTGCCTCTTTTCGCCTTGTATCTTCTTCTACAGGCAACATGGAACGACATGATATCCATGCTGAAATTTAAACTTATTCAGGGTTCGTTTGTCCTTTTTATACACTGATTGAGTTTCCTAGGCATTTAATGTCCATAATTCAAATCTGAACTTCAAATACATGCTCTAGTTCACTAAAATGGCTAGAAAATTTATACATGTGTCCTTGGGTGCATGTTTAGGTCCCATGCCAGGAATGGTAACGAATTACAACCGTTCCCAAGTCCTGGCTCGTCCTCAAACATTTGGAATCTCGGTTTCTAAATCCATGTAAATCCTAAACTCACTAGAAAGTCATCAAAGGTGGCATGGTGTCACGTCATGGTACATATATGTCGTGGTAAAAACATTGTCCAATTTGGGCCAAGCTTTATTACAAACCTCTTACAAAAACTGGAGCTTCCCTCAAAGAAGCCTCGTGGTTCCGATAGGGAAACATGTTCCCCTTGTGGGAGAAACATAATCACTGCCTCTTTTCACCTTGTATTTTCTTCCATAGGAAACAGGGAATGACATGATATCCATGCTGAAATTTAAACTTATCCAGGGTTCATTTGGCCTTTTTATACACTATTTGAGTTTCCTAGGCATTTAATGTCCATAATTCAAATCTGAACTACAAATACATGCTCCAGTTCACCAAAATGGCTAGAAAAATTATACATGTGTCCTTGGGTGCATGTTTAGGTCCCAGGCCAGGAATGGGAATGAATTACAACTGTACCAGTGTCCTGGCTCATCCTCAAACATTTCGAATATAGGTTTCTAAGTCCCCATAAAAGCAAAACTCACCAGAAAGTCATCAAAGGTGGCATGGTGTCACGTCATGGCACATATATGTCGTGGTAAAAACATTGCCAATTTGGGCAAAGCTTTATTACAAACCTCTTACAAACCGGAGCCTCGTGGTTTCGATAGGGAAATGTGTCCCCTTGTGGGCCAAATGATAATCACTCCCTCTTCTAGCCTCGTATTTTCTTCTACACGCGACATGGAACAACGGAAGATTCACACTGAACTTTGAAATTTTTCAGGGTTCGTTTGACCTTTTTCATTAATTAATTGAGTTTTCTAGACATTTAATGTCCATAATTCAAATCTGAACTACAAATACATGCTCTAGTGCACCAAAATGGCTAGAAAAATGTACATATTTCCTTGGGGTGCATGTTTAGGTCCCATGGAATGAATGGGAACGAATTCAACCGTCTCGCCGTCCTGGCTTGGCCACAAACATTGTGATATCGGTTATTAAATATCTGTAAATCCAAAACTCACTAGGAAATCATGAAAGTTGGCATGGTGTCGCTACATGGTACATATAATTGTCCAATTTGGGCGAAGCTATATTACAAGCCTCTTACAAACCGGAGCATGTCGCAACCCTTGTGGTACCGGTAGGGAAAGATGCCCCTCTTGTGGGCGAAACGATAATCGTTGCCTCTTCTCGCCTTGAACTTTGTTTTCTACAGGCAACATAGAATAACAGGAGTGTCGAGCTGAAATTTGAAACTGTTCAGGGTTCATTTGGTCATTGTATATATATTACTAATTACTAAGTTTTCTACGCATTTAATGTAGTCCATAATTCAAATTTGAACTACAAGCACTTGCTCAAGTGATGCAAAATGGGTGGGAAATCATACATGTGTCATTGGGTGCATGTTTAGGTCTCATTAAAGGAATGGGAATGAATTACAAACTCGTCTTCATCCTGAAACATTGAGAACCTTGGTTTTTAAATCCTAGTAAATCAAAAACTCACCCACAAAACATGAAACTTGGCATGGTTTCATGACATGGCACATATATGTCATGGTAAAAAAACGTCCAGTTTGAGAAGAGGCGCACACATTAGTAGCCAACGAAGTCCTTTTTGAAACAAAAAGCTGACACATTAATATCGCAAACAGTTGTATTATATTAACCATGTCAAAATTTGACCATACTCGGTGGCTTGTGTGCAGCTGTTTGATTAGACAGGGCAAGCATGAGAAGTCCGCCGTGCAAGCTCGACGGCACGCATGCGAGCAGTCCGCCGCGCAGGCTCGATGGGACGCGTGCATCCTGTCCACCTCGCAGTCGCAGGCTCAATGGGACATGTGCAAGCAGCAAGGCCGCCCATGCTCATCGGGAAGCGAGCTCTTTGACCTCTATGCACCAGCCGCCGCCCACCTCGCTCACAACTTCTCCATTAATGGGTTAATTAAAGCACCTGGACGGAGGGTGTTTGCTTGTAATCCCATGCCAGCATTTGCTTTGTTCGTGTTTTCAACTCGTATTCTGCCCTAATTTGAATTGCCACATAGGGCAACAGATAATACGACCACAAATAAAATGGCAACGGATTATACGACAACAAATTTTCAACGGCGCAGATGATAATTGTCTTACATATTCCGGATGCTTTAAAATGCCACATGCGGCAAACCCCGGAAGACATGGGGGCAAGAGAAGAAGGAAATTGCAGACAACAATCTGGATCGCTACTGTCTCTACTCATCGATGGATCGCCGGGGGACGACATCCTCCAGCTCCTTCTTCAATTCCTCACGACTTTGCTTGAAAGCAGCCACTGATTCCTCCACCTCCTGCTCGCACTTGATCCGGAGCTTCCTCAAGTCACCCATCAATTCCTCGACAACCGCTGTTAGTGTCATCCCCGAGGCACTGCTCTACTCGTGCAGCATCTTCCAACCAGTGGCCTCCTCCTCCTTCTCGGCGAGCGCCTTGAGGAGCTTCGCATTGTCACCCATGAGTTTCTCAATGAGGCCGGTGGCCTTGTCAACCGAGGCATCGCTGATCTTGAGCAACTTCATCAAGACGTCGACCAGCTCCTACTGCGCAGTGATGCTAGCAAGAATGTTGTCGTTGCTGACAAAGGACTTCCGGAATGCCGGCTTGTCATGATGACCGACGCCGCGAATGCACTTGTGAGAGCCCTCGCGTGCCTGTGAGAGCTCGTTCGAGGGCTCCACGGCGCGCCGGGACATCTCTGCTATGGCTGCGGCTTCATGGTGGGACCTCTCTAGTGCTTCCGCGGCCTTGGTCTTTTCTACCTGGTTATATGTCCACCCTAAACTACTCCTACCGGTCATGGTGGAATGACTTGACAGGAAAGACCAGTTTTGTGGGTGATGAGGAGAGGAACTGTGAAGTAATTTTCAAGTGGGTAGTTTTTATAGCCCGGTGCTAAGTGTGAACACATATTAGTTTGATAGGTGTGAACAGATTTGCAATTACTAATTGCGTTGTAATCTGCAATGTGACAAGAAATAAGGTCAAAATTTATTGATGGCAGAAGGTTGACCACGTGGTTGCTCGCGTTGAGTCGGCTATTTGCCACGTATCACACACACCTTGTTAAGTTGAACCGTTTCTATTGTGTTCGCTAATCGAAAATAGTTCGTGCGGGTGAACCATATGCCCTATATCACACACACCTTGATCTGGCTAACCATTTATGTTGCACTCCCTAATAGCAAACAGTTCATCAGAGCGAACTGTATGTCGTATATCGCACACACATTGATCTGGCTACCTATTTCTGATGTTCTGCCTCATCGCAAATAGTTCGAATGGGTTAACCGTGTGCCCTGGATCGCACACGTAACTAAAATCTGAACCGTGTTTGATGTATCATTCATCACAAATGTTTTGCACCTTTTCTGATGCGTTTTTTACATCCTCATTTGTGATTAATGCATCATACACAGTTTCGTCAAAGGGTCTCTGATCGTAATGTCGTGTTAGCAGCATCCTGCAGTAGTGGTAGGTGTTGTTGAAATTGCGCACGAAGACTTCGCCGAAGTCCAGCCAACTGTTGATGTTGTTGGCCTTGAGGTTGTTCAGCCATATCCGGGCCATGCCCTGCAACATGAGCGGAACATCCCTCGCGGCAATGTGCTTGTTGTCGTTCGCTATGCTGACGGCTGTGGCATAGTCGGTCAACCAATCTTCCAGCTTCACGACGCCGTTGTACTTGGGAGTGTCACGAGGAAGCGAAAACCCTTTGGGGAACGGCTAGTCGCGGATGCGGGGGCCAAAGTAGGCCAGGCTGACTACATACTCATCTTCCATTGCCAAGGACCGATCCAGCTGCTTGATCCAGTGACGAGCGTCATTCTTGCCGACTGCTTCGCGGGCCCTAGCCGGCCCGCCCAAGGTCGGGTGGTCAACCAGTGCCGGAGAAGCCAGCTACTCCTTGCGGGGGAGAGGCGGACATTCATCCTGCTGGTGCCAGCCCTCCACTCTCAAATGAATCTGCTGACTATTCACAACCGTCTCGTGAGAGCGTTGGCTGCGGCTAGCAGCCGGCTCCGGGTTCTGCTGGCCGTGGCCACTGCCACTAGGGACCGGGAGGTCGCTCCATTCTTGCGGAGGGGTGGAGGGTTTCCTTTCAGGTGGTCGGCCTGTTGGCCGGCTACCACAACGCAGTTGCACACGTCTTGATGCGCGTTTGAAGCATTGAGGAGCTCCTGGAGGCGCTCCATCTGGCTGTGCCATTCATCGCCCTCCAGGGTCTCAAGTTCTTCTGCCGCCGCCTACGCGGCGTGCAGGTTTTGCACTGGGGTATCATAGATCGGACGTCCAACTCGCAGCATGCTGGCGATGGCCGCGCCACCTTGCTGGTGGCACCGGCTTGGCTGGGCTCGCTCGCAGCTGACGTCCCACCCTCTATGTGGTCGATCTCGCACTAGTTGGCCTCAGTGTGGCGCTTCATGGCGCTGTCGAAGAGCTTGACGCGGATCTCTTCTAGCGCCGTCGGGCCGGCGTCGGTGTCGATGGGAGCAGCCAGGTCCTGCTGGTCGCAATGGGTCCTGGAAGACCCCGCTAGTGTCCTGGATGTTGCCAATTACCATCACCTCCACGATGACGCCAGCGTCAAGCGCGCTGGCAGAGGCGTCACTAGCGACAGGAGGGAGTGGGTCGTCAATGAGCACCACGTCGCCGGGGTACCTGTCGGTGGTGAACGCATCGGAGAGGCTGAGCTTCCTGAAGAGGTCGGTGAGGCAGCTCATGGGGAAGATGGCTCTCGTGTCGGTGTTGACCGCGTCGGAAAGGCTGAGCTTCCCGAATAGGTCGATGAGGCAGCCCGCGGGGCAGAAGGCTCCCGCATCGGGTGATGTGCCGGTGCAAGCGCAAGCGAACACATTGGGCTGGTTGATCAAGCCAGACGCAACATAGTCACCAAAGGGAATTGTGGTTCACGTCCGGAACACAACTCCGACCGACGTCGCGGATGGCCCCATGGTGGGCGCCAACTGTCGTGGTAATCTCACGTCAGATGCCAGGGGGTGGATTCTCATGGGTGGAGCCATGAGGACGTCATCGGGTTCCGGAAGCGAGAGTGAGCATGAGCTCGGGAGCACAAGAGACGTACCCAGGTCCGGGGCTCTCCAGAGAGATAACACCCCTAATCCTGCTGCGATGACTATGATCGATAGTATACAGAGTTGCTCCTATGCTGCGAAGACTACTGACAGGTAGGGTCCGCCCCTTGCGAGCCATGCTAATTGCCTTTTGTTGTAGCACGGTCCTTGTTGACGAGGGCTGCGTCATGCATCGTATGGATACAGTATCGTGTCATGCGGGTAGGTTGCCGCTTGGTCAGCGCGTATTGTAGCCATGCCCTTCTAGGATTCGGGGGAGCAGGCGTGTAACATCCCATATGTAACCTGCCATATTTGTATTCCAACTCTTGCCATTTCTGGCACTAAGTTATGTATTTCCTCGTTGTTGGTTTTTGTCGTCATGTTTCTTTTGTCTTTGTCATGCATCTCATATCATGTCATCATGTGCATCGCATTTGCATACGTGTTCGTCTCATGCATCCGAGCATTTTCCCCGTTGTCCGTTTTGCATTCCGGCGCTCCTATGTCCTCCGGTGTCCCCTTTTGCCTCTTTTCGTGTGTTGGGTGTTAAACATTCTCGGATTGGACCGAGACTTGCCAAGCAGCCTTGGTTTACTACCGGTAGACCGCCTGTCAAGTTTCGTGCCATTTGGACTTCGTTTGATACTCCAACGGTTAACCGAGGAACCGAAAAGGCCTCATGTGTGTTGCAGCCCAACACCTCCCCAAAGTGGACCAAAGCCCACCTAAACCCCCTCCACCATCTCGGTCGTTCGATCATGATCGCGTGGACGAAAACCGTGCTCATTTTGGAGCCTCCTAACTCCTTCTATGTATATAAAGGCACCTCCACCAAAAATCCCGGATCCATTCTACCCTAACCCTAGCTCCCTCTCCCCTCCGCGCGGCCGAACGCGTGCACCCGCCGCCGAACAGAATCCCGACGCCGCCACGTGTCGCCTCCCCACTCGTCCACCGCGCGCCCCACATCGCCGGCCCGTCCGTGCCCAGGGCAGGCCCTCCCCGAGCCCGCGCGCGCGCCCCGCCGCCCGCGTCGGCCGCCGCCTCGCGCCGCCTCCTCACGGCCCGCGCCGTCCCGCTCGGCCGCTGCATCGCCGCCTCGCCATCGTCGCCGGCCGCCGTGCCACCGCGCCGTCCCGCGCCCACGCGCGCCTCCCCGCCGTCCATCGCCGCCCCGGAGAGCTCCCGGGCCGGATCCCGCTTCTCCGGCGACCCCCAAGCCCCGTTCGGCCTCCTCCTCGACGCCGGCGTCTTCTCCAGCGAGTCCCCGGCAAACTTTGATCCGCGTGCACGAATCCTAGATCCAGATCTGGGAGGTTGACCTCGTTTTTTTGTTAAGTCCCAGTAATTTTTAGCATACTTCATCGCATCATAACTTTGCACCCGTGGCTCCGTTTTGGGCGAGTAGCATATCAAATTGTTCGTCTTGATGTGTAATTCATTTCATCCCATTGCACCATGTTCATTTGAGTTCATCTTGATGCCCTAAATTCTGTTGCAAGAGTGCTATGTATTGTTAGTTTCAGATTCTTATCAGAGTTTGGACATTTGTCATTTTTGCCATGTTTAATGTGTGCCTCCTATGAACTTGAGCCCTACATGTGTTTTGAAGTATGCCATGCCATCCTTACAGGGGTTTATGCCATGTATTTTTGTGATCTTTGTGGTGACTAGCACAAGCATGCAAAGTAGCTCACGTAATGTTGCTGATTTCAAGGACTTAGAATTCTTCCATGTTTTTTCCCTGTTAATATATTTATGCCATGTATTCTTGTTGCTATAGGGTGATCCATGCCTCTTTTGAGCATGTTAAGTAAGGATGTTTTTGAGATATTGTTATGCTCTATCCATCCATGTCTTTGTTGCAATTATGGAGTGCCCTGGCATGACTCAAGCTTGCTCTACTTTTGCTATAAAATGTTCCTGGCAGATTGTTTATGTGTTAAGCGATTTTGCCGAGGTTGTTGTAGTTGATCCATGCATGCTATGAGAGTGTTCTTGCCATGGTTAGCTTATTTATCATGTCTACTTGCTGGGTGTATGCTTAATTTGTCATGCAATGCCTTGTGGTGAGTGCATCGAGCTCGCAAACATGCCTACGTGAATCTGTTTTGCCATGTTTGAGTTTTCTGCTAAGTCTGAATCTGTTAACGAAACTTGCTATGTTTACATGGGTGCCATTGTATTTTCTGATCCCTTTTGGCTTATGGTCAGTAAGGGACTTTTGTTGTATGCTTTGTGTAGTTTCATGCCATGCCTTGATTTTCCATGATTTGTTCCTGTAGCATGTTGTTATCTTGCTCTAAACATTGCTTCCTGATGTTAAATCCTGCCATGTTATTATTTTCACTAAGTCTGTAACCTGATATCTTTTGCACTTTTGCCATGCTTGTTTCAACCTGCTATTTTATGAATTAGCCGTAGCTCAGTGTTCATCTTTTGTCAAGAATCTTGGGTGGATCAATGCCATGTGCTTTGTTGTTATGTTAGAGTGCAGTAGCTTGTTGTTCTTGATGCATTTAGATGGCCTCATGCTGTTAATCACAGCTTTGTGCCATTATTGTTTTGCTTACCATTTGCAAACCGTGCATACGATTCCGGTGATCTTTATATCGATTTCGACCAAAATCAACTCATCTTTCCAGAGGCACTCTTGGTTTTCCAATTTGAGGACTGGTTCAATCTTTCCTTTCCGAAACATGCATATGCATCGCATATCACATCCCGCATATCATGCCATGTTTTGCATCATGTTGCTTGCGCATTGCACCGTGGTTGATTGTGTCTCCCTTTGCTTGTGTTATTGCTTTGGATAGAGCCAGGAGACGAGTACGTGATCGAGGAACCAGTTGAGTATGCTTACGAGGATCAAGCTAACGTCAACTCGGAGAACTTTGCAGGCAAGATGACCATACCCTCGAAATCACTTCTATCTTTGCTTGCTAGATGCTCGCTCTATTGCTATGACTATGCTATGATACCTACCACTTGCTTATCATGCCTCCCATATTGCCATGTCAAGCCTCTAACCCACCTTGTCCTAGCAAACCGTTGTTTGGCTATGTTACCGCTTTGCTCACCCCTCTTATAGCGTTGCTAGTTGCAGGTGAAGATTGGAGTTTGTTCCTTGTTGGAACATGTTTATTGTTGTGATATCACTATTATATCTTGTCTACTTTAATGCATCTATACACTTGGTAAAGGGTGGAAGGCTCGGTGTGACACCCCAAAATTTTAACTTTGTTTGTTAATTAAATTTTTTGCCAGGAATTAAAACTTTGATTTTTTTTGGACTCCCTTTTGATTTTTTGAAACATTTCCTTTCTTATTATCATGGAGTTGTTCCCTAAAGTGAAAACCTTTCAAATATGTTATTGGACTTGTTTAACCTCTCAAGAAAAAGTCTTCTTTTATTAGTAGAAATAATTACATAATTAATTTGTCTGATCTTTATTTTCTTGAAAATTGGTTTTCAAGGTTACATGACCATAATTGAACTACAACCATTTGTTAAATTCACTTAATATTCCAACCAAAATTTGGAAATGTCATGTGATGTTTTTAAATCACTTTTATACAAAAATATCTTTTATTCATGAAATATTTTGAGCTCTGCACCCAATTTTCTTCTCTGGTCCAGAGTACAATTTTGCACAATTTTGCACTACAACCCATTTAAATGTTTCTTTCTAGCCTCCACCAAAATTATGGGATGTTGATAGTAGCTTATGATTCAACTTTATGCAAAAAAAAAACAATGATGTTATTTGAAGTTTTTGAGTGAATCAACCTCATTTTCATTATGTTCCAACAAGTCCAACCCATTTTTGGATTTTATTTCATTTATTCTATTCCCCAAAACATTTCTGTCAATTATTTTAAGCCTAGGTGATTTGCAAAGCAAGTACCTAATTTCCTTTGAGTTTTGATCTCAAACCAACCCCTCTGAATAGTCCTTAGCACCCACAACCTAGGACCATCAAGATCCACTCTTCTTCTTTTTAAAATTTTCAAGTTTTAGCCTCTGCAAGTTTGGACCAGATTTGTCAAATTTGGTGAAATTCATATCTTCTCTTCTCCAAAAATTCTACCAAAATTCAGGCAGCCTCCAGGTGCAATGAGAGGCCACCCCACCAAAAATCAGCTCAAGGAAAAATCCCTAGAGGCCATGATCATTCTGTCGAACACTTGGCGTGCACTGTTTTTGTTCATGTTCAGTAAATTCAGAATTTGCAGTGTCGTTCTCCGTCAGAGATTCAGTCACACGTCCACAGTGCCCTTGGCACGTTGCTCGCCACCTGGCCTGCTTGTCCGGAGCTCCACACGCGCGCTTGGCGCCTTCCTAGCGTCGGTGGCGCCCTGGCCCGCCTGTGCCGGCGTGTCTTGCGGCGGCCGAACCACCGTAGCGGCCGACAGGGAGCAGAACGGCGGCTCAACGCCGTTCGGCGCCGCCCAATCCTCTTGGTAGCTCCGCGTGGCCATCTCCTTGCCAGCGCACGCATGCGGCACCGTCGCCGTGGCGCGGCACACACAGAGCATGCTCCCTGCCGCCGACGGGCCCGCGTCGCCCTGTTCCGTTGAACTCCCCCTAAGCAACCAAATCCCGACGCGGTTAGCACCTAAACGGAACCAGGGAACGCCCACGACGACGCTCAACCTCAAAACCCTCCCGTGCAACCACGGCAGCGCCGTAATCACCTCGCCGGACTTATCCGTTCGCGGCAACCGACTCGAGCCGGCTATATATAGCACCCCCGAGCCTGCTCTCGCCCCCGCACAACTCCACCATCTCACTAGACCCTGCCTGGCCAGTGGAGGAGCCTCGAGGGGCCCTTCTTCCCCGACTCCGGCCGCCCCGTTCCGCCTCGGCCTACACCTCGATTCGCTCCGGTGAGGCCGTCTCCGGCGCCCCAACTTCGTCAGCAACCCTCTCGAGCAACTAAGAGTCTAACCCCCACTCCAATTTGATCTTCATAGCTCTCTCCGACGAGGTCCACAACCACCCGAATCGCCGTCCGCCGGAGCCAGCGCCGCCGCCGACGTGGTACTCGCCGGCGACCACCACCACCTCCCACAGACGCGGAATGGCGCCCTGAACACGGAGGTACTCTCCGATCTCCCTGCCTCGCCGTGGATCGCCGCCGGCGACCACCGCGGCTCTCGGGCGTCGACAAGCTTCGTCCCCCGTTTGAAAATTCAAACCTGACGGGTGGGACCCGCCCGTCAGCCTCTCAGTTCTTTTTAAACGAACCGTTTTCTGAAGGCGTCTTCTGCCAAAGTACGTCAGCCCTCTGGGCCGGCGTATTTTCAATCAAATCGTTTTCTGTTTTTATAAGTTAGCCCCTGGGAACTTTCTGTTTCATTACAGATGAGTCCCTAGATTAAAACTCTTATAACTTTTAAAGAGAAAATGATTTTTGATTGATTCTTTTTCTGTCCTCTTTAAATTTTTGTCTAGTTTTTTATCGTATTTATTTAAAAAATTTCAAACAACTTTTTTGTGCTGTTTTGAAATTGTGTGTTAATTCAAACTTATTGAAAATAGGATTTTGGAGAGAGGAAGAAAACTTTCAAAAGTTTTGGAGAGCACCCCCACCTCTCCACACCTTGAAGGCAAGCATTCTGAACCCCGGCATAATATTTTTGTTGTGTTAGTTGACTCGTTTATCACACCATCTCATTTTGGAGAACTCGTTATTTTATGTGGCGATGTGATCATTTGCATGAAGGCATATTAGTGATTTCCTTGCTGTTGGAAATGAATATACTTGTGATGGTAATCACCCTCATGTGCCTTGCATGCATGCCGGAAAGGAATCCGGGAAAGCCTCTGCCTTGGGTAGGAGTGAGCTTGTCGCCGGTCCCCGTCGGGACGGTTATGTCCGGTATGGCATAGTAAGGTATAATGGGTGGTGATTTCGTCGGTTGAAATATATTTGATATACATGTCATGCAGGGAACTTATAAGCCTCCAGAGTCGGCCATAGATCGAGTCTTGTTCCAGTAACCCCCATATTTGCCTCGTACTACCACTCGTCCCTGCCGCAGGTAGGGTACGGTTCAGTAAGTCGTCAACCCCTTTCCAGCACACACCGTACAGAGAGGCCATGGTGGAAGATGTCGGTTGTAGCCGGTAGGCATGCCACCTGGTCAGGGGGCATGGGTGTTTCCGGTTGGGACCGAGAGGGGAGGCCACCCCTTAGAGCGCGCGATATAAATTTGATCCCATGCTACGCGAGGTTGTAGCCTCCCCACTTAGAGTTTTGCTTAACAAGTGTCGTGGGTGATTCCAGACACCGATGAGTTAAGCTGGTGTGTGCAAGTCAGGCGTGTTTTCAACTAAAAGACCGTAGACGGAATTAGTTCCGATGAACTAAAGAAATCCGTTACTCGTGGGTAAAGAGTACACCCTCTGCAGAGATATTAAACCTATTCGAATAGCCGTGTCCATGGTTAAGGATTACAGTCTGGGATGGGTCAAGTGTCGGTCTTAGTGTCGGTCTTCGGAGGAGAAACCACTAAACTCGAATATTGATGATGACATGTGATATATGATGGTTATGATTGTTATCATTATGGACTAACCGTTTGCATTGTTTGAAATAATGAATATCCCTGGGACGGTACCACCTCCTGGATATTCACTATGATTATAAGCCCTTTATGCGGCGTCGCTCAGACGACCGATTGTGGCATGTTCATTATTTCATTTTCATATAAGCCCTTTATGTGGCGTCGCTCAGACGCCCGACTGTGGCATGTTCGTTATTTCATTTTCATATAAGCCCTTTATGTGGCGTCGCTCAGACGCCCGACTGTGGCATGTTTGTTATTCCATTTTTTTCATAAGCCCTTTATGTGGCATCGCTCAGACGCTCGACTGAGGCATGTTTGTTATTTCATTTTCTCATAAGCCCTTTATGTGGCGTCGCTAAGACGCCCGACTGTGGCATGCTTGTTATTTATTTACCTTATAAGCCCTTTATGTGGTGTCGCTAAGACGCCCGATTGAGGCATGCTCACTTTTACTATCCCTTCGAGACGTCGCTTCAGACATCCGATCGGTGCATTTTATTACTGTTCCGTCATTACATATTCCTGTAGCATATAAATAACCTGCTTGCATGCATCAAGATTTTATTTATGACTGACGATGTGATCATAGAATATTTCAGTGTATGTTGATCAATTATATTATACCTGTGTTCTTAATATTTGCGAGTACATTCAAAGTACTCACTGGCTTGTCCCTGGCTATTGTCTTGGCCAGATTGCTTGCTTGGAGAGGAGCATGGCGATGACAGCCTCGGGACCTAAGCAACGGTGATAGCAGCCTCGCGAAGATAGGAGTTAACCTGGTCAGCTATTCCTGTAGGAAATGGAGTCCCTTAGACACTGACGACTCACAAACCGCTTCCGCCATCGACCTCTAGAAACCATTTGACGTACTCATAGGCCACAATGGTCTTGTACTATATATTTTGTATTTTTGCTTGGAATTTCTGTATCAAGTTGGTGCCTCATCAGCTAACAGTAATCCTGGGGCTGGTGAGCATGACGGCCATTTTCTGGAAATCAATGTCCGGAAAACCCGGTCGTGACAGACTTGGTATCAGAGCCAGGCTGACCATTGGTGAATCCTATCTTAGCCAGGTCAATAAACTTAGGCAGACCAACCCATCAAGCCATAACCGAACCAAGCTTCTCATACAAGATAGCCCCACAGTGACCCGACACCTTTTGGCAGTCGGTGCCCAACCTATCAACCTAAACCTGTCGCTCATGCGCCAGTGATCGGCCCCTAAATAGTCCTTTCTCGCAAACGTGCGAAGGAAGACTCCGTCCCCTTTTACTATAAAAAGGGGCACGCTAGCCCCAACACAGCACAGCACAGCCTCTACCCCAAACCAAGCAACAATGCCTGGCCCTGTCGTGCACAATGAGACCACGGCAACCAACCTTGGAGGCTTTGTGACCATACTCGCAAACCTCACCCGTCGTGCCTATGCGTTAGAAGAGCCCCCAGAATATGTTGTGTACCAAGGACCCATGAGCGGTGAGAACCGTCAATTCTGGGCCACTGTACACATCTACGGTAGGGGTCTAGCACCCGAACGCCCCTATAGGTTCACCGGAAGAACGACTTCCTTTGAGCCACAAGCCATCCAACTAGCTGCTCGAGAAGCTATAGTTCATCTCCGGCACTTGTCGCCCAGAGTTAAATGTCGCTCGTTCCACTACTACCCCAGACGTGAAGGGTATGGTAGACCACCCCAAGTTGCCAACAGAGATCACGAGACAGATCCTGCATTGTTGCACCTAGTGCGCTATGTAAGTGCACTAGAGGAACTGTGCGATCAAATCACTATTGATCTAATCGCAGCTCGTGGAGAGCTGGTTCGTCGAGCCCCGGCGAGAGAAGAGAACGAGCCCAACGCTGACAACCCAGTCGTGCTGTTTGGACACCCGATCGAGTCCCTGAGGCCTGCCCCAGCCATCGGCCAAGGTGCTGCGATAACCCCAGAAGTGCTTCGTCGCATATTGGGAGCACACTCCAACGGGGTTGTGGCCAACAATCCCCGAGATGGTCCTCATTGCTACCCCGAGCCTGCAGCCCCTCAACCCACTCCAGCTAATTCCGACGGCGAGACCCGTGGAGAAGCCTCAACATCCACAAGGCACGCCCGCTTGGATATAAACGAGGTAGACTAAGTCACCCGAGTCGTATCGAGTCCCAGTGTACCCTCGCTTTGTAATCGTGTGGCCTTGTAATTAAATGCCGCCTATTGTCGTGCCTCTATTTTAAAAGTAGCCTTGCCTGGATACGCCAGTATGCAGTATAAGATTTCTATCCCAGACACAGTTACCAAAAACCTCCCCGACAACCCCCACAGTAACACATCACTATAGTGAAGTGTGTGAACCTGTGGCTTGACCCCGACCCTTGGAATAGAGCTGAAAATTTTCTTTACCATTCACCACGGTAAAAATGACCCAGCTCCGGTGCTATAAAAAGGCCACTGCGTGACCTTGCCAAGCACCTCTCACCTTGTGCACCACCCTCACAACCATTTCTTGCCATGCCGAGCCCCAGCATTTATCTGAGAACCCCAGATGCAACCCCGGGTAGTTTTGTCAAGATATTGTGGGATTTTACCTGCAGTACCATGGGCGCTACCCAGCCACCCCAGTACGAGCTGCTCAAATCGAGAATTACCCCTTCCACCTCGAGATATTGGGCAGCAGTACACATCCCTCCCGTAAACTCAAACCAAGACCCAACGGAGGTCTCCTTCATGGGGAAATCTATGCCAACCCCACATATGGCCTTAGAAGCTGTTGCATACGAAGCGATTGCTCGCCTTCGATTCGCGGTACCCTATGCCAGCGAATGAGGGTATTATTACTTCCCGAGCCGTGCAGCACCCGGAGGAGTGACATCTTTTCCCGGTGGACGAATTGAGAGAGACCCAGTCCTGGCCAACCTCGTCCAGTACGTCATCGCTCAAGAGCGTTTAACCCAACGTGTGATGGGTTATCTCCAGAGCCTCGTAGATTTAAATCCTCAGATCGCCATCGGCAGAGCACTAAGGCCCGACCAGGAGAGACACGTGCATCGACTGGTCAATCCACTTCCCCCGATAGAAGAGGAGTGTATCCTAGTACCAGAGACGTTTTCTAGGGACCCCGTCCAGTTACCGTTTCCATTTTAGATGTCGCTGCGGTGTTCATTATTGCAACATTTATTTATGTGTGTGACTTATGCGTGATACCCTGAGTTTGTACGACGAGTCAATTATTTGGATTCTACTAATGTGTGTAGTCTTTGTTGTGGTTTATGCTCCTTTAAATTAACTGTTTTTCCCTCGCAAAATCCTGGAGTGAGATTTCTTTTCCCTGAGTTGCTACATCTGCACCTTCTCACGGCGTGGATTAATTAATTTCACACAGCACCACGGCAGCAGACTCACAACCATAATCATTCGAACACATACACTGTTTGCAAAACTTTGCAACGGTGTTACATCCAGCTAATCACCCCCTAACAACAGTTAGCACCCGGCACACCCCATCTACTCCTCGTGATCACCACCACCGCGGAGAGCCAACACCCGAGCAGCAGCGTCGCGACGATCGTCGAGGATCATCGCGCACAGGAGCACGGAGAGCCCCAGCAGTGTCGCCAGCCCTCCGCATATCAGGATCGCAAACTAGTCCGGCATTGCCTCCGCCATTAGAGCCTAACCCGAGCTTTTGTAAGCAGTAATGGAGGAAGGAGGAGGAGAAGTGAGGCCAGGTGTGAGGAAGAAGAGAGGGGCACCCCGGCCGTTTTATAGCTCGAGCTCGGTGTACGATGGGCGAAGTCCTCCAATGCCACTCGTCGCCGATCGCCGGTGTTCAGAGACGAATCCGCGAGCAGTGCCGAAAGCGTGCTCGCCCGCGAGGTGAGTGCACGCTGCACCGACAGCTAGCACGCCGCGCACTACCGCGGTACGGCCTAGATGCCCTACGCGCTAGGCGTCGCCGGTGGAGAAAGCGCGGGAAAGCGCGCGGGAGAGAGGAAGAAGAGAGAACCAGAGGGAGAAGAAGAGGCTGACAGTGGGCCCCGGGTCCACCTGTCGGCCAGAGAGAGCACTGTACTCTCGGGTACGACCAGCGTATATTTAAATTTAGAAGTTATTCTAAATTTATATCCAGCGTAGAAATCTCACGTTTTGTCCCGAACCGTAGATTTTTCCACGCAGCACCAGTATTCACACTGTGGTTCTTCACCACTTATTGCCCTCTCACTGTAGCCACATTTTTATTGCGTATAGTTTTTCTTAAAGCGACTTTGAACAAATCTCGAGGACAAGATTTTTCTTAAGGGGGGTAGTGTTGTGACACCCCAAAATTTTAACTTTGTTTGTTAATTAAAATTTTTGCCAGGAATTAAAACTTTGATTTTTTTTGGACTCCCTTTTGATTTTTTGAAACATTTCCTTTCTTATTATCGTGGAGTTGTTCCCTAAAGTGAAAACCTTTCAAATATGTTATTGGACTTGTTTAACCTCTCAAGAAAAACTCTTCTTTTATTAGTAGAAATAATTACATAATTAATTTGTCTTATCTTTATTTTCTTGAAAATTGGTTTTCAAGGTTACATGACCATAATTGAACTACAACCATTTGTTAAATTCACTTAATATTCCAACCAAAATTTGGAGATGTCATGTGATGTTTTTAAATCACTTTTATACAAAAATATCTTTTATTCATGAAATATTTTGAGCTCTGCACCCAATTTTCTTCTCTGGTCCAGAGTACAATTTTGCACTACAACCCATTTAAATGTTTCTTTCTAGCCTCCACCAAAATTATGGGATGTTGATAGTAGCTTATGATTCAACTTTATGCAAAAAAAAAACCAATGATGTTATTTGAAGTTTTTGAGTGAATCAACCTCATTTTCATTATGTTCCAACAAGTCCAACCCATTTTTGTATTTTATTTCATTTATTCTATTCCCCAAAACATTTCTGTCAATTATTTTAAGCCTAGGTGATTTGTAAAGCAAGTACCTAATTTCCTTTGAGTTTTGATCTCAAACCAACCCCTCTGGATAGTCCTTAGCACCCACAACCTAGGACCATCAAGATCCACTCTTCTTCTTTTTAAAATTTTCATGTTTCAGCCTCTGCAAGTTTGGACCAGATTTGTCAAATTTGGTGAAATTCATATCTTCTCTTCTCCAAAAATTCTACCAAAATTCAGGCAGCCTCCAGGTGCAATGAGAGGCCACCCCACCAAAAATCAGCTCAAGGAAAAATCCCTAGAGGCCATGATCATTCTGTCGAACACTTGGCGTGCTCTGTTTTTGTTCATGTTCAGTAAATTCAGAATTTGCAGTGTCGTTCTCCGTCAGAGACTCAGTCACATGTCCACAGTGCCCTTGGCACGTTGCTCGCCGCCTGGCCTGCTTGTCCGGAGCTCCACACGCGCGCTTGGTGCCTTCCTAGCGTCGGTTGCGCCCTGGCCCGCCTGCGCCGGCGTGTCTTGCGGCGGCCGAACCACCGTAGCGGCCGACAGGGAGCAGAACGGCGGCTCAACGCCGTTCGGCGCCGCCCAATCCTCCTGGTAGCTCCACATGGCCATCTCCTTGCCAATGCACGCATGCTGCACCATCGCCGTGGCGCGGCACACACAGAGCATGCTCCCTGCCGCCGACGGGCCCGCGTCGCCCCGTTCCGTCGAACTCCCCCTAAGCAACCAAATCCCGACGCGGTTAGCACCTAAACGGAACCAGGGAACGCCCACGACGACGCTCAACCTCAAAACCCTCCCGTGCAACCACGGTACCGCCGTAATCACCTCGCCGGACTTATCCGTTCGCGGCAACCGACTCGAGCCGGCTATATATAGCACCCCCGAGCCTGCTCTCGCCCCCGCACAACTCCACCATCTCACTAGACCCTGCCTGGCCACTGGAGGAGCCTCGAGGGGCCCTTCTTCCCCGACTCCGGCCGCCCCGTTCCGCCTCGGCCTACACCTTGATTCGCTCCGGTGAGGCCGTCTCCGGCGCCCCAACTTCGTCAGCAACCCTCTCGAGCAACTAAGAGTCTAACCCCCACTCCAATTTGATCTTCATAGCTCTCTCCGACGAGGTCCACAACCACCCGAATCGCCGTCCGCCGGAGCCAGCGTCGCCGCCGACGTGGTACTCGCCGGCGACCACCACCACCTCCCACAGACGTGGAATGGCGCCCTTAACACGGAGGTACTCTCCGATCTCCCTGCCTCGCCGTGGATCGCCGCCGGCGACCACCGCGGCTCTCGGGCGCCGACGAGCTTCGTCCCCCGTTTGAAAATTCAAACCTAACGGGTGGGACCCGCCCGTCAGCCTCTCAGTTCTTTTTAAACGAACCGTTTTCTGAAGGCGTCTTCTGCCAAAGTACATCACCCCTCTGGGCCGGCGTATTTTCAATCAAATCGTTTTCTGTTTTTATAAGTTAGCCCCTGGGAACTTTCTGTTTCATTACAGATGAGTCCCTAGATTAAAACTCTTATAACTTTTAAACAGAAAATGATTTTTGATTGATTCTTTTTCTGTCCTCTTTAAATTTTTGTCTAGTTTTTTATCATATTTATTTGAAAAAAATTCAAAGAACTTTTTTGTGCTGTTTTGAAATTGTGTGTTAATTCAAACTTATTGAAAATAGGATTTTGGAGAGAGGAAGAAAACTTTCAAAAGTTTTGGAGAGCACCCCCACCTCTCCACACCTTCAAGGAAAGCATTCTGAACCCCGGCATAATATTTTTGGTGTGTTAGTTGACTCGTTTATAACACCATCTCATTTTGGAGAACTCGTTATTTTATGTGGCGACGTGATCATTTGCATGAAGGCATATTAGTGATTTCCTAGCTGTTGGAAATGAATATACTTGTGATGGTAATCACCCTGATGTGCCTTGCATGCATGCCGGAAAGGAATCCGGGAAAGCCTCTGCCTTGGGTAGGAGTGAGCTTGTCGCCGGTCCCCGTCGGGACGGTTATGTCTGGTATGGCATAGTAAGGTATAATGGGTGGTGATTTCGTCGGTTGAAATATATTTGATATACATGTCATGTAGGGAACTTATAAGCCTCTAGAGTCGGCCATAGATCGAGTCTTGTTCCAGTAACCCCCATATTTGCCTCGTACTACCACTCGTCCCTGCCGCAGGTAGGGTACGGTTCAGTAAGTCGTCAACCCCTTTCCAGCACACACTGTACAGAGAGGCCATGGTGGAAGATGTCGGTTGTAGCCAGTAGGCATGCCACCTGGTCAGGGGGCATGGGTGTTTCCGGTTGGGACCGAGAGGGGAGGCCACCCCTTAGAGCGCGCGATATAAATTTGATCCCATGCTACACGAGGTTGTAGCCTCCCCACTTAGAGTTTTGCTTAACAAGTGTCGTGGGTGATTCCAGACACCGATGAGTTAAGCTGGTGTGTGCAAGTCAGGCGTGTTTTCAACTAAAAGACCGTAGACGGAATTAGTTCCGATGAACTAAAGAAATCCGTTACTCGTGGGTAAAGAGTACACCCTCTGCAGAAATATTAAACCTATTCGAATAGCCGTGTCCATGGTTAAGGATTACAGTCTGGGATGGGTCAAGTGTCGGTCTTAGTGTCGGTCTTCGGAGGAGAAACCACTAAACTCGAATATTGATGATGACATGTGATATATGATGGTTATGATTGTTATCATTATGGACTAACCGTTTGCATTGTTTGAAATAATGAATATCCCTGGGACGGTACCACCTCCTGGATATTCACTATGATTATAAGCCCTTTATGCGGCGTCGCTCAGACGACCGATTGTGGCATGTTCATTATTTCATTTTCATATAAGCCCTTTATGTGGCGTCGCTCAGACGCCCGACTGTGGCATGTTCGTTATTTCATTTTCATATAAGCCCTTTATGTGGCGTCGCTCAGACGCCCGACTGTGGCATGTTTGTTATTCCATTTTTTTCATAAGCCCTTTATGTGGCATCGCTCAGACGCTCGACTGAGGCATGTTTGTTATTTCATTTTCTCATAAGCCCTTTATGTGGCGTCGCTAAGACGCCCGACTGTGGCATGCTTGTTATTTATTTACCTTATAAGCCCTTTATGTGGTGTCGCTAAGACGCCCGATTGAGGCATGCTCACTTTTACTATCCCTTCGAGACGTCGCTTCAGACATCCGATCGGTGCATTTTATTACTGTTCCGTCATTACATATTCCTGTAGCATATAAATAACCTGCTTGCATGCATCAAGATTTTATTTATGACTGACGATGTGATCATAGAATATTTCAGTGTATGTTGATCAATTATATTATACTTGTGTTCTTAATGTTTGCGAGTACATTCAAAGTACTCACTGGCTTGTCCCTGGCTATTGTCTTGGCCAGATTGCTTTCTTGGAGAGGAGCGTGGCGATGACAGCCTCGGGACCTAAGCAACGGTGATAGCAGCCTCGCGAAGATAGGAGTTAATTTGGTCAGCTGTTCCTGTAGGAAATGGAGTCCCATAGACACTGACGACTCACAAACCGCTTCCGCCATCGACCTCTAGAAACCATTTGACGTACTCATAGGCCACAATGGTCTTGTACTATATATTTTGTATTTTTGCTTGGAATTTCTATATCAAGTTGGTGCCTCATCAGCAAACAGTAATCCTGGGGCTGGTGAGCACGACGGCCATTTTCTGGAAATCAATGTCCGGAAAACCCGGTCGTGACACTCGGCCTTATGCCTGGTGTTTTGTTCCACTCTTGTCGCCCTAGTTTCTGTCATACCGGTGTTATGTTCCTTGATTTTGCGTTCCTTACACGGTTGGGTTATAATGGGAACCCCTTGACAGTTCGCCTTGAATAAAACTCCTCCAGCAAGGCCCAACCTTGGTTTTACCATTTGCCACCTAGCCTCTTTTTCCCTTGGGTTCCGCGGACTCAAGGGTCATCTTTATTTTAAACCCCCGGGCCAGTGCTCCTCTGAGTGTTGGTCCAACTTGTCAGCCGTCGGTGGCCAGCAGGGGCAACTCTGGGCTAGCCTACAGGAAGTTTGGACAATCTGGTGTGCCCTGAGAACGAGATATGTGCAGCTCCTATCGGGATTTGTTGGCACATTCGGGTGGTTTTGCTGGTTTAGTTTTACCATTGTCGAGATGTCTTGTAATCGGGATTCCGAGTCTGATCGGGCCGTCTTGGGAGAAGGATTATCCTTCGTTGACCGTGAGAGCTTGTGATGGGCTAAGTTGGGACACCCCTGCAAGGTTTTGAACTTTCGGAAGTCGTGACCGCGGTTATGGGCAGATGGGAATTTGTTAATGTCCGGTTCTAGAAACCCGAAACTTAACTTAATTAAAATGAATCAACAAAGTGTGTGGCCATGATGGTCTCTTTTTGGCGGAGTCGGGGAAGAGAACACGGTCTCGTGTTATGCTTGATCGTAGGTTGTTCTAGGATCACTTCTTGATCATAGTTTCTTGACCGTGCCTTGCCTTCTCTTCTCGCTCTCATTTGCGTATGTTAGCCACCATATATGCTAGTGCTTGCTGCAGCTCCACCTCATACCTTTTACCCTACCTATAAGCTTAAGTAGTCTTGATCGCGAGGGTGTGAGATTGCTGAGTCCCCGTGACTCACCGATTACTTCCAAAACCAGATGCAGGGACCGATGATACCGTTCCAGGAGATGCGACTGAGCTCAAGTGGGAGTTCGATGAGGACTCAAGACGATACTACATTTCCTTTCCAGACGATCAGTAGTGGAGCCCAGTTGGGGCAATCGGGGACATTATGCATTTGGGGTTGTCTTTATTTTGGTTCCGTAGTCGGACCTTGATTGTATCTGGATGATTGTAATGATATATTTATGCTATTGTGTGACATGGCGATTGTAAACCAACTATGTACCTCTTTTCTTATTCAGTACATGGGATGTGTAAAGATCACCCCTCTTGCGACATTGCCTACAATGCGGTTATGCCTCTAAGTCGTGCTCCGACACATGGGAGATATAGCCGCATCGTGGGTGTTACAAGGCGCCACTATAGCTATGCCCCATCTCGTCGTAGTAGGTGAGTGCAGACTCCAAGGAGAAGGAGGGGCCGGCTGCTGGAAGATGGCCCTCCCCCAAAGCCGCCTTCTAAGAGTGCGCCGCCTTCTAGAAGCCGGCCACGTGGTCCTAGCCGGCCCAGGGAGCCGGCCATGCGACTAGCCGGCATGAGGGGCTTTGTCAGCCCCGATGTCTTGAAATATTTATTGGGTGCGGATGAGGCTACCCGAGGTACATCCCACCGACAACGTCATTTATTGGCTTAACAACTGTAAAAAATGAAATTCATGCTTGGTAAACATGATGCCTGGCGTGGTGCCATGGTATGGCCTCACCATGCCCTGGTAAAAATTTGAGAATGTTTGCCTTATGTCGTCATGCACGCCATTCATAAATCGAACCATCACCGAGGAAATTTCATGGTTTCAAGGGGGAGATCAGCAAGATTGAAGGGGCCGGGAATCAAAATTTCCTTCCTAGCTTGCCATTCAGTTTTGTCTACAATCAACATAACCCCTCGAATGCAATGTGTTCAAATTTGGCATTTTTCCGGGTTTATTTACCAGGGGATTATGTGCATTTTCTAGGCATTAATCCACATAATTCAAATTTGAACAATCGGTGCATGAAAAGGTGCACATGAACGGTCTGGAAATACCATACTCGTGGTATTTAGTAAATTCTCAAGCCTTTTACAAGGAATGGGCGGAGATTTCAGGGGAATGTGTGGTAATAGTCAACCACAAACGAGTCATTTACTGGATTATCAACTATAGAAAAATGGCTTGAAAAACATGATGCCTAGCATGGTGCCATTGTATGGCCTCACCGTGCCCTAGTAAAAAGCTGAGAAGGTTTGATTTATGTCGTCATGTACACCCTTCATAAATCGAACCGTCACCGAGGAAGTTCCATGCTTTCGAGAGGGAAATCACTAGTATTGAAGAGGAATCCAAACTTCCTCCCTAGTTTGCCATTCAGTCTTTTTCCAATGATCAACATACCTCCTCAAATGCAACGTGTTCAAATTTGACATTTTTCCGGGCTCATTTACTATATTTAGTGGATTATGTGCATTTTCTAGGCATTAGTGCACATAATTCAAATTTGAACAATCGGTTCACGAAAAGGTGCACAAGAATGGTCTGGAAAACCATGCTCGTGCTATTTAGTACATTCTCATCTCTTTTACAAGGAATGGGCAGATATTTCAAGGAAATGTGTGGTAATAGCCAACCATAAACGTGTCGTTACTGGGTTAACAACTATACAAAAATGAAATACATTCTTGGAAAACATGACGCCTGGCGTGGTGCCACGGTATGGCCTCACCGTGGCCTAGTAAAAATTTGATAATGTTTGCCTTAGGTTGTCATGCACGCCTTTCATAGATCGAACCATCACCGATGAAGTTTCATGCTTTCGAGGGGGAAATCACCAAGATTGAAGGGGGTGCAAATTTCCTTTGTCCTTTGTCCATGAGTTTATTTCTACAATGAACATACACCCTGCAAATCATCGTGTTCAAATTTGGCACTTTTCCGGGTTCTTTTACCATATTTAGGGGATTATGTGCATTTTCTAGGCATTAATGTAGATAATTCAAGTTCAAACAGTCGATGCATGAAAGGGTGCACAAGAATGGCCTGGAAAACCATGCTTGTGCCATTTAGTAAATTCGCATGCCTTTTACAAGGAATGGGCAGATATTTTGATGAAATGTGTGGCAATAATAAACCACAAACATTCGTTTATTGGGTTTCAACTATAGAAAAAATGAAATAAATGCTTGAAAAACATAATGCCTGGCATGGTGCCATGGTATGGCCTCACCATTTCCTGGTAGAAATTTGAGAAGGTTTGGCTTATGTCATCATGCACGCCCTTCATAAATGAACCATCATCGAGGAAGTTCCATGCTTTCGAGAGGGAAATCACCAAGATTGAAGGGGAATCTGAATTTTCGTCCTAGTTTGTCATTCAATTTTTTCCAACGATCAACATACCGCCTCATATGCAATGTTTTCAAATTTGACATTTTTTTGGGCACATTTCCCATATTTAGGGGATTATGTGCATTTTCTAGGCATTAATGCACCTAATTCAAATTCAAACAATTGGTGCATGAAAAGGTGCACAAGAACGGTCTGGAAAACCATGCTCGTGCTATTGTGCATTCTCATGCCTGTTTCAAGGAATGGGCAGATATTTCAAGGAAATGTGTGGCAATAGTCAACCATAAACGTGTCGTTTACTAGGTTAACAACTATACAAAAATGAAATGCATGCTTGGAAAACATGACGCCTGGCGTGGTGCCATGGTATGGCCTCACCGTGCCCACGTAAAAATTTGAGAATGTTTGCCTTATATTGTCATGCAAGCCTTTCATAAATCAAACCATCACCGAGGAAGTTTCTTGGTCGCGAGGCAGAAATCACCAAGATTGAAGGGGGATCCAAATTTCCTTTGTCCTTTGTCCATGAGTTTTTTTCTACGATGAACACACACCCTGCAAATCACCGTGTTCAAATTTTGCACTTTTTCGGGTTCATTTACCATATTTAGGGGATTATGTGCATTTTCTAGTCATTAATGAACATAATTCAAGTTCAAACAATCGCTGCATGAAAGGCTGCACAAGAATGGCCTGGAAAACCATGCTCGTGCCATTTCATAAATTCTCATGCCTTTTACAAGGAATGGGCAGATATTTCGATGAAATGTGTGGCAATAGTCAACCACAAACGTTTGTTTATTGGGTTTTCAACAATAGAAAAAATGAAATAATTGCTTGTAAAACATGACGCCTAGCATGGTGCCATGGATGGTCTCACCATGCCCTGGTAAAAATTTGAGAAGGTTTGGCTTATATCTTCATGCACACCCTTCATAAATCGAACCATCATCGAGAAAGTTCCATGCTTTCTAGAGGGAAATCACCAAGATTGAAGGGGAATCCAAATTTCTGTCCTAGTTTGTAATTCAATTTTTTCCAATGATCAACATACCGCCTCAAATGCAATGTGTTCAAATTTGACATTTTTCCGGGCTCATTTACCACATTTAGGGGATTATGTGCATTTTCTAGGCATTAATGCACCTAATTCAAATTCAAACAACGGTGCACGAAAAGGTGCACAAGAACGGTCTGGGAAACCATGCTCGTGCTATTTAGTACATTCTCATGCCTTTTACAAGGAATGGGCATATATTTCAAGGAAATGTGTGGCAATAGTCAACCATAAATGCGTCATTTACTAGGTTAACAACTATACAGAAATGAAATACATGCTTGGAAAACATGACGCCTGGCGTGGTGCCATGGTATGGCCTCACCATGCCCTGGTGAAAATTTGATAATGTTTGCCTTATGTCGTCATGGACGCCTTTCATAAATCGAACCATCACCTAGGAAGTTTCATGGTCGCGAGGCCTAAATCACCAAGATTGAAGCGGGATCCAAATTTTCTTTGTCCTTTGGCCATGATTTTTTCTATGATGAACATACACCCTGCAAATCACCATGTTCAAATTTTGCACTTTTCCGGGTTCATTTACCATATTTAGGGGATTATGTGCATTTTCTAGGCATTAATGAACAGTAGAGACCCGACCTCAAACGGTCAAGTCTCTGTGCTTCAGTGTCATCCCTGGATCGGTAATGCTGACACACACAGTACTCGAAGGATTTATAACAGAGTGGCAATCACACACTTATTACATCGAATGTCTCAAGAGAGAGCTTATTACAATAAATATGGCTTAAGGCCATATAATATGATAACAACAGAAGGCTTGGAAGATAAAGTGAGTCCATCAACTCCAACGGCATAGCTGAGTGCATGACAAACGACCTATTGCACCTTACTCCTCATCTGAAAAATTTGGAACATGATACGTTGCAGCCCGAAAACGGGTCAGCACATGGAATATGCTGGTAAAGTAACACAGGAGAGTAATGAACAGATAAAAGCTATCACTATATGCATATATGGCTGGTGGAGGCTGTATGGTTAATATGTTTTGCGAAAAGCCATTTTTTCCCTACAACAAAGGAATATATTTTATTTATCTATCATGGTAGTTGAACAATATTGATAAGGTTCCCCCAACTCAATCCCAATTAAAAGTAGCTATCAACCCACCAAATTAATTTAGAGTGATGAGATCCATATGATAATCCAAGAGCCAGATACTCAAGATGTCCTTAACCGGGGACACGGCTAACCATGATTAGTTTATGCACTCTGCAGAGGTTTGCGCACTTTTCCCCACAAGACTCGATCTCCTCCATTGGATTTCTCGCACTACAGGGTGTTTGAGAAACGGATGACCGAGACACAATCTTTCAGAAGCATTTGCTCTCTACTCCGGGCGGACTGGTACACCTACAATCCCCTACATCTGCTAGTCCACCTCTTCAAGAACTCACGCAACTTACTCAACTATGCCAGAGCCCATAATGGCTTGTGGCTGCACACAAAAGTTTCTAGCATGAATAGTCTTATGATCCCTTTGAGCCTGGGTGGCGGACCGTAGGATGATCACACGAGTACTCCAGGATATCCTAGGACAACACTGGATTCTCCAGGTGCCCACAAGAAATCCACCCAGATGTGTATTAAAGTTGCCACCTTAAGTTGAAGCATTAATTAACAACTCACATCTGTTATGGATACACTCAAACCCAAACCACGTCTACGAGCATAGCATGGCAATATAAGCATAACGTAGAAGCAACTCCCAAGGGTTTGATAATAAAATAGGTAATAGGTTCTACCTCATTATCTACTTCCCAGACCCACATGTTAAGAGATCCTACTCATGCAATGTGTGAAGGTTGAAACTAATGCATAAAACTGGGTGATAAAGGGTATGATCAAAGTGTTACTTGCCTTGCTGACAATCTGCAAATCCTAAAGACTCGTAGTAGCATGCTTCACACTCCAGGTGTTCTATCGCAAACAAACAATAGCATACATAAGAAATCAAGCAAAGATGCATGTGCAAATCTCAAATAAGAGGATCTAACCTGAAAGTTCAACTAAAGAACTCTGGTTTGTAAAAAGAATCAAATCAAACGGAGCAATGAAACTCAAACTGCGAAAGAAACAATATCCAATTACTAATCTGGACTAAAGTCAAATTTTACAATACCAAAATCTTGTTCAAGTTGGTTAAATCAAAAGAGGGCTTTGAGACGAAGATCTAGGCGTTTGAATCGCCTGGTTCTGATAAACGATCGAAAAGATAAACTAAAACAAAAAACAGGCAGAAATCGCTATCGAAAATGATCGTGAAAAAACCCTGGAAAAAGAAAACTGACGAACAGGCTAATGAACAAACATTCGCTGTCGGCGGTTAACGGGTGAAAACCGTTCATTAAAACGAACATACGAACGGGCGTTCGCTAAATAACTAAACCGGAAAAAAATAAAACCGATCTAAAAAATGCATCTAGGTTTTCGTATAAAAATCGAACGAGTTTTTAGAATAAAACCGATGGCTACCTTGCGGATCAGGACGGCGGCGGTGGCGGCGAACTCCGGTGCTGGCGGGCTCCGGCGGCGGACGGCGGGGTGGCGGCGGCGCGGCATTGGGGCGGCGAGGCAAC
>NC_041380.1:237560151-237568995 GCF_002162155.2 Triticum dicoccoides | reverse complement strand
GAGGCAACTAGGCGACGGCGAGGCAACGGGGCGGCGATGCGGCGAACTCGGCGGCGGCGGCGCTGGTGGCGAGCGGCGGGTTGGGCGGGGCGGGGCGGGGCCAGGGTTTGGGGGCGGCTCAGGCCTCCACTTAAAAAGGCTAGCCGGGCGAAGTCCTAGTCGGGCACGGCCCGGCTAGGTCGGTTGATTTTTTAAAAAAAATTATACCGCCCAGAAAAATGAAGAAAAGCAATACTAAATGGACTCCAAAAATCCTGAAATAAATTTTCCCCATCCTCGAAAAATACGCCGGACAAGGTGAACATTTATTTGGGCCTCTAGTTCAATTTTGAAAAACACATATTTTTCATAATTCAGATGAAATAGCGATAAAACCCCAAATAAAAATACAAATTGATTTTAATATTTTTCCTCCAACATTTCATTTATTTTAGAGAAGTCATATTATCTCCTCTCATATAATTTTAATATGAAATATTTTTGGGGAGAAAGAAATAATTAAAACCAAAGTGATCCTTGTTTCAATATTTGATAAAACTCAAATATGAGAACGAGGGAAAATCCCCAACTCTCTCCGAGGGTCCTTAAGTTGCTTATGATTTCGAGGATCACAAAAAATGCAATAAATATGATATGCATGAATGACCTATGTATAACATTCCAAATTGAAAATTTGGGATGTTACATGAACATCATTCAAGTTCAAATAGTTGGTGCATGAAAGGGTGCACAAGAATGGCCTGGAAAACCATGCTCGTGCCATTTCATAAATTATCATGCCTTTTACAAGGAATGGGCAGATATTTCGATGAAATGTGTGGAAATAGTCAACCACAAACGTTTGTTTATTGGGTTTTCAACTATAGAAAAAATGAAATAAATGCTTGAAAAATATGACGCCTGTCATGGTGCCATGGTATGGCCTCACCATTCACTACAAAAAAATACACTTCCGTGATGATACATGTTTGTCACAGTAGGTCGCGTTTTTTGTCATGCATGCACGTCCATGACGATTTTATGACAGAATAAAGATAGTCATACATGTGCTGTCGTAGAAGTGTTCCATGACATTACCAAAATTATCATCACGGAAGTCTCCACTTCCATGACGATAAATCGCGCGTCACAGAAGTGCTTTCGTCAAGGGTGACCAACACGTGGCATCCACAGTAACGGAACGCTATTAAGCTATCGGGTCGGATTTTGGATCTGATAACCCGTTAACAGCCCTGACCAATGGGAAATTTCCACGTGTAAAATTCTGAATGGCCGAAGGAAACACGTGTTGCCTTACCGTTAGGACAGATGTCATCCACTCATTGGATAGGAGGCGCCTATGATAGGTCGACACGTGGCACGGCCCAACAGTGGCCCATTCCGGTGAAAAAGGCCGGCCCAGTAAAAATTAGCAGGTCGGCCCATATAAGGCCTACTTGTGTCAGGTCCATTTAAGCCCACGACCCATACAAGATGTGCCAATTCGGCCCGTCAATGGCCCGTTAAAGATTTGACACCATTGCAGCCCATCGGCAGTTCGAGCCCGTTAACAGCCCGCTATATATTTGGGCTCAATATTGGCCTGATGAGATTTCGGCCTGTTAACGGCCCATTTAATGGATGGGCCAATTTTCAGGATGTGCATCTTTCGGCCTTTTGGCGACCCATTTAAATGTTGGGCTAATTTCCGGCCCGGTATGTCTTTCAGCCTATTGACGGCCCATAAATCTGATGGGCCATTTGTAGTCGGACATGAGTTTCAGCCTTTTAGCGGCTCATTTAAGTGTTGGGCCAATTTCTGGCCCGGTGTCACTTTCAGCCTGTTGACGGCCCATAAATCAGTTGGGCCATTTGTAGTCGGACCTGAGTTTTGGCCTTTTAGAGACCCATTTAAGTGTTGGGCCAATTCCCGGCCCTGTGTGCCTTTCGGCCTATTAACGGACCATAAATGAGTTGGGCCATTTGTACTCGGACCTTAGTTTTGGCCTTTTAACGGCCCTTGCCCTTCATGGTCCAATACCAGCCCGGTTTCTCTTTCGGCCTGCTAAAGACCCACAACATAGTTGGGCCGTTTACAATACAACCTGACTTTCAGCCTCTTAGCGGCCCATGCTCTTCATGGTCCAGTACATGCCCGCTGTCTCTTTTGGCCTGCTAAAGGCCTACAATATAGTTGGGCCTTATGTAGCCCAAACTTAGTATCGGCCTGTTAACAGCCCGTGAAATAAATTGGGGCCACCTGTTGCCCGCTGCGATGTCGGCCGGTTAACAACCCGGGAGGTAAGAGGGCCGACCATTAACTTTCGGGCTAGTAACGGCCCATTAACTTAATGGACCCACTAAAGTTCGTTCATGTCTTTAGGCCAAATTAGATAATTTGAGCCCATTACGACGAGCAATTATGCACAGGACCAAAACCGATCAAGCAAAGGTACGACATACAGGGAATAACGTTGCACATCCAGCATATATTACAGGAAATTACATCCACTTGGCAATCAAAGATTGATGCCAGTGCAAATAAATGAGCAGAACCTTACCATCTACAACGTCACAATCTACAACCTCAACACTGATGACGCCCATAAGCATGTGGGCAAGTTCTTGCTGCTTTGCTACACTGTCTTTGAAAACATTGATCAGTTGTTGTGTCGCATGACTCTGCACCTCTGATTCATCCACCATTTCCATCATTGCTTCAGCCATTAATTGGTTCACAAACATACATTTATTCCGTTGCATTCGAGATAGAGGATACTAAACAGATTCAGATGGCGATTTTGGCAGGCTTGTATTATTGATAGTGGAGAGTGTCTCGACCACTACATCATAACATAAATTAGGACGGGAACCAAACAGATTAATCATGAGTTATTGCCATATTACCTGGCCTAGATTTACTGGAAAGAAACAATGGGGTTGCCTTGCTGTTTTCAGAGTTTGTCTTCTTATCTTCAGCAGCCTGCACAAAATTAACACACTAGCATTGCTATCATTGGCCCAGTCAGATAATAGGAAAGCAACATTGACACAACGAACATTTGGGCAACTAGCCTACACCAAATTAACACAATATGGCACAACTACCATCAGCCAGGTAAGGTACTACGAAAGCAGCACTGACACAATGAATGAATGGGCAACCAGAGAAGCACTACAATTCAGTAATGTGCGTGATATGAGATGGTACATTCATGCAGCTCAGTATGCAAAACTACCAGGCAGTTTTCCTTACAAAAATCAACATTGGCGCCTTTAACATTTTGCTACAACTAATTTTAGATCAGATAAAGGTTAGATTCACACCGATTAACAAAATACATGCTGATGTAAAAATATAGTGATATACAACAGGTACTTACATCTGCATTGGAGCACAGAGAATTCCCGCAAGATATTTTCCTCGAATACGATCCCAATGGAGGAAGTCTTGTATCGTTTAACCTTATTTTCTAAAAGAAAGATGGGTAAGAAACATGTAGAAAATATGATCAGAATGCTATAAAATTTCATGATGCGAGGATACGCACACGCTTCTTAGAATGTAGTTGACATTCTTTTGCTGGACTGGAGCGGACTAGTTCTTTGGCCACTGGAATCTTCTTATTATTAGTGGGAGTTGGGTTTCTCTGTGCTGGAGCAGTGTCTATGAAAAATGGAGTTGGTTTATTATCTCCTGGCATTTGGATCTTTTGCAAAGACCTGGTTTGTAACCCTTCAGATTCTAACATAGCCATCTTCCCCTTGCATGCCTTATATAGAAGAATGGTGATTCAGTTATAAAACATGCTACAGCAGAGATGGAATAGGTACTGAAGAATAGAAAGGCATGAAATATTGACATGTATTCCCTCCATCCAGAAATAAATGGATGGGTCTAGGCGTATTTCAGTTGTAGATACATCCAGTTTTATCCATTTCTGCGACATTTAATCTGGACGGAGGGAGTATGATGTAAGAGCTAGGGATACGACAGGACAACACAATAAAAAAACACTGAAAAACCCACTGCAAAACCAAAGTATTCAAACCCACTGATATGAGATAGTATACTCATGCAGATCAGAATGCAAAACTACCAGGCAATTTTCCTTGCAAAAATCAACATTGTGGCCTTTAATCATACATTTTGCTACAACTAAATTTAGATCAGATAAAGGTTGGATTCACGCCGATTAATAAAATACATGTTGATGTAAAAATATAGTGATATACAACAGGTACTTACATCTACATTGGAGCATAGAGAATTCTTGCAAGAATCTTTCCTCATAAACGATACCATTGCAGAAATTCTTCTATCTGTTAAGCTTATTTTCTAAAAGAGAGATGGGTAAGAAACATGTAGAAAATATGATCAGCATGCTATAAAATTTCATGATGCAAGGATACGGACACACTTCTTAGAATTGAGTTGACATATTTTTGCTGGACTGGAGCAGACTAGTTCTTTGGCCACTGGAATCTGCTTATTATCATTAGGAGTTGGGTTTCTCTGTGCTAGAGCAGTATCTATAAAAACTGGAGTTGGTTTATTATCTCCTGACGTTTGGATCTTTTGCAAAGGCCTTGTTTGTAACCCTTCAGATTCTAACATAGTCGTCTTCCCTTTGCATGCCTTGTATAGAAGAATGGTGCTTTAATTATAAAACATGCGACAGCAGAGAGATGGAATAGGTACTGAAGAATAGAAAGGCATGACATATTGACATGTATTCCCTCCATATGGAAAAAAATGGATGGGTCTAGGCGTATTTCAGTTCTAGATACATCCTTTTTATCCATTTCGGCAACATGTAATCCAGACGGAGGGAGTATGGTGTAAGAGCTAGGGATACGACATGACAACACAGCAAAAAACACTAGTTGAATGTAAAACTGTATGCTAGCGGAATACGTACAGAAATAACTAAGGCAACATACACGTGTATGATTGGGAAAATAAGATGGAATTGCAACAGAGCGCTAGGACAACACTTCAATGTAAAAAAACATGGTATGGTAGACAGATGAAGTACATACTGATGAATAACAATGCATAAGATATTCAGAAGCATGATGTCCAAATTAAGCAGATGGCATTGCAACATAGTAGAATGACAGTACTTGAATTTGAAAACATGTTATCATGAATGGAATAGGTACTGAAAAACAGGAAGGCATGACATATTTATATGCATGATCAGCATGCTAAGCACATGGCATTGCAACAGAGTAGATACACTCCAGGACATTATATGCATGTTATACCCATATCGCAGGCCAAGTTAGAGAAAGGACCTTGTGGGGTGAAGAGGATTCATCATCTTTCTGCAAGTCTTCTGAAGAACTGCCTTTACATGTTCCATCATATTGGGTATCATTGACATCAAGTTTATTGGCCTTTACATTGCTCTGTGAGGTTCTTGTGGATATATCAGTGTGTGCAATTATATCTGACATGCATGGAAGACAACTAGTGTGTCCGTAGGAGACGACATAAATAGTAGGACTGGGGTTAACTAGCAGCAACAGTGTCACACCCTCGATGCGACTATAGCTCCCACGTGTCGAGGCACGACTTAGAGACATAATCGCATTGAAGGCATATGTCGCAAGTTAAGCAATCTTCACAACATCCCATGTAATGTAAATAATAAAGGGGAGATAACATAGTTGGCTTACACTCGCCACGTCAATCAAGTACATAAATAGCATTACATCATCCATACACTCAAGGCCCGACTACGGCGCCAAAATAAAAGACAACCCAACATGCGACAACGGTCCCGTTCACCCCCAACTGGGCACCACTACTGATCATCGGGAAAGGAAACATAGTATCGTTGAGAGTCTTCGTCAAACTCCCACTTGAGCTCATATGCGTCTCCTGGAGCGGAATCATCAGGCCCTGCATCTGGTGATATAGTAATCTGTGAGCCACAGGGACTCAGCAATCTCGCACCCTCGCGATCAAGACTATTCAAGCTTATAGGTATGGCCAGGTAAAATGTAAGTGGAGCTGCAGCAAGCGACTAGCAAGTTTGGTGGCTAACTTATTCGCAAAGAGAGCGAGAAGAGGAGGCAAAGCACGAGCGAGAAGCTAGAGAACAACCTGCGCAACCATTACTCCAACACCGTGTCCACTTCCCGAACTCCACCGAGAAGAAGCCATCACGGTAACACACTCAGTTGATGCATTTTAATTAATTAAGGTTCAAGTCGTCCACAACCGGACATTAACAAATTCCCATCTGCCCCTAACCGCGGGCACGGCTTTCGAAAGTTCAATCCCTGCAGGGGAGTCCCAACTTAGCCCATGACAAGCTCTCACGGTCAACGATGGAATAGACCTCCTCCCAAGACGTTCCGATCAGACTCAGTATCTCGGTAACTCAAGACTCTTCGACAGGTTAAAACAAGACCAGCAACACCGCCCGAATGTGCCGACAAATCCCGATAGGAGCTGCACATATCTCTTTCTCAGGGCACACTCAGATGAGCGCTCCATACAACTAAAACCAAACCTCGAGTTTCCCCGAGGGGGCGCTGCACAGGACTCTATTTTGGACCAACACTCAGAGGAGCACTGGCCCGGGGGGGTTTAAAATAAGATGACCCGCGGGCTCCGGAAACCCGAGGGAAAAGAGGCTAGGTGGCAAATGGTAAGACCAAGGTTGGGCATTGCTGGAAAAGCTTTAATCAAGGCGAACTATCAAGGGGTTCCCATTATAACCCAACCGCGTAAGGAACGCAAAATCCGGGAACATAACACCGATATGACGGAAACTAGGGCGGCAAGAGTGGAACAAAACACTTGGCGAGAGGCCGAGCCTTCCACCCTTTACCAAGTATATAGATGCATTAAGATAACATGGCAATATAATGATATCCCAACAAGTAAATCAATGTTCCAACAAGGAACGGCCTCCAATCTTCACCTGCAACTAGCAACGCTATAAGAGGGGTTGAGCAAAGCGGTAACATAGCCAATCAACGGTTTGCTAGGACAATGGTGGGTTAGAGGTTTGACATGACAATTTGGGAGGCTTTCAAGCCAGTGGTAGGCATCGTAGCAATGGCATAGCAAAAGAGCGACCAAACTAGCATAGCAAAGATAGTAGTGATTTCGAGGGTATGATCATCTTGTCTGCACAGTTGTCAGAGTTAACTGGATCCTCAAAAGCAAACTCAACGGGCTCCTCATTAGCGAACTCGTCTCCCGGCTCTACCCAAACAAGACAGACAAGCAACAAGGATACAATCAACCATGTGCAAACTCAAACAACATGATGCACAGATGATATACTATGCGGGATGCGATGCGGGATGCAAAATGCAAGATATGACAGGAAATACATGAACCTGGCCTCAACTTGGAATTCCAAGGGTGCCACCGGAAAGATGAGATGAAATCGCTTGAAAACGATATAAAGAACGCCGGAATCGGAGTTACGGTTTGGAAATGGCAAGCGATTCAAAAATGACACCGGTCTGCGATTTACAGCAAGTAGGCATCTAAATGCAATGAGATGAACATGCTACAGCACCCAAACATGACAACAAAATATATGGCAGGGATGCACACAAGATGCTTAACAAAAGTCTAGTAGTGAGCTACGGCCAATTCATCCATTAACCGGTTCAAACAAGCATGGCAAAAATGCAAATGGTAAAACACATCTCAGACTTAGTGAAATTAACACTTGTGTGGAATTTCAGATCATATAGCCCTCTTCGGAGCAACAAAACAACATGCTATAGGACCTGAACATGACAAATAAAGACATGGCATGGATCTACTCAACAAGATTAACAAAAGTCCCTTAGTGACCTTGAGCCAAAAGGGATCGCAAAATACAATTGCAAGCACGTGAACATAGCAAAAACATAATCAGTTTTCAGACTTAGTGAAAACTGGGACATGCTGAAATATAACTCAAGTAGGCATGTTTACGGTGCAATTCATGGCAAGGCAAGCATACACCCATCAAGAAGGCACAAAATGCAAGCTAGACATGGTAAGAACAATGGCATAGCATGCATGGATCAACTACAATAACATCGGCAAAATCGCAAACAAGTTGACGATCTGCCCAGATTCGCAACGAAGCAAAAGTAGAGCTCGATTGACTCAAGCTAGGGTGCTCCATAATTGCAAACAAAGACATGGATGGATAGAGCACTACAATATTAACAAAACACCCTTAATGATCATCCTAGAAAGAGGCACGGATCACTAGGAAACAACAAGAACATATGGCTTCGTGAGATAAACAATTCCAGGACTTAGTGAAATTACTAAGTCCCTGAAAACAGAATTAGCAAGTGCACCACTTTGCAAGCTTGCACAAGTCACCACACACATCCTAAAAATACATGGGTTGCACCTATGGAAAGATTACAAAACCCTTAACAAAACATATGAAGAACTCACGGGCATATCATGCACACAATAATCATGGCAAATATGACAAAAGTGCTAAACGGAGTAGCAGATCTGACAATTAACTCAAGTAGCCCTCTTCTAACAGCATTTCGGGCATCAAGATGAACTAAAATGAAAATAATGCAATGGAATAAAATGATGTACTCTCTGAGATGAACATTTTGATATGCTATATGCCCAAATCGGAGTTACGGATGCAAAGTTACGGGGCCTCGAACAGGAGCATATGAAGTAAAAATTCTGGGACTTGGCAAAAAAAACGACCTAGGGTTAGGATTTCAAATCTGAGATCTGCGCAGATTACGAAGTTCGCCGGGGATCCCACCGGAGCTGACCCGGAGCTCGCCGGAGTGGGTTCGCCGGCCGGGGAAGAGGGGAGGCGAGGCCGGGGCGGCTCCGGCCGGCGCGGTGGCTGC
>NC_041380.1:237545652-237559962 GCF_002162155.2 Triticum dicoccoides | reverse complement strand
GGCGGCGCGGCGTGGAGGCGGCGGCGGCGCGTGGAGGCGGCGGCGCATGGAGGCGGCTTCACCAGGCGGCGGGGCGAGGCGAGATGGGCCCCGGGGGCCGGCCACGGGCCTCCCGGGCCTGGCGGCGGGGTGGAACGGCGGCAGAGGCGGGCCAATGGTGGCATGCCACATGGCGGCGGCGGGCGGACCGGACGTGTCCGTCGGTGGCGGATGTGTCCGGCGGCGGCGGATCTGGAATTTAGGGTTAGGGACGAGGGGAGACCTGGGATTTGGAATTGGGGGGTGTTTAAATAGGCATAGAGGGAGCTAGGAGAGTCCAAATGAGGTGCGGTTTTCGGCCACGCGATCGTGATCGAACGCTCTAGGACATGGAGCAGAGTTTGGTGGGTTTTGGGCCAAAATGGACGGGTGTTGGGCTGCAACACACACGAGGCCTTTTCGGTCCCTCGGTTAACCGTTGGAGTATCAAACGAAGTCCAAATGACACGAAACTTGACAGGCGGTCTACCGGTAGTAAACCAAGGCCGCTTGGCAAGTCTCGGTCCAATCCGGAAATGTTTAATCCCCACACACGAAATAAAGATAGGAATGACCACCGGAGGAGAACGAAGCACCGGAATGCAAAACGGACAACGGGGAAAATGCTCGAATGCATGAGACGAACACGTATGCAAATGCAATGCACAAGATGACATGATATGAGATGCATGACAACGATAACAACACACGGAGACGAAGACCCGAACCCGAGAAAATAAATATAACTTAACACCGGAAACGGCAAGAGTTGGAGTACAAAAAGGGAAAGTTACATCCGGGGTGTTACAACACTCCACCACTACGAAAGGATCTCGTCCCGAGATCTAGGACTGAAAGAACACCGGGTACTCAGAACGGAGGTGATCCTCGCGTTCCCAGGTAGCTTGATGAGGACATGACTACCTTGGATATGATTAAAAATATTGCATATATGCATATTTGTCAGGTGATTTCTAGTGCAAACTATTCAATAATCTATTTATGTTATCCAGAACAAAAATACTTCACACACTTTTGTGTTTTGTCTAATTGCAGGTGTATGGGACATTTGTACAATCCACATATGAAGATAAGGAAGAAAGAGATGTTTATTTGCTGTCCAAAAAGTTCTCTCACGTCACTTTTGGCCCAAGAGAAGATAGAGTCCAAGTCTCTCACGTTCTGGATTCAGATTCGGACTACACAGACATACCTGACTCAAAACGCACACAAGTTTTTCATACGGACTCCGAATTGGGTGATTCTTTTTTTGTTGGAAACTAGATTTCGTGCACTTTCCAACCCAATTGGAATCACCTTCAAATTCGTCTGGAGCGTTGAGTTGTGGACAAACAATCTGATGCTGCAGCAGAATCCGAGTCAAACTACAAGTCCAAAGGTGTTACATCACCTCCACTTGGGCCCATTGGCCTTGTACGACCTAGATTTAGTTTTAGGCTGCCTTGGGACGTCCTCCCACCTCCTTGGCCGCCACCCCTTGCTCCTATATAAGTAGATCCATCTAGTAGCTTTTCCTTGGGATTTGTTTAGTTAAAAGTTAGCCATTGCAACTTCGTGTACTTTGTTTGTGTCCAACGACTAGACCAAGACCGTTTACGGATCCCCACCTTTATCAATACTTCATCTATATTCGCAATATTCAGATTGCTTTATCATATTCTTGCTTGTTCTTCGATTGCTTGCAGGAATAGACCTTCGTGGTCAGGTTGATTATGCTCTGGCGTGGTCAATAACCTCTTGGAGTTGGTTTAGCGATTGCTAAGGCGCAACGTCGTGCACCTTTGTAGTCGGATCGTCAAAGTTGTCTCCACCAAATCGATAGTTATCATCTCATCGAAAGATCGGGACACCCCGCCTCTATCAAGTGGTATCAGTTTTCAGGTTGCTCGGTGAGAATTTCCAGTTTTCCTAGATTAGATTTATTTTTTTACCTATTATCCAAGAAAAAGCCACAAAAAAGAGTTAGATCTATTCATACTTGGTCCAAGCCAGTCTGAGCCTTTGCAATTTTCTTTTCATTGCTTGCATAGTTGAATTATCGGTTGCATCGTCGTGTCGAGTTGCTGGTCTTAGTGTCTAGTTCGTTTAGAGTTTCGAGTTCTGTTCACATTAGTCACGCCGCCGCTGCATCATTATCCCTTCCTCCGTCCATCATCCCATCTATTAATTTCCACCACGTGCTACGCACTGTTCATTGTCATAATCATAGTTGAGGTCATTCACATCTTCGCCTAATCCAATCTGCATCTTATCTAGTTTGTCTTGGAAAGAGGGAGAAAAAAAAAGAGAGAGAAAAAAAAAAGAGAAAAAAGGAAAGAAAAAAAAGAAAAAGAGAGAGAAGAAAAAGAAAAAAAACGTGAGAAAAAAAGGAGAGAAAAAAAAATCGAATCTATCTAGAATCAATCTCGTACCTGAATTCGGATTGGAATCTGTTTTGCGCACTGTTCAGTAAAACAGGTGTATCTTCCTCATACGAAGTCCGTTTTGGCTCCGTGAGTACTCAAATTGAAGCTAGAGACGAGCCGCATCTAAATAGTTGCAGAAGCGTGTTCAATATTTGACACCTCAAAATCGGCTTCTAAATAGGTCTTTTTGCCCTCTGAAGTTCGTGAACACAGCTTGTTCCAATTTTTCAGGCCAGTTTTTGAATTCTTTGACTCCTCATATCAACTCGGAATTGAGTGATTCTTTTTGCATTGGAAAGCTTGAGTTAGTAGAATTCTTTGCAAGAATTTATCAGAAAATTGGCTCAAACTTTTTAAGAGGAAAGTTGGAGAGAGAGTTGTTGTATATCCTGCTTGGCAATTGTTTTTCATCATTATTTTCACTTATATCTTGCTGTCAAGAGCTACTTAGTATCCTTCATTGATGCTAGTTGTGCTACGCCGTGACCTCATTAGTGTTCTAGGCTCGCGTCTCTAGTCCGGTCTAGCCTAGGACCAGCACAGTACCGTCGTTGAGCGTTTATTCAACATTGCATCTTTGAATTGATTATTGCTAATCTTTTGCTACCATATATAGCCAACCCAGCTCCACATATTTCTACACCGTGTATACGTACGCTCCCCTGGCAATCGCTTTACTCAATATTCGGAGTTACTTGACACCGCTGGTTGCCAATCACCGCCTGTTGCATGGTAAGAACTTGTAAGACATTGATATTTGCTTTACTGTGAGCGTTTTACCACCACATCCTAGTAGTTATAGGAACATTATTTTTGGGTTTTGTTTCTTGTTCTACTAATCATGACAGGATCCAGAGTCAATTCATGGGCTTTGTCGATCGCGGGAGACGTGCCACCACCTTTGCAAATACCACAACCGTCACGAGAGGTGCACAAACATCCAAATGCACATGATCAGGTTAATGTATCTATACCACCATTTAATGGTCGTTTTAAACCTGCTTTATATATTGAATGGGAGTTGGACATAAAAAATATATTTGCTTCCCATAATTTTGATGAACATAAAAAGGTTAAGGTTGCGGTTGGTTCTTTCACTGGTTATGCTTTGGTTTGGTGGAGTGAATATTGTCGGTTACACCCTGATTATATACCTACTACTTGGGATGATTTGAAACTTGCCATGCGACATACTTTCGTCCCTGCTTATTATACTCGTGACATGATTAAGAAGTTGCAACACTTAAAACAAGGTAGTGAAACTGTAACAAAATATTATGATGATTTACAAACTACCTTGTTGCATTCCTCTTTAGAAGAAAGTGAAGATGATTTTATGGATAGATTTTGGGGAGGATTAAACCGTGATATTCAAGAGATACTAATTCATGAAGAGTGTTATCCTATGGACCATTTGTTTCATCTTGCTTGCAAAGCTGAACAGGAAATAAAACAACGTGTTGGCCACGAGGAGAACAAGCGCACGGTGCACATTCCAAGAGTTGATATGATTGTTCCTTCAACTACTCGGCATACTATGACAACCACATCCGTTGTTGTCAGGACTACATCACCTCCACCATGTGACACATCGCCCCCGAGAGTGGCTACATCATCTGAGTTGATCATAAGAGGTAATGACAAAGGTACTGATCTTCCATCTCTACATGAGAATGAAGAATGCCTTGTCAATTTGAATGCATCATCTGATGAGCTACCCACTACTTTGATCACACCACCTATTTTAGAGGACTACGTTGATAATTTGACTTTGCCATGTGATCAAATAACTGAAATACCAACAATTTTGAGTGCACCCATTGAATTAACTATTGATGCAAAAGAACCAATGTTTAATCATTTTGATATGACCTCTAATCTTGGTGATGATTCTGTGTTGAATGACTTATTGCATGTTTGCTTATTTAAGCATGTTGTAGCATGTAAATTTGATGCAAGTAAGGTTTATTCACCAATGTTGGGATGGTTTAATGATGAACATTGTCAATCTTTTGAAATGAATAAGAGCTTCACTTATATGTGCAAACTGAGTTGCAATATTTTCATGCCTTCTACTTCTTGTGCTAATTTTTTGGCTTTAGATTTTATGAACTGTGCAAGTTACTCATCTATTCATGTGTCATATATGCAAAAATCAAGGGAAATAAAAATGGATGACATATACATATACAACATGTACACCTTGTCTCCTTTGTTAGCCACATTTCAGATTAAGCAACGCCGAGGACGGCTTTATTTTCAAGAAGGGGAGGATGATGAGGACATGACTACCTTGGATATGACCAAAAATATTGCATATATGCATATTTGTCAGGTGATTTCTAGTGCAAACTATTCAATAATCTATTTATGTTATCCAGAACAAAAATACTTCACACACTTTTGTGTTTTGTCTAATTGCAGGTGTATGGGAAATTTGTACAATCCACATATGAAGATAAGGAAGAAAGAGATGTTTATTTGCTGTCCAAAAAGTTCTCTCACGTCACTTTTGGCCCAAGAGAAGATAGAGTCCAAGTCTCTTACGTTCTGGATTCAGATTCGGACTGCACAGACATACCTGACTCAAAACGCACACAAGTTTTTCATACGGACTCCGAATTGGGTGATTCTTTTTTTGTTGGAAACTAGATTTCGTGCACTTTCCAACCCAATTGGAATCACCTTCAAATTCGTCCGGAGCGTTGAGTTGTGGACGAAACAATCTGATGCTGCAGCAGAATCCGAGTCAAACTACAAGTCCAAAGGTGTTACATCACCTCCACTTGGGCCCATTGGCCTTGTACGACCTAGATTTAGTTTTAGGCTGCCTTGGGACGTCCTCCCACCTCCTTGGCCACCACCCCTTGCTCCTATATAAGTAGATCCATCTAGTAGCTTTTCCTTGGGATTTGTTTAGTTAAAAGTTAGCCATTGCAACTTCGTGTACTTTGTTTGTGTCCAACGACCAGACCAAGATCGTTTACGGATCCCCACCTTTATCAATACTTCATCTATATTCGCAATATTCAGATTGCTTTATCATATTCTTGCTTGTTCTTCGATTGCTTGCAGGAATAGACCTTCGTGGTCAGGTTGATTGTGCTCTGGCGTGGTCAATAACCTCTTGGAGTTGGTTTAGCGATTGCTAAGGCGCAACGTCGTGCACGTTTGTAGTCGAATCGTCAAAGTCGTCTCCACCAAATCGATAGTTATCATCTCATCGAAAGATCGGGACACCCCCGCCTCTATCATAGCTTCACGGTCGGAATGGTGTGACCACTTGACTTTGAGAAATTTGATTGACTTGTTGCGAGTCTTGCGTTCAGTCTCTTCAAGAATAGCAACTGGCTGCTCACGATAAGAGAGATCTTCTTGGAGCTCAATGTCCTCGAAGTTGACGGTGCGGTCAGGAGTCTTGAAGCACTTTCGAAGCTGAGAGACATGGAACACGTCATGAACATTTGCAAAGTTTGAAGGAAGCTCGAGTTGATAGGCGAGGTCGCCTCTCTTGCTGACAATCTTGAAAGGTCCCACGTATCTAGGGGCAAGCTTCCTTTTGATACTGAAGTGACGAGTACCTTTCATAGGAGAGACGCGGAGGTAAACATGATCTCTGATCTCGAAAGACAAATCATGGTGCTTACTATCATAGTAGCTCTTCTGACGGGATTGGGCTGCTTTGAGGTTATCACGAATGACTTTGCACATTTCTTCTGCCTCTGTGATTAAGTCATTACCCAAAATCTGACGTTCACCGGTTTCAGACCAGTTGAGAGGGGTACGGCACTTCCTGCCATACAGAATTTCAAAAGGGGCCTTGCCCGAACTTGCTTGAAAACATTTGTTGTAGGAGAATTCAGCATAAGGAAGACAATCCTCCCACTTCATGTCGAAGGAGATTACACAAGCCCTGAGCATATCTTCAAGAATCTGGTTGACACGCTCGACTTGACCACTTGTTTGAGGATGGAAAGCTGTGCTGAAGCTGATGTTCGTGCCCATGGCCTTCTGAAAAGAATCCCAAAACTTCGAGGTAAAGATGCTGCCACGGTCTGAAGAGATCACTTGAGGAATACCGTGCAGAGAGACAATGCGAGAGGTATAGAGTTCCGCCAATTGAGCTGCAGTGATCGACTCTTTGATAGGAAGAAAGTGAGCCATTTTGGTGAGTTTGTCGATGACAATGAATATAGCATCATTGCCACGCTTGGACTTTGGAAACCCAGTCACGAAGTCCATTTCAATGTGGTCAAACTTCCATTCTAGAATGGCAAGAGGTTGGAGGAGACCTGCTAGCCTTTGGTGTTCTTCCTTCACTCTTCTGTAGACATCACATTCATTCACGAATTGAGCGATCCCGCGCTTCATTCGAGTCCACCAATAAGCTTGCTTGAGGTCTTGATACATCTTCGTGCTCCCAGGGTGGATGGAGAGGAGAGAATTGTGAGCCTCGTTCATGATCACTTTACGGAGGTCACCTTTGGGTACAACAATACGATCCTCGAAGAAGAGAGTGTCCTTGTCATCAAGGCGGTAGCACTTGTACTTGGACTGACTCTTGGCAATCCCAATCTTCACCTTTTTCACCATAGCATCAAGAAGCTGGGCTTGGCGAATCTGGTCTTCTAAGGTAGGAGAGACTTGAAGGTTGGCGAGGAAACCTTGAGGAACAACTTGCAGATTAAGTTTGCGGAAAGCTTCACAAAGCTCGGGTTGATAAGGCTTAAGAATCAGACTGTTGCAGTAAGCCTTTCTGCTCAATGCGTCAGCAATCACATTGGCCTTGCCTGGAGTGTACTCAAAACTCGGATTATACTCTTGAATCATTTCGACCCAATGAGTTTGCCTGAGGTTGAGATTAGGCTGAGTGAAGATGTACTTGAGACTCTTGTGATCAGTGAAAATGTCCACTTTTCTTCCCAATAGAAGATGTCTCCAAGTCAAAAGAGCATGCACAACTGCCGCCAACTCGAGATCATGAGTGGGGTAGTTCTTCTCATTAGGCTTCAACTGGCGAGATGTATAAGCAACAACTCTCTTCTCTTGCATCAATACTGCGCCAAGACCTTGGAGAGAGGCATCACAAAAGACCTCGTACGGCTTGGATTCATCAGGCGGAGTCAGAACTGGAGCAGTGATCAATTTCTCTTTCAAAGCGTTCAATATCACACTCCGGAGACCAAACGTACTTGACGTGCTTCTGGAGAAGATTTGAGAGAGGCTTCGCGATCTTGGAAAAGTTTTCAACGAATCTTCGGCAATAGCTTGCGAGACCGAGAAAACTGCGGAGTTGCTTCACGTTCTGAGGAGGTTCCCAATTCACAATTGCAGACACCTTCTCAGGATTCACGGCAATGCCCTTGGCAGAGATGATATGACCAAGATAAAGAACCTCATCAAGCCAAAATTCACACTTGGAGAACTTGGCATAGAACTGATGTTCTCTGAGAATATCAAGAACCAAACGCAAGTGCTTGGCATGATCTTCCTTGTTCTTGGAAAAAACCAGAATGTCGTCGAGATAGACCAAAACGAAGTCATTGGTGTCGGCGTTGAAGATGAAATTCATCATGCGAGAGAACGTCGGAGGAGCATTGGCGAGGCCAAAAGACATGACAGTGTATTCATATGAACCAAAGCTTGTTCTGAATGCTGCCTTGGGAATATCTTCTTCACGAATGCGAATCTGGTGATAACCCATACAGAGATCAAGCCTGGAGAATACTTGGGCACCTTTGAGTTGTTCGAACAGCTCATTGATGTTGGGAAGTGGGTATTTGTTCTTGATGGTCTTCTTGTTCACTGGACGGTAATCAACACAAAGTCGGTCCGTTCCATCCTTCTTCTTCACAAAAAGAACACCACAACCCCACGGAGAAGAACTAGGCCGGATGAGACCCATTTTCTCTTGCATATCGAGTTGCTTCTTCAACTCCTTCAACTCATCAGGTCCGAGCTTGTAAGGACGTTTGCACACAGGTTCCATGCCAGGCTCAAGATCAATAACGAATTCAACTGGCCGGTGCAGAGGCATTCCTGGAAGCTCTTCCGGAAAGACGTCTTGATATTCGCAAACGACTGGAATTTGAGAGATGGCATCCAATTCACCCTTCTCATTGAGAGAAAATAGATGGATAGTATTATCTCGAGCGGCAAAGACAATTACATCCTCAGACGAATGAGTCAATTGAATCTGCCTGGCAGCACAATCAAGCTGAGCCTTGTGCTTAGAAAGCCAATCCATCCCGAGAATAAGATCAATATCCGAGTTACCAAGAACAATTGGGGAAGAAAGGAACTTGTAGTCACCCAATGTGATAGTAACCTTAGGGACGCAGGTGTTAGCTGTCATCTGCTTGCCTGGTGACACAATTTGCAAGGAACTTTGCAGATACTGATAATCACACTGATACTTTGATGCAAAAGGTTTGGAAATGAAGCAATGCGATGCACCCGTATCAAAAAGAACTTTTGCAGGAATATCATTAACAGGAAGGTTACCCATGATGACATCTGGTGAGTCCTCTGCCTGAGCTGCATTCACCATATTGACCTTGGCGAACTTGGGATTATGCTTGACCACAGCAGTACTTGCCGATCTCACAGGAGGAGGAGGAGGAAGACGCCTCTGGTTGAGACACTTGTTGGCATAGTGACCCTTCTGTTGGCACTTGTTGCACGTGACCTCTGAAAGCGGACGGTGATACGGAGCACTCGATCTTGGAGTTTGAGACGAAGTCTTGTTCTGAAAGCCAGGGTTGGGTGGGTGGGAAGAACCACTGCCACCTTTGCTCTTCTGCTGATACGGCCGACAGAACGGAGGAGGAGGAAGCCAAAACTTCTGCTACTTGGCCACTTGAGTAGAGGAAGAAGGAGTAACATCTCTGACTCGCTTCTTGGAAGCATCACACCTCAACTGAGCAGCCTCTTGCTTCAGTGCCATGTTGTAGAACTCATCATATCTCAAGGGCTCAAAGAGAACAAGAGCGAGCTGAATATCTTCTCTGAGACCACCCCTGAACTGGTATATCATGCTCTTCTCATCAGGGACGTCCTGCTTGGCAAAGCGGGCGAGCTTCTGGAACAACTTGTTGTAGTCATACACAGACAAAGAGCCTTGCTTCAGATTGCGGAATTCCTCACGCTTGCTTTCAACCATGCTCTCCGGAATATGATGAGCTCGGAAATCTCGACGGAAATCATCCCAAGTGATAACACTTCCACCTTGGGAATCCTTGCACTGCTGGAACCATTCTGCAGCTTGATCTTTGAGTTGGAAGGAAGCGAACTTGACAAAGTCCTTGGGCCTGACGTTACTGCACTCGAAATGCTTGCATAGATCCACAAGCCAATCGTCAGCATCGGTTGCCTCAACACAATTGCTGAAAGTCTTTGGCCCGTTAGCAAGGAACTGGTTGAGTGTAGCAAAGTGACTCTAATTGCTGCCTTGATTCCCTTGACTGCCTTGATTGCGCTCTTGAAGAATTTGCATGATCAGCTGTGTGTTTGCATTGGTTGCGGCCATCACAGCTTGCCATGCCTCTGGAGGAGGTGGAGGTAGTGGCGGATTAGGATTCAGAGTCGTGCGCGTTGGAGGAGCCATCCTGAAGAGGTTGACCACCATTAGCACATTGACAGATAATATTGAAGCTGAATTCAGCGGGATGAAAATTGCAACATATAGTCTTCACATCCGAACAAAATGAACGAATGCATTCCTCTTGAAATGGTCACATATCCATAAATTGAGAAGCCACGTAGAATTAAGGTAGAGAAATAAATCAACAAGGTACGGATCAAGAACGAATAATCGGTAAGAAATCCCAATCCCAAACCAATATCCGTGGAAGAAGAACTAGAGCTACTAGATTTCCCACCTATGAACTCCCGAACCTTTCCGGTTATGCAATCAGGTGTTGGGGATACAGGGGAAGCATAATATCTCACCCAAACTAGCAAATCCTACATCCAGCTGTATCCATCCTTCAACACATAACCAAGAAACCTTCGAAAACCATCTACCTCAACCTTCGAAAAGCATCCGTTATCAAGTTATGGCGATACTCCCGAACTCCCACCCCAATACTGGGTGGCGTCGAGGTTATCTCACCAACGAACTGCATAAAAGAGATTTTCGATGTCGGCGTACTAGACTCAGGTATTCCAGAACTGCAACTATAAAATTATGATGACAACACCTCAGAGCTCAACTCCCCGGGACACTTCCACTAAACCCCTGACAGGAGGCACCAAGTCAATGTTCTCATCATAAAACCATCGGAACGATTCCAAGATACCCGCGTGATCCTAAATTTTTTTTAGTGAAATTTGAGAAGAGAAGAGTCAAAACTCTATGTCAGGATGCCTTACCAGAGCGATGAGGAGACTGCGAAGTACAAAGAATTCCTAAACTCTCCGATATATAACTCCTAAATGACTCAAAACATTTTTCTAGACACAACTCGTCCGCTAATAACGATCAAGCAATGGGGCTCCTAAGGTCGGGGAAGGCTCTGATACCAACTTGTCACACCCTCGATGCGACTATAGCTCCCACATGTCGAGGCACGACTTAGAGACATAATCGCATTGAAGGCATATGTCGCAAGTTAGGCAATCTTCACAACATCCCATGTAATGTAAATAATAAAGGGGAGATAACATAGTTGGCTTACACTCGCCACGTCAATCAAGTACATAAATAGCATTACATCATCCATACACTCAAGGCCCGACTACGGCGCCAAAATAAAAGAGAACCCAACATGCGACAACGGTCCCGTTCACCCCCAACTGGGCACCACTACTGATCATCGGGAAAGGAAACATAGTATCGTTGAGAGTCTTCGTCGAACTCCCACTTGAGCTCATACGCGTCTCCTGGAGCGGAATCATCAGGCCCTGCATCTGGCGATATAGTAATCTGTGAGCCACAGGGACTCAGCAATCTCGCACCCTCGCGATCAAGACTATTCAAGCTTATAGGTATGGCCAGGTAAAATGTAAGTGGAGCTGCAGCAAGCGACTAGCAAGTTTGGTGGCTAACTTATTCGCAAAGAGAGCGAGAAGAGGAGGCAAAGCACGAGCGAGAAGCTAGAGAACAACCTGTGCAAACATTACTCCAACACCGTGTCCACTTCCCGAACTCCGCCGAGAAGAAGCCATCACGGTAACACACTCAGTTGATTCATTTTAATTAATTAAGGTTCAAGTCGTCTACAACCGGACATTAACAAATTCCCATCTGCCCATAACCGCGGGCACGGCTTTCGGAAGTTCAATCCCTGCAGGGGAGTCCCAACTTAGCCCATGACAAGCTCTCACGGTCAACGAAGGAATAGACCTCCTCCCAAGACGTTCCGATCAGACTCAGTATCTCGGTAACTCAAGACACTTCGACAGGTTAAAACAAGACCAGCAACACCGCCCGAATGTGCCGACAAATCCCGATAGGAGCTGCACATATCTCTTTCTCAGGGCACACTCAGATGAGCGCTCCATACAACTAAAACCAAACCTCGAGTTTCCCCGAGGGGGCGCTGCACAGGACTCTATTTTGGACCAACACTCAGAGGAGCACTGGCCCGGGGGGGTTAAAATAAGATGACCCGCGGGCTCCGGAAACCCGAGGGAAAAGAGGCTAGGTGGCAAATGGTAAGACCAAGGTTGGGCATTGCTGGAAAAGCTTTAATCAAGGCGAACTATCAAGGGGTTCCCATTATAACCCAACCGCGTAAGGAACGCAAAATCCGGGAACATAACACCGATATGATGGAAACTAGGGCGGCAAGAGTGGAACAAAACACTTGGCGAGAGGCCGAGCCTTCCACCCTTTACCAAGTATATAGATGCATTAAGATAACATGGCAATATAATGATATCCCAACAAGTAAATCAATGTTCCAACAAGGAACGGCCTCCAATCTTCACCTGCAACTAGCAACGCTATAAGAGAGGCTGAGCAAAGCAGTAACATAGCCAATCAACGGTTTGCTAGGACAATGGTGGGTTAGAGGTTTGACATGACAATTTGGGAGGCTTTCAAGCAAGTGGTAGGCATCGTAGCAATGGCATAGCAAAAGAGCGAGCAAACTAGCATAGCAAAGATAGTAGTGATTTCGAGGGTATGATCATCTTGCCTGCACAGTTGTCAGAGTTGACTGGATCCTCAAAAGAAAACTCAACGGGCTCCTCGTTAGCGAAATCTTCTCCCGGCTCTACCCAAACAAGACAGACAGGCAACAAGGATACAATCAACCACGCGCAAACTCAAACAACATGATGCACAGATGATATACTATGCGGGATGCGATGCGGGATGCAAAATGCAAGATATGACAGGAAATACATGAACCTGGCCTCAACTTGGAATTCCAAGGGTGCCACTGGAAATATGAGATGAAATCGCTTGAAAACAATATAAAGAACGCCGGAATCGGAGTTACGGTTTGGAAATGGCAAGCGATTCAAAAATGACACCGGTCTGCGATTTACAGCAAGTAGGCATCTAAATGCAATGAGATGAACATGCTACAACACCCAAACATGACAACAAAATATATGGCAAGGATTCACACAAGATGCTTAACAAAAGTCTAGCACTGAGCTATGGCCAATTCATCCATTAACCGGTTCAAACAAGCATGGCAAAAATGCAAATGGTAAAACAGATCTCAGACTTAGTGAAATTAACACTTGTCTAGAATTTCAGATCATATAGCCCTCTTCGGAGCAACAAAACAACATGCTACAGGACCTGAACATGACAAAGAAAGACATGGCATGGAGCTACTCAACAAGATTAACAAAAGTCCCTTAGTGACCTTGAGCCAAAAGGGATCGCAAAATACAATTGCAAGCACGTGAACATAGAAAAAACATAATCAGTTTTCAGACTTAGTGAAAACTGGGACATGCTGAAATATAACTCAAGTAGGCATGTTTACGGTGCAAGTCATGGCAAGGCAAGCATACACCCATCAAGAAGGCACAAAATGCAAGCTAGACATGGCAAGAACAATGGCATAGCATGCACGGATCAACTACAATAACATCGGCAAAATCGCAAACAAGTTGACGATCTGCCCAGATTCGCAACGAAGCAAAAGTAGAGCTCGATTGACTCAAGCTAGGCTGCTCCATAATTGCAAACAAAGACATGGATGGATAGAGCACTACAATATTAACAAAACACCCTTAATGATCATCCTCAAAAGAGGCACGGATCACTAGGAAACAACAAGAACATATGGCTTCGTGAGATAAACAATCCCAGGACTTAGTGAAATTACTAAGTCCCTGAAAACAGAATTAGCAAGTGCACCACTTTGCAAGCTTGCACAAGTCACCACACACATCCTCAAAATACATGGGTTGCACCTCTGGAAAGATGACAAAACCCTTAACAAAACATATGAAGAACTCACGGGCATATCATGCACACAATAATCATGGCAAAAATGACAAAAGTGCTAAACGGAGTAGCAGATCTGACAATTAACTCAAGTATCCCTCTTCTAACAGCATTTCGGGAATCAAGATGAACTCAAATGAAAATGCTGCAATGGAATAAAATGATTTACTCTCTAAGATGAACATTTTGATATGCTATATGCCCAAATCGGAGCTACGGATGCAAAGTTACGGGGCCTCGAACAGGAGCATATGAAGTAAAAATTCTGGAACTTAGCGAAAAAACGACCTAGGGTTAGGATTTCAGATCTGAGATCTGCGCGGATTACGAAGTTCGCCGGGGATCCCACCGGAGCTGACCCGGAGCTCGCCGGAGTGGGTTCGTCGGCCGGGGAAGAGGGGAGGCGAGGCCGGGGCGGCTCCGGCCGGCGCGATGGCGGCGGCGCGGCGC
>NC_041380.1:237539199-237545359 GCF_002162155.2 Triticum dicoccoides | reverse complement strand
CGGCGGCAGCGCGGCATGGAGGCGGCGGCGGCGCGTGGAGGCGGCGGCGCGTGGAGGCGGCGGTGCGTGGAGGCGGCTTCACCAGGTGGCGGGGCGAGGCGAGATGGGCCCCGGGGGCCGGCCACGGGCCTCCCGGGCCTGGCAGCGGGGAGGAACGACGGCGGAGGCGGGCCAATGGTGGCGTGCCACGTGGCGGCGGCAGGCGGACTGGACGTGTCCGTCGGTGGCGGATGTGTCCGGCGGCGGCGGATCTGGAATTTAGGGTTAGGGACGAGGGGAGACCTGGGATTTGGAATGGGGGGTGTTTAAATAGGCATAGAGGGAGCTAGGAGAGTCCAAATGAGGTGCGGTTTTCGGCTACGCGATCGTGATCGAATGCTCTAGGACATGGAGCAGAGTTTGGTGGGTTTTGGGCCAAAATGGATGGGTGTTGGGCTGCAACACACACGAGGCCTTTTCAGTCCCTCGGTTAACCGTTGGAGTATCAAACAAAGTCCAAATGACACGAAACTTGATAGGTGGTCTACCGGTAGTAAACCAAGGCCGCTTGGCAAGTCTCGGTCCAATCCGGAAATGTTTAATCCTCACACACGAAATAAAGATAGGAATGACCACCGGAGGAGAACGAAGCACCGGAATGCAAAACGGACAACGGGGAAAATGCTCGAATGCATGAGACGAACACGTATGCAAATGCAATGCACAAGATGACATGATATGAGATGCATGACAACGATAACAACACACGGAGAGAAAGACCCAAACCCGAGAAAATAAATATAACTTAACGCCGGAAACGGCAAGAGTTGGAGTACAAAAAGGGAAAGTTACATCCGGGGTGTTACAACACTCCACCACTACGAAAGGATCTCGTCCCGAGATCTAGGACTGAAAGAACACCGGGTACTCAGAACGGAGGTGATCCTCGCGTTCCCAGGTAGCTTGATGAGGACATGACTACCTTGGATATGACCAAAAATATTGCATATATGCATATTTGTCAGGTGATTTCTAGTGCAAACTATTCAATAATCTATTTATGTTATCCAGAACAAAAATACTTCACACACTTTTGTGTTTTGTCTAATTGCAGGTATATGGGACATTTGTACAATCCACATATGAAGATAAGGAAGAAAGAGATGTTTATTTGCTGTCCAAAAAGTTCTCTCACGTCACTTTTGGCCCAAGAGAAGATAGAGTCCAAGTCTCTCACGTTCTGGATTCAGATTCGGACTGCACAGACATACCTGACTCAAAACGCACACAAGTTTTTCATACGGACTCCGAATTGGGTGATTCTTTTTTTGTTGGAAACTAGATTTCGTGCACTTTCCAACCCAATTGGAATCACCTTCAAATTCGTCTGGAGCGTTGAGTTGTGGACAAACAATCTGATGCTGCAGCAGAATCCGAGTCAAACTACAAGTCCAAAGGTGTTACATCACCTCCACTTGGGCCCATTGGCCTTGTACGACCTAGATTTAGTTTTAGGCTGCCTTGGGACGTCCTCCCACCTCCTTGGCCGCCACCCCTTGCTCCTATATAAGTAGATCCATCTAGTAGCTTTTCCTTGGGATTTGTTTAGTTAAAAGTTAGCCATTGCAACTTCGTGTACTTTGTTTGTGTCCAACGACTAGACCAAGACCGTTTACGGATCCCCACCTTTATCAATACTTCATCTATATTCGCAATATTCAGATTGCTTTATCATATTCTTGCTTGTTCTTCGATTGCTTGCAGGAATAGACCTTCGTGGTCAGGTTGATTGTGCTCTGGCGTGGTCAATAACCTCTTGGAGTTGGTTTAGCGATTGCTAAGGCGCAACGTCGTGCACGTTTGTAGTCGGATCGTCAAAGTCGTCTCCACCAAATCGATAGTTATCATCTCATCGAAAGATCGGGACACCCCGCCTCTATCAAGTGGTATCAGTTTTCAGGTTGCTCGGTGAGAATTTCCAGTTTTCCTAGATTAGATTTATTTTCTTACCTATTATCCAAGAAAAAGCCACAAAAAAGAGTTAGATCTATTCATCCTTGGTCCAAGCCAGTCTGAGCCTTTGCAATTTTCTTTTCATTGCTTGCATAGTTGAATTATCGGTTGCATCATCGTGTCGAGTTGCTGGTCTTAGTGTCTAGTTCGTTTAGAGTTTCGAGTTCTGTTCACATTAGTCACGCTGCCGCTGCATCATTATCCCTTCCTCCGTCCATCATCCCATCTATTAATTTCCACCACGTGCTACGCACTGTTCATTGTCATAATCATAGTTGAGGTCATTCACATCTTCGCCTAATCCAATCTGCATCTTATCTAGTTTGTCTTGGAAAGAGGGAGAAAAAAAAGAGAGAGAGAAAAAAAGAGAAAAAAGGAAAGAAAAAAAAGAAAAAGAGAGAGAAGAAAAAGAAAAAAAAACGTGAGAAAAAAAGGAGAGAAAAAAATCGAATCTATCTAGAATCAATCTCGTACCTGAATTCGGATTGGAATCTGTTTTGCGCACTGTTCAGTAAAACAGGTGTATCTTCCTCATACGAAGTCCGTTTTGGGTCCGTGAGTACTCAAATTGAAGCTAGAGACGAGACGCATCTAAATAGTTGCAGAAGCTTATTCAATATTTGACACCTCAAAATCGGCTTCTAAATAGGTCTTTTTGCCCTCTGAAGTTCGTGAACACAGCTTGTTCCAATTTTTCAGGCCAGTTTTAGAATTCTTTGACTCCTCATATCAACTCGGAATTGAGTGATTCTTTTTGCATTGGAAAGCTTGAGTTAGTAGAATTCTTTGCAAGAATTTACCAGAAAATTGGCTCAAACTTTTTAAGAGGAAAGTTGGAGAGAGAGTTGTTGTATATCCTGCTTGGCAATTGTTTTTCATCATTATCTTCACTTATATCTTGCTGTCAAGAGCTACTTAGTATCCTTCATTGATGCTAGTTGTGCTACGCCGTGACCTCATTAGTGTTCTACGCCGTGTCCGTCGGTGGCGGATGTGTCCGGCGGCGGCGGATCTGGAATTTAGGGTTAGGGACGAGGGGAGACCTGGGATTTGGAATGGGGGGTGTTTAAATAGGCATAGAGGGAGCTAGGAGAGTCCAAATGAGGTGCGGTTTTCGGCTACGCGATCGTGATCGAACGCTCTAGGACATGGAGCAGAGTTTGGTGGGTTTTGGGCCAAAATGGAGGGGTGTTGGACTGCAACACACACGAGGCCTTTTCGGTCCCTCGGTTAACCGTTGGAGTATCAAACGAAGTCCAAATGACACGAAACTTGACAGGCGGTCTACCGGTAGTAAACCAAGGCCGCTTGGCAAGTCTCGGTCCAATCCGGAAATGTTTAATCCCCACACACGAAATAAAGATAGGAATGACCACCGGAGGAGAACGAAGCGCCGGAATGCAAAACGGACAACGGGGAAAATGCTCGAATGCATGAGACGAACACGTATGCAAATGCAATGCACAAGATGACATGATATGAGATGCATGACAACGATAACAACACACGGAGACAAAGACCCGAACCCGAGAAAATAAATATAACTTAACGCCGGAAACGGCAAGAGTTGGAGTACAAAAAGGGAAAGTTACATCCGGGGTGTTACAAACAGGTCTCATAAACTAAAGGGAGAACACAGATGAAAGCTACAGAATATGTATCATTTGTACTCGAGATTAACTAGATGGCACGCAAAAGTATTAAAGAACAACATAGGTAATGCTAGAAGTGGTATAATACTATAATCACCAGCCTATGGGATAGCATTGGCTGATGGATGATAACTATGGAACAACGCTACCTAAAGAACAAGTATCTTAGCTAAACTACGGAATAACGTTAACTCTTGAACAAGACCCGTAAGAGATCTGCATGAATATAAAGTGAAATGCGATGATCTATTTTGCATGCTTAGATGAATAACAAAGCCACAAATGTTGCACAGAAGTAAGATGAGGGTACAACCTATCTGGCTGCCATCCATAGGAGTGAGCATCATGTGCTGACTTGTCGATGGCTCTGTAGTTGTTGTGGCTGTCCATGTCGGGCAAGCGCATTCGATGCTGGGAACTATTGAGTGGGGACTATAGCTCCCTTCTGGTGTATGCTTCCCTTGTTGGAGCAGCTGCGGTGAGTCGGAAGACGGTGTGTCTGAAGATGCAGATAACGCATAATGTTAAGAACGACATATCTCTTTGATTTGAAGATATACACTAAGAGATTAACAGCAAGGTACGAGAGTGGTCACATGTCTGTTGTCTGAAGACTAAATTGGGGTCAAACGATTTTATTTTATTTTGGTACTGTCCGATCTATGCCGGATGGCTGGCCGTCTTTGCCTCCCGGCTGACACTGTTCGGAATCTTCCCCGAAGAGCCAGCGACCAATGGCAGAGTAGCCTGCCTCCGCCGTCCGTGGCCCCGGCCAAAACCCTGCTCCCCGCCCCACCGCACTGCCGTGGCTGCGCCGCCCCGGGCCAATCCACAAAGACTCCCCGTCATCCAGATCCGGCGGCGGCAGTACCTTCAACCCACACAACTCTAAAAGATAGCCATCTTAGCGCTACTTCTGCGGCGAACTTGTAGCCCCGCACCCTTACGTTATACACCAGCCAACCGACAACCTAGGAGCTCCGCCGCCTCGAGGGGTGCTGCTTCCCATTGGGAATCGATTGGCCCAGAATAAAAATTCAGACAACTGACGCCTAAATAAAGTGATTTGAGATGAGGGTGCGACATATCTGGCGGAATGGTGAAGTAGGCAGGTCCAGCTGCCGAGTCGGTGAGGCCGGCGCGGTTGCGGTGGCAACCGGCGGCAGGAAAGAGCGATGTCGCGATGGTCGACGGCTGCACGGAAGCAGCGCCAAGACTCTGGACGGGTCCAAAGTTGGAGCCTCTCCGGCGCCGTGAACAACGGCGGGGGTGAATCGGCTACGGTATGGTTCATGCGGCCGTCGTCGAGGCAGCACCAGCAGCACGGAGTAAGAGGCGCACCGCCCAGTGCACGACGGCAAATGGACAACGTCTCCGGCATTAGGGAGGGGCGGTTGTGAAATTGGTGCGGTGGGGGCGCCATGGAGGTGGGGCTGAGGTTTCGCGGCTCGGGAGAAGGGAGCTTCCCGGGGAGAAGGTGATTTGGCGCCCAAGAGGTATGAATGGGGGGCGGGCGGGGGGGGGGATTGGGAGGGGAGTGGAACCATGTCTTACGGACGCATTTTTCTGAAATGTGAGGGGGAGTTACAGTTCTACCCATGCATATAGGCTTCTTGGCATGGGTCTGTGTACTGAGGGTCGGGGATAGTAGAGTAACTTTGCTTCTCCCCAAATAGTGGGCGGGAGCGATTTCGGGCGAGGAGGGCGTGTTTTGAACTATTGTGGGCGCGAGCGATTTCGGGCGAGGAGAGTGTGTTTTGAAATAGTGGGCGCGAGATATTTCGGGCGAGGAGAGCGTGTTTTGCCAACCATGGTTTATGAATTATTCGGCACATGTCATTTCGCCGAGGACAAGGCGCGCTTGGATGAAGTTACGAACCTACCCTCGATGTACAACGGGCCAATTGATGCGTGTCCCACATAGGACGGTGATTTCGCGTCTCCCATTTATTTGCTCGGGCGAATTCCACCGAGCAGAGAGGATGTTTAACGGTTCATTCAAATGTTGGGAGAACGAGCATCCACGTCTACCTTACCAAGTCGATTCGGATCAAATTTTGAAATATTAGATTGCCACTTCTTTTTTAGATGGAGAGATGATGCTCGGGAGTAATGTGTTTTTACATGCTCGTTGCTAGCGATTTACTATATGACATATAGTTGACCCACTCAAAAACGCGAATCAAACCCAAAATGAAATATCTTGATTCAATGAAATAGCTCGTTCAGTAGGTCAAAATAGTGAACTAAATCCAAAATTGAACATCTCAATCGAGTAGCATGTTGTACAGTATTATTGTACTCCATGAACATGTTGAAAGTCAAATTAATGAACTTGTTTAATATACGCATATTTTCGTTCATGTGTGGATTGCAGACAACATGTTCTCCAATTTAAATATTTGAATGTAAGTTTATATCGAAACATGGTTTATATCAGTCTTTGATGCATAAAATGCGACCTCCCCCTCTCCCGGACTCCTGTTCTCTCTCTCTCTCTCTCTCTCTCTCTCTCT
>NC_041380.1:237490968-237538803 GCF_002162155.2 Triticum dicoccoides | reverse complement strand
AAACCTTGTTGGTCCCTCTCCCTTTCTCTCCATCTCTCTCTCTCTCTCTCTCTCTCTCTCTCTCTTTGTGTGTGTGGGGGGGGAGGTCTTTCTAGTTCGCATGCATATATACACCATCTATAGGTCTCTCTCGCACACTATGTATGATACTCTAGCTAGTCCAAGCTAGATATCTTGGGTGCACTCATCGTACGCACACAAATTCCTTGGCTCTTTGCCCGTAACTCGCTCACGCACCACTATGTCGTCTCGGAGCTCTTCCCCCCTCTCTCAAACTCTCCATCCACCTGGGTCACACATACACATGCATATCTCACTTGCACTCGATAGGCCCATCTAAAACTCTATCTCTCCCCCTCATTCTCTCTCCATCTCACACGCGCACACACACAATCTTATGCCCAGCTAGCCAAGTATGATGGTCTCTCACTCAATTGTAGGTACACGCAGTCCCCCCTATATGTATATGACTAGCTAATCTTAGTCTCCATCACAAACATGTGCATGGTCTATCTTGATTTCTCTCGGGGCATCTTTCTATCGCCAATGCACTCCCTCGATCTCCCACCCATATAGTCCCCTCACGATCTCGACGGGATCTCTGTATCACAAACACACCCTCTCTCCCTCCCCATGCATCCATGCCATCCATGTGTCCCTCTCGACCTTTGTTCCTTGTTGGCCAGACCTCTATTGGACATGTGCTACAGGGGTGTCTCTCTCCGTTGTAAACAATCACACACTAGCTATCTTCGTGTATCTCCTCGCCTCACTTTTCCATCTCGGAGATGCATGCGTGATATGTTCGTATAAGAAACGAAAAAACACACTCTCTCTCTAATTTATCGTTTGTTGTCACTTTCTCTTTCACACACATACTCTTTTTGCACACTTAATCATTCTCCTTCACACGCACTTGATCTGTCTTGACTGAGGCACTCTCCTCGGTCCATAGCATATAGATTTATTGAAAAGTCAAACATCACAAAGTTTGACCATGTACGTGGAGAAAAAGAATTACATCTAGTACAGCAAACATATACCATTAGATTCACCATGAGATGTAGTTTTGTATGATGTATCTTTGGTATTGTAGATATAAATAACATTTGCGTAAACCTGATCAAAGTTTCCAAAGTTTGACTTCGAAAAAATTCACATGCACTGCATTATCAAGCGGATGGAATATCTCTTTCCCCCTCTCAGCTATCTGACGCACCACTCAGCCTTATCGGGGCTCCTCAATCTCTCAAACTTTATTGGTCAGTTTGGTTCGTGACATGACCCTCATGCCTTGATGGCCGGTACTGCTTCGTGTGGACGTGAGATGTAAAATATTCTGCCTGGCCAGGCTTGTGTGGTGCTGAAGCGTTTGGTTCATGCCTGGGCCAGGCAAAGCATCAACGTCCCATCAATCAATCCATGCATCAATTATTTAATGCTAATATCCATCCATGTTGCTGTTAGCCTCGTGGCCACATGACCAGGCACGGCTAGGCGTTTGAAATCGGTCGCCTGGGCCAGGCTACTTGAAGTGTCTGGAGTTCAGCCAGGCTAATTAAAGTGCAAGGGAACCCAGGCCAGGCGGGCTTTGTTTTTCACAGGGTAGCAACCAAAGAAGCGTGCATGAAATCCAGCCACAACCCCAGGCCAGGCAAAAGATGCTCAGGACGCAAGCCAAACTGGCCTTATATCTCCCTGGTTCACACATACACATGTCTCGCTCGCGCTATACATATAGACCCATCAAACACTCTCCGCCCTTGTTCTCTCTCCATGTGACATGCACCCCCCTAAGTACCATAATCCCTCACTACATCATAGGCGCAAGCACCCCCCCCTCCTAAGTATGATTATCTCTTACTAGCCATCAGGAACACACGTATTGTGTCCTTCCATCCATACGTCTATCTCGATATCTCTCGGGGCATCTTCTATCGTGCACACACCTTGTCACTCAATCTCCCACCCATGAAGTCGCATCGCGATCTCCAGGGGATCTCTCTATGACAAACATACACTCTCTCCTCCCCATGTCAGCATTTTCTCTGTACGTCTCTCTCGACCTCTCTCCCTTGTTTGTCAGACCCCTCTTGGCCACGTGCTAGGGGTCTTGCTCTCTCGATTCCAAACAACCACACACTATCTCCTCACCTTGCCTCTGTTGTCGAAGATGCATGTGTGATTGAAAGTGCAACTATCCCTAGGTGGTTTTGGTAATTCATAACAACATATAGCTCATTGAGCTAATGCTATTCCAAGATGACTATTTCAGGAAAGCTCAATGATTGGCATGGCATGGATGTGAAAGTGGAACCCTCAAAATGCTAAGGACAAAGGATTGGCTCAAGCTCAAAAGCTCAAGACTCTTCATTTTATATTTTAGTGATCCAAGATCACATTGAGTCTTTAGGAAAAGCCAATACTATCAAGGAGGGATGAGGTGTTGCTTAATGAGCCTCTTGCTTCATGTGCTTAGTGATATGCTCCAAAACCCTCAACTACTTTCCCATATCCACATATGACCTAAACCCTAAGCCAAACTCGGTCCTATCGATTCTTTCTATCCGGCGCCACCGAGTTTCACTTGTCATAATCCACTGCCAAACCCTAGCAATTCGGTTCTACCGATAGGGATCTCGGTCTCACCGAGATGGGATTGCAAACTCTCTGTTTCCCTTTCGTAACTTTTCGGTCTCACCGAAAGAGCGAATCGGTCCCACCGAGATTGCAATGTAAATTCAGTGTTTCCTTTTTGTAACCTTTCGGTATCACCGAAAGAGCAAATCGGTCCCACCGAGTTTGCCTGACCAACTCTCTGGTTAGCTAATTACCAAAATCGGTCTCATCGAGTTTGTGTAATCGGTCTCACCGAGATTACGTTATGCCCAAACCCTAACCATATCGGTCCTACCGAGTTGCATGTCAGTCCCACCGAAAATCTCTAACGGTCACTAGGTTTACCTTTTCGGTCTGACCGAGTTTTTTGATTCGGTCCCACCAAGATTGGAAAACTGTGTGTAACGGTTGGATTTTGTGTGGAGGCTATATATACCCCTCCACCTCCTCTTCATTCGAGGAGAGAGCCATCAGAACACACACACAATTCCAACTCATATGTTTTGAGAGAGAACCACCTACTCATGTGTTGAGACCAAGATATTCCATTCCTACCATATGAATCTTGATCTCTAGCCTTCCCCAAGTTGCTTTCCACTCAAATCTTCTTTCCACAAGATCCAAATCCTATGAGAGAGAGTTGAGTGTTGGGGAGACTATCATTTGAAGCACAAGAGCAAGGAGTTCATTACCTACACACCATTTGTTACTTCTTGGAGAGTGGTGTCTCCTAGATTGGCTAGGTGTCACTTGGGAGCCTCCGAAAAGATTGTGGAGTTGAACCAAGGAGTTTGTAAGGGCAAGGAGATCGCCTACTTCGTGAAGATCTACCGCTAGTGAGGCAAGTCCTTCGTGGGCGATGGCCATGGTGGGATAGACAAGGTTGCTTCTTCGTGGACCCTTTGTGGGTGGTTGCTTCTTCGTGGACCCTTCGTGGGTGGAGCCCTCCGTGGACTCGCGCAACTGTTACCCTTCGTGGGTGGAGCCCTCCGTGGACTCGCGCAACCGTTACCCTTCATGGGTTGAAGTCTCCATCAACGTGGATGTAGGATAGCACCACCTATCCGAACCACGGGAAAAACATCCGTGTCTCCAATTGCGTTTGAATTCTCCAAACCCTTCCCTTTACATTCTTGCAAGTTGCATGCTTTACTTTCCGCTGCCAATATACTCTTTGCATGCTTGCTTGAATTGTGTGATGATTGCTTGACTTGTCCTACAATAGCTAAAATCTGCCAAGAACTAAAATTGGGAAAAGGTTAAGTTTTTATTTGGTCAAGTAGTCTAATCACCCCCCTCTAGACATACTTTCGATCCTACAAGTGGTATCAGAGCTTTGGTCTCTATTTGCTTTGATCTTCATAGCTTTTGGTGGTCATAGCCTTGGTTTCACAACCTAGGAGAGTATGGCATCTAGCGAGGGAAATTATCACCGTAGAGGTCCTTACTTTGATGGTACTAATTTTGCTAGTTGGAAGCATAAAATGAAAATGCATATTCTTGGACATAACCCCGCCGTTTGGGCTATTGTGTGTGTTGGTTTGCAAGGTGACTTCTTTGATGGGAAAGAACCAAACCGTGAAGCTACCGCGGATGAGTTGAAGATGTTGCAATACAATGCTCAAGCTTGTGATATTCTCTTCAATGGATTGTGCCCCGAAGAATTCAACAAAATCAGCCGTCTTGAGAATGCAAAGGAAATTTGGGACACTTTGATTGATATGCACGAAGGTACTGACTCCGTCAAGGAATCCAAGTTGGATGTGCTTCAAAGTCAACTTGACAAGTTCAAAATGAAGGATGGTGAAGGTGTCTCTGAAATGTACTCTAGGCTTGCTCTCATCACAAATGAGATTGCCGGCTTAGGAAGTGAAGAGATGACTGATAGATTCATCATCAAGAAGATTCTAAGAGCCTTGGATGGGAAATATGATACCGTGTGCACATTGATCCCAATGATGCCCAATTACAAAGATCTCAAGCCAACGGAGGTGATTGGAAGAATTGTTGCTCATGAGATGTCACTTAAGGATAAAGAGGAACTTCACAACAAATCAAGTGGTGCCTACAAAGCCTCATGTGAAGCCCCTACATCATCAAGTGAGAAACAAAACTTCAATGAAGAATTGAGCTTAATGGTGAAGAACTTCAACAAGTTCTACAAGAGTAGAAGCAAAGATAGAAGCTTCAAGTCAAGGTCCTACAATGACAAAAGATCTTCTAGTCGGGAGCGAAACTGCTACAGTTGTGGAAGACCCGGACACTATTCCAATGAGTGTACGGCTCCCTACAAGAGAAGAGAAGATTCTCCAAAAAGAAGAAGCAAAGAATCACCACCAAGAGAGAGAAGGAGTAGAGATGATAGTTATGAACAAAGATACTCACGGAGAAGCAAGGATTCGGAAAGGAAGGAAAAATCATCAAGGAGCTACACAAAACGAAGACATCAAGCTCATGTTGGTGAATGGGTATCCGGCTCCGACTCCGACAGCCACTCCGAGAGAAGTTATCACTTCGACTCCGAAGATACTCAAGATGAAGGTGTTTCCGGTCTAGCACTTGTGTCAACCAACTCCTACGACATCATTGACTCACCAAATGAAGGAATTGGAAGATGCTTCATGACCAAAGGTCCTAAGGTAACACACCCCGAGTATGTTGATTTCAATAGTGATGAAGATGACTTGTTAGGTGATGATTTGCTTGTTGACAACTCTAGTGATGAATACTATGATGAAACGTCAATTAATCATGCTAATCAAGATAAAATGAATGACAATGATAAGGAGAAGATTGAGGCTCTAACTAAAGAACTAAACACTCTTAAGTTAGCTCATGAAACTATCTTCAAAGATCATCAAGAACTTTTAAGAGCTCATGAGAAATTATGCTTTGAAAAGCTCAATCTTGAGCAAGAGCATGAGTTCTTAAAAGCAATCAATGATGATCTCCGCAAGAAAAGTTCTCCTTACATTGCCAAGCGTTTACTCTTATCCACTTACATGCCTCAAGTCAAGTCTAGTAACAAGAACAAGAAAGATTCTTCCTCTAGCAGTAACAATGATCATGCTAAATCCAATATTGTTGCTTCTAGTAGTTCTCTTGATCCCACTAATGATTCTCTTAGCCAAGTTACACTTGAACAAGAAAATAGCTTATTGAAGGGAATTATAGAGAAAGGAGTGTACAAAAGCCTTGCCGGGAGTAAGCAATTCGAGGAAATTGTGCGCAAGCAAGGAATGCACCGGAAGAATCAAGGTGTTGGTTTTGAACGAAAGTTCAATGCCAATGGAGTTGAGTGGGAAGAAGATCAATACCCCAAGACAAAGTTTGTTCCTCAACAAGAAAAATATGATACTTCTTTCAAGGGGACACAAGCTCAAGATGATCTTCCACCACAAGACTACAAGCAAAAAGGCAAGGACAAGCTTCAAGAGGAAATTGATGCATTTGAAGAAGCTCCTAAGACCTTAGTCAAGTGGATTCCCAAGACTACTTCAAGTTCCACTTCATCAAGTACGACTACAACTCCAAGGATTCCCATCAAGATGGTGTGGATCCAAAAGAAGAAGAACTAGAGAGTTCTTGAGGGTGACTCCGCCAATATACTTCACTCTTATCATTTTGGCAAGAACAAGTGCAATCAACTTCCACATCTTGCACTAGTTCAAGGAGTCACAAACCCTCTTGTTGGTAAGACAAGGGACAAGGTAACCTAAAAGTTTTCATGGACATCATCTTGTGTGTGCATCACTCTATGTCTATGGATATCCTTGTTTGTTCCTTGTGGGACTAACCCATGTAGGTATTGAAAGTGCAATTCACTCAAAGGGATAGATCCAAGTGATCTACATCAACATTGAGCATCCACATCTTCAACATCTACATGAAGTCATCATCGACAAAACCCGAGGTTAGTTCATCCCTCTAAGGGGGGATATCACATCTAGGGGGAGCTTTACTCTAAGACTTGAGCTAAAGCAACTCTAAAGATGTGAACACAACAATGCTTTTATGTAAAAGTGGTAACCCCACTTGAGCTTAAACGATGAGTATGACCTATGATCAAGTGTTCTCACTTGACTCCTAAGTCAATATACTCATATATAGATGACCTTGTCATCGCAAATTGCTTGATAGATGCTAGAATTGGTTGTGCATGCCTTGTCACATATTTCATTTGCCATCTTATTGTGTGAGCATGCTGGTTGCATATTTTACTCATTCGAGGACATCCACTTGTTGTTTTGATTGTTCGGTTTTATTTCCTTTTGCCAAGTGGATGGACAAGAATGCCTAAGAACCTCCTCTAGCTATCTATGCTTTTCTCGTCTCAAACTCTATTCATGCTACATCACAAAATTTGATCAAGTCAGATTCGAACCACTCTGTGTGATGAGCGCTCGGAGTCCCCGATTCGTCATAGACTTAAACTTCCAAAACCTCTTTATGATTCTCGGTCTGACCGATACCCCACTTTCGGTCCTACCGAGATCATTAAGTTGATCTAGGTTTTCGATCTCGGTGCAACCGATTTGAACCATTCGGTCACACCGAGTTGCAACAACTGTATACAGTTTTGCATCTCAGTGCCACCGAGTTGTTCCACTCGGTCACACCGACAGGGTCGGGCTATATATAGTCACGGGGAAAATTTTGGAAATTTCTCCGAACCCCTTCGCCCGCGCGATAGCCTGCTCTGCCAACTTGGTCTTCGGATCGTCTCCTCGCTGCCAGCCGCCTCCAGTCGCTGGTCTCCATCGCCGTCAACGGAAATTCAACCCCGCCGTTGCCGCCATAGCGAGTCTCCACCGAACTAGGGTATGGACTCGATCTTTGTGCTATTCCCCAATCTGATTCTTAGCACATTGTGATCATCATGATTCTTGCCACGTTTGTTAAACTTCTATCCAGTCAATGAACTCATAGATTAGGTTTAATTCGAAATTTTTAGGGTTAGGTTTCCGCCCAAACCATCTCAGACCCACCGAGTTGAAAAACTCGGTCCCACCGGTTTGGCTTATGCCATTGCACAAGTGAGACTCGGTCTGACCGAGAATTACTTATCGGTGTGACCGATTTTGGAACTCTGTGAAACCCTAGCAGTCTCGGTGCCACCGAACTGTGACTCGGTCTGACCGAGTTCACTAGTTTAGGTGCCAAAACTGCTTCGGTATCACCGAGTTTAGAAAATGATAGATCCGAGATGCTTTCAGTGGGAACCTAAAACTAAGTTTTTGGATCATTCTTTTGCAAAAATCTCTGCATTTTGTGATGCTCATCTATTCTACCTCATCTATAAACTATTCACAGGGTCAGCAGACAGCTTGTTCATCATGTCAGACCAAAGTGATAGCCAGAACATGTTAGAACAGCAAGTGCAGATGAGTGAGGGCACTAGTCCCTCAAGTTCTTCAGATGATGGCAGCAGAAGTACTCCTAGCAATCTGCCTAAAGCTGCCACCAGATAGAGAAAGAAGAGAACTTCAGATTCTGAGGATGAAGATTATGTGGCAGAGGAAGAGGAAGCCACATCAAAGAGAGTTGAGCTAGCACAGGGCACAAAGCCAGGTTTAAAGATCAAAAGGCCAGCAGGTAGGCAGCCTATGCCAAAGGCTAGAGTTTCAACTCAATTCCTGAAAAGCCTGCACCCATAGAGCCAGTTGCTGCTGAAGGCAAGAAAAGAAAGGAAAGGGTCAAGAAGACCGTATCCAAAGTGCTTGGAAAGGCTTCCATCATGGAAGATGAGGATGAAGAAGAAGAGGTTGCTGCACCAGCACCTAAGGCACCCAAGCTGATGGGTGATGCCATAAGATCAGGGTCAACTGCTTCTAAGGCCAAGCCAGCTCCAAAGCCAAAGCCAAAGAGGAATACAAGAAACATCCCAGCTGCTGAGAAGAACAAGGCCCCAGTGCCTGACATTGCTGAAGAAGAAGAAGGACAAGTGCTCAGAAAACTCAAGCCCAAGATCCCAGACCACAACGATGCTCATGCTGTGGCGGAGGATATGAAGCTCAGGAGAGACTCAGGGCTCAGGAAGTGGAGAGAAGCAGACCCGTATGCTTCAAGGAGGAGGACTGCTGTTGACTATAGGTTCCACACTAAGGAACAGCAGGACTTCTATGAGACAGTCTTATTGGACAAGAAGCCCATTGTCTGTGATATGAGATGGGTCGACTGGGAATACATCAAGAAAAATGAGGAACACTACCCTGGAGTGCAGGACAACTTCAAGGCATGTGGAGTAGAGGACTTTGTTGGGCAGAAGCTCACAAAGTGGAATGAAGAGCTTATCATGCAGTTCTACTCCACAGCCAATTTTTATCCATATGGTAGGATAACTTGGATGTCTGAAGGTACGAGGTACCAGTCTACAGTTGCTGAATGGGCCCAGCTAATCAATGCCCCAGAAGAGCAGGAAGATGACTTGGATGTATATGCCAAGAAGAAGATGGACCACAACTCTATGTCCAACATGTACAAGGAAATTCCAAACGAGGCACTTGATACTTTCAAGTTTGGGTCTGTGCATTATCTTCTGTCAGGGCTGCCAACCATTAACTGGATCCTTAGGCATACTCTGTTGCCCAAGTCTGGAGATCACAAGATGATCAGAGGCCATGCAATCAATTTGCTTCATGTATTTGATGTACCTCAGAAATTCAAGGTCATGAGCCTCATGGTAGAGACCATTAAGAGGACTGCAGCAGACCAGAAGAGGAGTTGTGGACATGCCCCACAAATTCAGGAGCTCATTAACTCCAAGATGGGCACAGGCATATACTTATTGGACAAGGAACATTTGCCTATTCGTCCAGATTTTGAAGATAATCAAGTTGTCATGACTGAGAATGAACCATCATCTGCCCAAGCACAAGCCAAGAAGGAGAAGGCGAGGAAGGAGAAAGCTGCCAAGATGCCAACTCAAGAGGAGGCATATGAATATTTCCTGAAAACCAAACAAGAGCAGCTTGGTTACTTGATTGCATCCACCCTGTGGATTGAGCAAGGACTAGCTACCCTAACTCAGAACCAGGTAAGCTTAGAGAGGATCATGGAACAAAAGTTCTATGACTTGGATGTCAAAGTGACAGAGATTCAGACTGCAGTGGAGCAGCTCCAGGATGACATGCAGGAGAGGAGAGGCAAGACTACAACTGATGCCTTTGCCAGAGTGCCACGAGGTCCGAGGTCGTCTGCAGTGCCAGTTGCTGACCCCAGAGCCACCACGTCTGCACCAGCTACAGCCTCAGTTCCACCAGCTCCAGCGTCCACTTCAGCCTCAACTCCAACCACGTCTACAGAAGGCTTCGTCCTTGGAGTGCTCCGGACTTCACCACCACCTAAAGATCAAGCCTGAGTGTCGACTTAGCACTATGCATTTTCTAGGAACTTTTTGGTAACTTGTTGCCAAAGGGGGAGAAAATGTATAGATCATAGGCTTCGAGAGAGAGAGTGTTTTTTTTCTCTCTTGCTTTATTTGGTGGTTTTTCGAACTTTGTTTGCTTTTGAGTCCTTGAGATACTATGTCATTGCTCATGAGACATTGATGATCATGTGTTTGATCATAAGCTACACTAAATGTTTGCTTAATATTATCATCTTATCTATCTTATGTGATCATTCACTATTCTTGGTGATGAGTGCATGTATTTCATTCTTATCGTTTTAAGCGCTCCACCAAGATGTATGTGACATGGAAGAGTAACCCATGACTCTAACTCTTTGTGCATTTGCAGTCCAAACAAATTTTAAATATGCACAAATTTAGGGGGAGCTCTCACTTGTCACATACTTCTCAAAGCAACGATATATTTCATGCTTATTATCATTTGTCGAAGCTTTGATCTATATGTTGTCATCAATTACCAAAAAGGGGGAGATTGAAAGTGCAACTATCCCTAGGTGGTTTTGGTAATTCATAACAACATATAGCTCATTGAGCTAATGCTATTCCAAGATGACTATTTCAGGAAAGCTCAATGATTGGCATGGCATGGATGTGAAAGTGGAACCCTCAAAATGCTAAGGACAAAGGATTGGCTCAAGCTCAAAAGCTCAAGACTCTTCATTTTATATTTTAGTGATCCAAGATCACATTGAGTCTTTAGGAAAAGCCAATACTATCAAGGAGGGATGAGGTGTTGCTTAATGAGCCTCTTGTTTCATGTGCTTAGTGATATGCTCCAAAACCCTCAACTACTTTCCCATATCCACATATGACCTAAACCCTAAGCCAAACTCGGTCCTACCGATTCTTTCTATCCGGTGCCACCGAGTTTCACTTGTCATAAGCCACTGCCAAACCCTAGCAATTCGGTTCTACCGATAGAGATCTCGGTCTCACCGAGATGGGATTGCAAACTCTCTGTTTCCCTTTCGTAACTTTTCGGTCTCACCGAAAGAGCGAATCGGTCCCACTGAGATTGCAATGTAAATTCAGTGTTTCCTTTTTGTAACCTTTCGGTATCACCGAAAGAGCAAATCGGTCCCATCGAGTTTGCCTGACCAACTCTCTGGTTAGCTAATTACCAAAATCGGTCTCACCGAGTTTGTGTAATCGGTCTCACCGAGAATATGTTATGCCCAAACCCTAACCATATCGGTCCTACCGAGTTGCATGTCAGTCCCACCGAAAATCTCTAACGGTCACTAGGTTTACCTTTTCGGTCCGACCGAGTTTTTTGATTCGGTCCCACCGAGATTGGAAAACTGTGTGTAACGGTTGGATTTTGTGTGGAGGCTATATATACCCCTCCACCTCCTCTTCATTCGAGGAGAGAGCCATCAGAACACATACACAATTCCAACTCATATGTTCTGAGAGAGAACCACCTACTCATGTGTTGAGACCAAGATATTCCATTCCTACAATATGAATCTTGATCTCTAGCCTTCCCCAAGTTGCTTTCCACTCAAATCTTCTTTCCACAAGATCCAAATCCTATGAGAGAGAGTTGAGTGTTGGGGAGACTATCATTTGAAGCACAAGAGCAAGGAGTTCATTACCTACACACCATTTGTTACTTCTTGGAGAGTGGTGTCTCCTAGATTGTCTAGGTGTCACTTGGGAGCCTCCGACAAGATTGTGGAGTTGAACCAAGGAGTTTGTAAGGGCAAGGAGATCGCCTACTTCGTGAAGATCTACCGCTAGTGAGGCAAGTCCTTCGTGGGCGATGGCCATGGTGGGATAGACAAGGTTGCTTCTTCGTGGACCCTTTGTGGGTGGTTGCTTCTTCGTGGACCCTTCGTGGGTGGAGCCCTCCGTGGACTCGCGCAACCGTTACCCTTCGTGGGTGGAGCCCTCCATGGACTCGCGCAACCGTTACCCTTCGTGGGTTGAAGTCTCCATCAACGTGGATGTAGGATAGCACCACCTATCCGAACCACGGGAAAAACATCTGTGTCTCCAATTGCGTTTGAATTCTCCAAACCCTTCCCTTTACATTCTTGCAAGTTGCATGCTTTACTTTCCGCTGCCAATATACTCTTTGCATGCTTGCTTGAATTGTGTGATGATTGCTTGACTTGTCCTACAATAGCTAAAATCTGCCAAGAACTAAAATTGGGAAAAGGTTAAGTTTTTATTTGGTCAAGTAGTCTAATCACCCCCCTCTAGACATACTTTCGATCCTACAATGATATGTTTGCATAAGACACGCACGCTTTTTCTCTACTTTTATCATGTGTTGTCCATGTCTCTTTCACACACGCACACACACTTTTTTCACTCTCTCTCTCTCTCTAGTTAGGGACTCTGTCATGTCCATAAGCATATGGATGTTTTGAAAAGTCAAACCTCAGAAAAGTTTGACCAGGTATATGTGGAGAAAAACATTTACATCTGGAACGATCATTAGATTCATCACAACATGTACTTACTTCATACGATCATTTATCTTTGGTATTGTAGATATAAGTAATTTATTTATAAATTGGTCAAAGTTTCAAAAGTTTGACTTAAAAAAATGTTGGAACTACATTATCGAACAGAGGGAGTAGCTCTTTCTCTCTCTCTCTCTCTCTCTCTCTCTCTCTCTCTCTCTCTCTCTCTCTCTCTCTCTCTCTCTCTCTCTCGCTCGCTCTGTGTGTGCTATCTCTCACAGGCCTCCCCTCTCACTCGAACTCTCTATACCGACGGATTATACGCTCACTGTGTCAGTGTATAGCTCCGTATATTGTTTAGTTGACCGGTCAACCAATCCACATGCTGCCTTGTCAGCTCGTGTTCTATATCTTCATGTGCTGGCCCATGTGGCAGTGGGTGAAAATAAGTAAACTAGAGGCCCATCTGACATGTGGTGAAGTAAACAAAGTTGAAACCACTCGGGGTAGCGCCCCGCATGCTAGTAAATTGAGGGCGCATTGAGGACAAACTTCTTGCGCGTGAAGGACGCACTCGCGCACAATTCACCACTGCGCGGCAGCATGCACAGAAGGACGCACTCGCACACACCCAGCACACAACACACACCAGCACACGTGTACACCGGCGTCGCCGCCGGTTGAGATGGACGGCGAGGCAGCCAACAAGTGGAGGCGGCTCGAGCCAAAACCGCATCCGGCGAGCCTGGACTTCATCAGTAGCCTCCCTGGCGACATGCTGCTCGTCATCATCGGCCTCCTCCCCACAAAATCTGTCGTGCGGACCGCCCTGCTCTCCCGGCGATGGTGCCCCCTCTGGCACTGCGTCCCCCTCAACCTCACCGTCGACAGCTGCCTCTGCGATGGGGATTGCAGACGCATGGCCGCAATATCCAAGTTCCTTTCATCGCACCCTGGGCCAGCCAGACGCCTTAACATCCGCATGTTCAGTACCAACTGCAAGGTCCAACCCAAGTTCGACGAGTGATTCTTATCCCCCGCCCTAGATCGGCTCGAGGAGCTCAGCTTTGAAGCTGGACGATGTCGCTCTCTGCCGCCGTCCACGCTCCGCCTCATGCCAACGCTGCGCCGCACCAGCTTCAGCTCCTGCTATCTTCCCCAGATTAATGCCGCGCCCGCCTTTCTTCTACCTCAACTCAAGCAGCTTGACCTCTTCGACGTTGTCATCTCGAAGAAGGCTATGGAGCACCTGCTCCGCAGCTGTACTGCGCTCGAGTACCTCCGTCTTGAGCAGATCCACGAGTTTATTAGCCTCCACATCGCCTCGACGAATCTCCGATGGATTTATGTGTCTTGCTGGTCCCGCAACAAGACATCAATTAGGAAGAGATCACTCCAGCTATTCCACGTTATGGTCATTGAGAATGCGCCTTTCCTTGAGAGATTGCTCTTATCGAATCTAGAAGGTCCAACAAAAATCAGGGTCATTGACGCGCCGAAATTGACAGCGTTGGTGTACTCGTCTGCAAAATTCTCCAAACTCTTTATTGGATGCGTAATTGTTCAGGTACAACACTCATCTTCTTCTCCGTCTTCTTGAAATTCACATTTTTAAATTTCTTCTTGATGTATTTACGACCGTCTTCCAGAAAATGATTCCCACAAGCTTGACCCAGCCCATGCGCACAATGAAGATCTTAGCACTAAAATCTATCGTCCCCAATATGGATCAAGTTGTTGGATTCCTTACATGCTTTTCGTGCACGGAGAAGCTACTCATCGAGGTGAAACTTCTTTCCTATAAGTAAACGGTAATCACAACGTAGCTCAATTTTTTCGTAATTTTCCCAAATTACGATGACAAGTGTAGTGTTCAAAACTGCATCTACGCACTGCACCGAAAGAAATGTTTTTAGTATTTTTTCACCTGATCACCTGCATCGTTTTTATGCTGTACTACTATAGTAGCCTAGGCTAGTCATAGTGGAAAGTAACTTAGACTACTCCAGTAACTCTATGGTTACTCTAAGAGCAAGTACTACCTCCGTCCTGGTTTACTCTTCCAATTTTGTAGTATCAAAATTTGGCCATTGATTTAACTAACAAAATGTTAATGCCCGTCACTAAGAACTATATCATTGGATTCGTATTTGAACATAATTTCAAATGGTGTAATTTTTAGTGACATGCATTGGCATTTTCTTAGGTAAATCTATGGTCAAAATTTTATACTAAATACGAGGTAGTATTCCCTCCGTCTCAAAATTCTTGTCTTACATTTGTTTAGATACGGATGTATCTAACACTAAAATGTAACTAGATACATCCATATTTAGACAAATTTAAGACAAGAATTTTGGGACGGAGGTAGTACAAAAGTGGGCTATGTAGGCCAAAACATGTGCCAAATTCACTTGTGATGCATTTGGCATCGATGCCCCTCCATTGCTCACCTGGTGCCCCAATCTGGATGACCTACTTTGCTCCGGTGCCAAATTAACTCACGCAATGAAAAAACACTGCGTGGGTGAGAGAGAGGACTGAGGCAATAAAAAACACTTGTTTGGGAGAGTGAGAGGCTGGTGTAGTTGGTTTGATTGATTTGTTTATACATGTGGGTCTGTGTGCACAACGGTGCCAACTCTCTCACATCGCGAGAGCGGTGCAAAAAACTTTTGATTTGACATCGATGTGTATTATGTGGCATACTTTTGCGAAATATGGCAGCGGCCACATAGTGGAAGGCAACAAATTCCCAAGCTCTTCACGTGCTCCTAGTTAAATGAGAGGAAACAGAAAGAGGGAGAGAGAGAGAGAGAGAGAGAGAGAGAGAGAGAGAAATATCACTAGCCAGCCAACCCTATCATATGAGAGAATGATATTGGTACCTCTTGATGACACGGCGATCTTATGCAGCCAGCTGCTCTAATGTGTTCTCTTCTTTTGCAGATAAAAAAAGACCCGAAAGTGAAAAATGTGCTGCACTATAACAATATCATCAAATGCCTTGATCTCCATCTTACAGAAATTGATTTGATCGACTACCGAGGAAGCACATCTGAGATTAAATTGGCCAGGTTCTTTGTTGTGGAGGCAAGTGTGCTCAAGGTAATGAGGTTTGGCATTCTCTGGCACAACAATGAATGCCGTGCTGATCACCAGAAGCGTCTAAGCCTAAATGACAAAGTCTCCGCAGAAGCTGAATTTGTTTTTGAAACATCAAGTGGCCAGAGCTCCAAAACTTATTTGCCCATTAGTGACTTGTCAGGGCGGTGGATTTTAGTTTGTACGATAATGTTGCATCCACCTAAAGTAATGAAAGTTCTTACGTAAACTTCCTAGTAATTCCCTCTTTGTAGGTGCAGCATTACTCCTAAAATTTGTAATATCAGTTTGAAACTTGTAATATTGCCGTGTCCTATTCCTGCGTTCTCAAAATCCTACGAATCAAACAGGTCCTGAGTTGGTGATGATGTTGTGCCTCCCATGTTTCACCAATAGCCGTCGGATCTAGATCTGACGCATACAAACCAAGCTTCTCCATTTTTGCAAAAAGATGCCCGCACTTGTTCCCTATTTACAAACAACTCCTTGTCTCTCACAATCAGCCTTATCTCCTCCCCACCACATTTAGAAGGCCATGGAAAAATCTGGCACGATGGCCGCTGCCGGAGCTGTCCACCCCCAATATTGGTGTTCCGTGCAATGCACGGGCATCTACGCATGGGAAATTATGTCGAACAGGGCTAGTTGTAAGCAGGCTAGCTCTACAGCCATGATGATAGTGACTGCAGATGGTGAGGCTGACTATGGTATGCCAAAAATGGCGCCTATAGTCAGGTGTCATCTCCGGCGCAGGGTCTTGTCACTTCACTGTGAGGAGCAGCACATAGTAATTTGACCAACGGGTAGTACAGTGCTAGTACTCCTACTACTACATTGGTAGTACTACTACTAGTACTAGTAGCACCACCGTCTGGATTTAGGAGTACTACCACGTCCATCTGGATTTTAGTATTTGACTAGCAATATCTAGTAATGCATGTCACAAAAAATGTACTACTCCCTCTGTAAATAAATACATGGTGTTTTATTCCTATCGGCGAGAGAACTTAATGTTTTTTTGCTAACTAGAGTACTAATAGGATTACATGCAATGAACTAAACACTGCATGTCATGTTTGGTAGTCTCAAGTCATTGAAAGCATGCACGGCCCACATCTCTCATCGGTTGATATGTCATGAAATAAGAAACAAGGAGGGAGTTAATGCACCATGCCTAAGTATTTTAGGATTATTTGGTTTTCGTAAGGTGACTTACACAACATTTTTGTTTACATGCATTAACATTTTATTAGTTAAATCAAAGGTCAAAACTTGGCGCAAAATGCAAAGCGGACCAATAAACCAGTAAACATCAAACTTCTCTCGTTTGGCCCCAACTAGAGGTCCGGTGAGATGACTATATTGCACCGGCACAGAGGGGGACGCAGCTTCATTGACTTACGGCAACTGCCTTTGGGTGAATGACACGTGGGCCTAGGGGGTGGCTAGCTGTAACGCCCTCGATGCGGCTATATCTCCCACGTGTCGAAGCACGACTTAGAGGCATAACCGCATTGAAAGCGATGTTGCAAGTGAGGTAATCTTCACACAACCCATATAATACATAAGGGAAAGAGATACATAGTTGGCTTACAATCGCCACTTCACACAATACATGAATAAAGCAATACATCATCCAGATACAATCAAGGTCCGACTACGGAACCAAAATAAAAGAAGACTACCCCAAATGCTACACAGATCCCCGATCGACCCCAACTGGGCTCCGCTACTGATCAACTAGAATGGAACAACATAAAGGACAAGATCTTCGTCGAGCTCAACCTGAGCTTGGTTGCGTCATCTGCACGGACTCATCGGCACCTGCAAGCTGGTTTTGGAAGTATCTGTGAGCCACTGGGACTCAGCAATCTCGCACCCTCGCGATCAAGACTATTTAAGCTTATGGGTAAGGTAAAAGTATGAGGTGGAGCTGCAGCAAGCGACTAGCATATATGGTGGCTAACATACGCAAATGAGAGCAAGAAGAGAAGGCAAAGCACGATCGAGAAACTATGATCAAGAAGTGATCCTAGAACAACCTACGACAACATAACTCCAACACCGTGTTCACTTCCCGGACTCCGCCGAAAAGAGACCATCACGGTTACACACGCGGTTGATGCATTTTAATTAAGGTCAACTTCAGTTTTCTACAACCGGACATTAACAAATTCCCATCTGCCCATAACCGCGGGCACGGCTTTCGAAAGTTCAAATCCCTGCAGGGGAGTCCCAACTTAGCCCATGACAAGCTCTCACGGTCAACGAAGGATATACCTTCTCCCGAGACATTCCGATCACACTCGGCATCCCGGTTCTACAAGACACTTTGACAAGTTAAAACAAATCCAGCAACACTGCCCGAATGTGCCGACAAATCCCGATAGGAGCTGCACATATCTTGTTCTCAGGGCACACTCAGATGAGCTCTCCATACAACTAAAACCAAACCTCGAGTTTCCCCGAGGGGGCGCTGCACAGGACTCTAGTTTGGACCAACACTCAGAGGAGCACTGGCCCGGGGGGGTTTAAATAAGATGACCCTCGGGCTCCGGAAACCCAAGGGAAAAACAGGCTAGGTGGCAAATTGTAAAACCAAGGTTGGGCATTGCTGGAAGAGTTTTATTCAAGGCGATTTGTCAAGGGGTTCCCATAATAGCCCAACCGCGTAAGGAACGCAAAATCCGGGAACATAACACCGATATGACGGAAACTAGGGCGGCAAGAGTGGAACAAAACACCAGGCATAAGGCCGAGCCTTCCACCCTTTACCAAGTATATAGATGCATTAATTAAATAAGATATATCGTGATATCCCAACAAGTAAACATGTTCCAACAAGGAACAACATCTCCATGTTCCAACAAGGAACAAACTTCAATCTTTACCTGCAACGAACAATGCTATAAGAGGGGCTGAGCAAAGCGGTAACATAGCCAAACAATGGTTTGCTAGGACAAGGTGGGTTAGAGGCTTGACATTGCAATTTGGGAGGCATGAAAAGCAAGTGGTAGGCATCGTAGCATAGGCATAGCAAAAGAGCGAGCATCTAGCAAAGCAAAGATAGAAGTGATTTCGAGGGTATGATCATCTTGCCTGAGATCCCGCAAGGAGGAAGAATGAGTCCATGAAGAAGACAAATGGACGTAGCCAATGTATCCTCACAAACGCAATGTTACCGGATTAACGAGAAGAAGTACACTGGAAAGAAACAAACAACATAGTAAACAACCACGACATGAACATGGCAGGATGCACAATCAAGTATGATGCATGTCCGGTTTAATGAAGCATGGCATGGCAAAGTGCACAAGAAACCCTACAAATTAAGTGGAGCTCAATATGCAACGAGTTGCATATTGACGAAACACCACATTCAAGTTATTTAGTTCGATCTCGTTTAGGTACTCAACAATATTAAATGTTGCTAAACATGGCAAGATGAGAGCATAAGGAAATCATCTATTTAGGCAAGTTTGAATGAGGCTGGAACGCCAAACAACAATTCCGGTAAAACCCCATATGCAATTAGCAATTTAAAGCAAACAACAATTTTAAACATTCTTGATGTTGTTATCATGATGCGGATGACATGTGCAAAATTATGCAAGTTTTAAAGAAAAGGGATGCAAAGGGATGCCACGATAATGATAACGAAAACGGTGCCACTGCAACGTTCCAGTTCCGGTAACTCGATTGAGATACCGATGCAAAGGAGAAGTGTGCGGATGCGTGCAAAAGATGGTGGGGCACTCCCGGATACCGGGTGTCCCATGTGTCGACGATGGTGACAAGGCAAAAGAGGGGTAACGTGCACCGACAATTCGAGCACGGAGCAAGCACGAGCATCTCATACATCACACATGCATTCGTTCACGGGTGGTCGTCTCGGGGTTATACCTTCGAAGCGTGCAAATAGGACAGTTCTCGCGACGACGGTAGGGGAAGTAGCCATTCTCGCATGCTCTAGGGTCGACGGTAGAGGTTCTCGCGATCTCGGCGATGGTAGTGGTACATGTTTATCATTGCTCGAGTTTCCGTAGATCTCCATGTCATCGGTGTCGTGGTACTTGGGGTGTTCGGACTTTCCGGTCCCGTTCTGGCGACGGTAGTTGTTCACGTTCGTTCGGAGAGGTACTTGATGACTCCAACATCTTCGGGGCGACGGTAGTGGTTCACACGAAGGTAGTCAAACTTGATGGATCCGAGGGCTCCGGGCATTGTGCACCGTTTGTAAACGTTCGGGTCTCCCGTAGAGGTACTAGACGAATCCCGGGTATGTAGTCGTACACACAAGTAGATGAACTTGATGAATCCGAACTCTTCGAGGGTCGTCGTGGTGCTCGTTCATGTAGTAGTCGTTCACGTGTTTTCAGTGGGAGTCTTCGGCAGAGGTACTTGACGGCCACAGGTGCATTGGGGTCTTCAGACTTGCCGGCGGTGTCCGTCTCCTCGGGTCAAACCTGATGTACAAGGGCCAGAATGGCCGATAGCGGCAGGATGAAAGCATGGAGGCCTACGGCTGGTCACGGTCAGCTGCGGGAAGCAGGGCACGACAAAGGGCCTGAACCCAAGCAGAAGGAACACAATCAACCACGTGCAAATGCTCGAACAACATGATACAAACATGGTATGCTATGCGGGATGCGGTATGTGATGCATATGCAAGATTTGACAAGTAATGAATGAACCTGGCCTCAACTTGGAAATCCAAGAGTACCACTGGAAAGGTGAGGTGATTTCGGTTGAAATCGATATAAAGATCGCCGGAATCGGATGCACGGTTTGGAAATGGCAAGCGAAACAAATATGGCACCGGTCTGCGATAAACAGCAAGTAGCCATCTAAACGCATCAAGATAAATATGCTACAACACTCAAACATGGCAAAAAAATACATGGAAGGTATCCACTCATAATTCTTAACAAAATATGAACACTGAGCTACAGCCAATTCATCCATTAACCGGTTCAAACAAGCATGGCAAAAGTGCAATTGGTAAACAGGTTTCAGACTTGGTGAAATTAACACAAGCCTGGAATTTCATATCAGGTTGCACACTTTGGAGCATGGAAACTAGATGCTACAGGAACTTAACATGGCAAATCAAGGAATGACATGGAGATACTCAAAGAGCTTAACAAAAGTCCCTTAGTGACCTTGAGCCAAAAGGGATCAGACAATACAATTGCAAGCATGTGAACATGCCAAAAGCATAATCAGATCTCAGACTTAGTGAAAAACTGGAGCATGCAAATATGTTAACAAGTAGGCATGTTTACGAGCTCGATGCACTCACTACAGAGCAAGGCATGACAATCTAAGCATACAACCATTAAGAATACACATTATATAAGCTAGACATAGCAAGAACAACAACATAGCATGCACGGATCAACAACAACATCCTCGGCAAAATCGCTAACAAGTAGACAATCTGCCCAGATTCACGAAATAGCAAAGGTAGAGCTCGATTGTCTCAAGCTAGGTTGTTCCATTATTGCAAATAAAGACATGGATGCATAGAGCACTACAAGATTAACAAATCATCCTTACTGATCATCCTCAAAAGAGGCACGAATCACTAGGAAACAACATGAACATATGGCATATTGATAAAAACAGATCAAGGACTTAGTGAAATTCTAAGTCCTTGAAATCAGCATTAACGAATGCACCACTTTGCAAGCTTGTGCTAGTCACCACACACATCACAAAAATACATGGATAGCACCTCTGTAAAGATGGCAAAGCATATAACAAAACTCATGAAGAGCTCAGGAGCATATCATGCACACATTAAACATGGCAAAAATGACAAATAGCTATTTGGTGCAGCAGATCTGACAATTAACTCAAATAGCACTCTTCCAACAGCATTTCGGGCATCAAGATGAGCTCAAATGAAAATGATGCAATGAGATGAAGGTTAAGCATAATGTAATTCTTATTCTTGTTTCATCCATATGTTAATCTTTTCTTCCGGAGTTTGTTCATGATGATTAAATTCTTGGCTTCAATAGCTCATCTTTCTTTTCCGAAGTTCCAAGCTCTCACAATTATATCATCACAAAGATCCATCAAAATCATTACAAGGTTTCACCTTGTGTTTTCAACTTCGCTTTCTTTTCGTTATCCTTTTGTTACCGGAGTTGTCCATGAAGGTTCTACATGATGGTTCATCAAGGATTTAATTCATTCTTGAAGTGTTCATTGAGATTCTTTTCTAAGAAGCTCAAGCTTTCTTCATATTGTAATCCGGAGTGCAATTCTTTCTTCCATATCATTGGAGGTGGTATTATGTCATTCTTGATAATTTGAATTCATGTTTCATGATTCACATGTTGTCATGAATGAGGTATTTTAAATCCATCAACCTCTTCGTTGGAGTTATCTTGTGTCATGTTTCTCCTAAAGCCTTCTCTATGGATTGTTGCTATTTATGGTGCTTATAAATGACCCAAGTTCTTCATTTATCCTCCCAGTGAAATAAGTTCTCGTCTCCTTGTTGATATCAATCCAATCTATTGTTTTTCGTTAGTGGCAGAATTTCACCTCATAGTTTTGAGATGTTCTCCATCAGCCCACTACAAGCTTACTCTTTTCGTTGTTGGTTTTTCAAACAACTCTGTTCGAACCTTCTCCTAAAGATGCTTTTGCAAGCTCATTTAAGGTAGAAGATGTTGTTTTCTCCTCCGTTCATTCCATTCCATTTCTCTCTTTTCTTCCGGAGGCATTGTGTTGTTGCTCTCTTCAACCCTTCTTCTTGTTCTTGTCAGGACCTTGTTCTTTTCATGCTTATCCATTTAACCGGAGTGTCGCGTCCTCTTTTCAAGTATCCTCTCATCTTGTCAAGATCATGTTCAATTCCTTCCATGTCCAACCGGAGTGTTGTCGTATGTGATCTCTATCGTTCCGTGTGCTTCGTCTTTCAACCAGAGTGCTTGCATGTGCTTCTTGTTCATTGCATCCTTTATTCTTATGTCTTTCAACCTACAAGGTTCTAGCAATGTTCCTTGTTCCTCTTTCCTAACGGAGTGTTTTCAACTTTGTGCATGTTCGTTGTTTTATTTTCTCAAAATGGCTTAACCTTTTCAAGGTTCCTTGGTTTCACTCGTTTCTCAAAGGAGCAACTTAGTTTTACCTCTTCTCTTTTCTCTTCTGTTTTTCCCTCCGGTGCCATTCTAGATCTCGGGACGAGATCCTCACATAGTGGTGGAGTGTTGTGACGCCCAAGACCGGAGCTTCAGATGCCTTCCATGTTTCCGAGTGTTGTCTGGTGATTCGTTGCATCATGTGCATTGCATCATGCCATCATATCATCATGTCATAAGTCTTTTTGCATCTCAACTAAATAATTTGTGTGGATCTTCGATCCATTTAAATTGAGGGAAGAGTGACTTCTCTTTATAACATTATCCTCCCGATATTAGGGAGCTATATTAAATATTCCATTTTCGGAATCACCTATAACACACTTGCAATTTATCACATGCCCTTTTCCGCTTCAAGTTTGGTCCCAAAACTTTTCCTGTAATTTCTTTCGTCACTTCCCCGAGCTCCACCTAAATTCTCAACATTTCTAGGCACTTCAAAACCCTAGCCCTAGTTCAAACCATTTGATTAAATTCAAATGAGTTTACATTCATATCTTCCGATCTTGCCACTTCTAATTTTCTCGAACCTTGCATATTTTTATGAGTCCGGGAAATTGTCCTCGTGCCCAGATTCCGCCCCTACCTTCTCTTTATGTTCCTTCTCCTTCTCTAGTTTGTTTTCTAAAAGAAAAAGAATGGAGAGAGGAGCCCAGCCAGGCCTCTGGCCACTTGGGCCTCCTAGCAGAAGCCCACCTAACCTAAACCTAGGCCCGATCCCCTCCTCCATCTCCTCTCCCCTCGCGCCGCCAGGGAGCCTGACTCCCGCATCTCGCTCGATCCCATCTCATCCCCCTCGTTCCCTTGCACCATCTCTCCCTCCTCTCGATCCATCTCTCTCCCCAATTCCCTCGCGCCTCCTGACGCCGTCCAGGCCAGGGTTCCCTCGCCACCGGAGCGGAGCTCCTCTACATGCCGCGAGACCCCCACGCCCGACCTCCTCCTTGCTGCCCTTGGTGCCGCGCCACCAGACCTCCCCGTCGCCCTCGTCATCGACCAGCGCGCCCCTGCCTTCCTCCCTCCTCCTTCGGTTCAGGGAGCCAGGCCGGAGCCTGTCGGCCTCCTCGCCGCCGTTCACCTTCGCATCGAGCTGCTAGAGAGCGCCGCCGCGCCTCCTGCCATGGCCTCCGTCTTATCTTCCTCGCGCGCCCGCGACCAGGGCTCTCATCATCAAGTTCGCTTGCGTGCTATCTCCTGCTCCTTCGCCCTTGCCTTGCTCTGCGACTAGCGCCATCGCCCACTGCTTCCTGCGTTGAGGAGCCCCGCCAGCCAAGTCCCTGTGCTCGCGCCTCCTGCCCGAGCCGTCCTCTTCAGACAAGTCCACGGCCGCCGCTTCACCAGGGACGCCGGGCGCCACCACCAGCAGTTCTAGACAGCCCCGCCGCCAAGTCCCGTCGCCGGAGCTCGCCTTCGTCCCGACTCCGGCGGGTTCAGGCCCTTTGTCGTGCCCTGCTTCTTGCAGCTGACCGTGACCAGCCATAGGCCTCCGTGCTTTCATCCTGCCGCTGCCGGACACTCTGGCCATTGTACATCAGGTTTGACCCGAGGAGACGGACACCGCCGGCAAGTCCAAAGACCCCAATGCACCCGTGGCTGTCAAGTACCTCTGCCGAAGACTCCCACCGAAAACACGTGAACGACTACTACATGAACGAGCACCATAACGACCCTCGAAGAGTTCGGATTCGTCAAGTTCATCTACGTGTGTGTATGACTACATACCCGGGATTCGTCTAGTGCCTCTACGGGAGACCTGAACGTTTACGAACGGCGCACGACGCCCGGATCCCTCGGAACCATCAAGTTTGACTACCTTCGTGTGAACCACTACCGTCGGATCCCTCGGAACCATCAAGTTTGACTACCTTCGTGTGAACGACGCCCGGATCCGGCCTCATTTAAACTTGCCTAAATAGATCATTTCCTTATGCTCTCCTCTTGCCATGTTTAGCAACATTTAATATTGTTGAGTACCTAAACGAGATCGAACTAAATAACTTGAATGTGGTGTTTCGTCAATATGCAACTCGTTGCATATTGAGCTCCACTTAATTTGTAGGGTTACTTGTGCACTTTGCCATGCCATGCTTCATTAAACCGGACATGCATCATACTTGATTGTGCTTCCTGCCATGTTCATGTCGTGGTTGTTTACTATGTTGTTTGTTTCTTTCCGGTGTACTTCTTCTCAGTAATCCGGTAACGTTGCCTTTGTGAGGATACGTTGGCTACGTCTGTTTGTCTTCTTGATGGACTCGTTCTTCTTCCTTGCGGGATCTCAGGCAATATGATCATACCCTCGAAATCATTTCTATCTTTGCTTTGCTAGATGCTCGCTCTTTTGCTATGCCTATGCTAGGATGTCTACCACTTGCTTTTCATGCCTCCCAAATTGCAATGTCAAGCCTCTAACCCACCTTGTCCTAGCAAACCGTTGTTTGGCTATGTTACCACTTTGCTCAGCCCCTCTTATAGCGTTGTTAGCTGCAGGTGAAGATTGAAGTTTGTTCCTTGTTGGAACATGGAGATGTTGTTCCTTGTTGGAACATGTTTACTTGTTGGGATATCACGATATATCTTATTTAATTAATGCATCTATATACTTGGTAAAGGGTGGAAGGCTCGGCCTTATGCCTGGTGTTTTGTTCAATTCTTGCCGCCCTAGTTTCCGTCATATCGGTGTTATGTTCCCGGATTTTGCGTTCCTTACACGGTTGGGCTATTATGGGAACCCCTTGACAAATCGCCTTGAATAAAACTCTTCCAGCAATGCCCAACCTTGGTTTTACCATTTGCCACCTAGCCTCTTTTTCCCTTGGGTTTCCGGAGCCCGAGGGTCGTCTCATTTAAACCCCCCGGGCTAGTGCTCCTCTGAGTGTTGGTCCAAACTAGAGTCCTGTGCAGCGCCCCCTCGGGGAAACTCGTGGTTTGGTTTTAGTTGTATGGAGAGCTCATCTGAGTGTGCCCTGAGAACGAGATATGTGCAGCTCCTATCGGGATTTTTCGGCACATTCGGGCGGTGTTGCTGGATTTGTTTTAACTAGTCGAAGTGTCTTGTAGAACCGGGATGCTGAGTCTGATCGGAATGTCTCAGGAGAAGGTATATCCTTCGTTGACCGTGAGAGCTTGTCATGGGCTAAGTTGGGACTCCCCTGTAGGGATTTGAACTTTCGAAAGCCGTGCCCGCGGTTATGGGCAGATGGGAATATGTTAATGTCCGGTTGTAGAAAACCTGAAGTTGACCTTAATTAAAATACATCAACCACGTGTGTAACCGTGATGGTCTCTTTCCGGCGGAGTCCGGGAAGTGAACACGGTGTTGGAGTTATGTTGACGTAGGTTGTTCTAGGATCACTTCTTGATCATAGTTTCTTGATCGTGCTTTGCCTTCTCTTCTCGCTCTTATTTGCGTATGTTAGCCACCATATATGCTAGTCGCTTGCTGCAGCTCCACCTCATACTTTTACCTTACCCATAAGCTTAAATAGTCTTGATCACGAGGGTGCGAGATTGCTGAGTCCCCATGGCTCATAGATACTTTCGAAACCAGCTTGCAGGTGCCGATGAGTCCGTGTAGATGACGCAACCAAGCTCAGGAGGAGCTCGACGAAGATCTTGTCCTTTATGTTGTTTCATTCTAGTTGATCAGTAGCGGAGCCCAGTTGGGGTTGATCGGGGATCTGTGTAGCATTTGGGGTAGTCTTCTTTTATTTTGGTTCCGTAGTCGGACCTTGATTGTATCTGGATGATGTATTGTTTTATTCATGTATTGTGTGAAGTGGCGATTGTAAGCCAACTATGTATCTCATTCCCTTATGTATTACATGGGTTGTGTGAAGATTACCTCACTTGCGACATTGCTTTCAATGCGGTTATGCCTCTAAGTCGTGCTTCGACACGTGGGAGATATAGCCGCATCGAGGGCGTTACACTTGCCCACCTATCATACAGCCAAAGGCAGGTGCAGTAGAGGGCCGAGGAGCAGTACGAAATCCTACGCACCTGCGCACGCTAACTAAGGGCAAGAGTGATCACTCGAATCGCAATATCAGTTGACTAGAAGCTAAGCTAGACCCATGGAGGCGATGAGCGCGAGCATCAGCCGGCTATGCTAGATGGTCCATGACGCCGGCCTGCGGCCCGACACCGAGGAACGTCTCCAGTTAGTATTGCTTGAAGCTGCCAGGGCGAGGGGCCGCTTGGACGACAGCTTCGTCTCCTTGTTCGACGAGGTCCTCGTCGGTTTCCTCGACAAGTTCACCGTCGTCAAGAAGCTTGCGGACGACTTTGATGTAAGCCTCCAGCCGACGCGCCCAGGCTCTGCGATGCCTGCCACCCTCAACGGCCACTATGGTGACAACCCGTTCAATGCACTGGTGGCCCTATGACTGCCCACCGTCGCACCGGAGAATGTCCACCTCGAGGTCGCGCTCGCCGCGCAGCGCCTGGCGGAGCAAGACACCATCGACATAATCACCCACGTCTACGCGCAAATCGTCCACAAGGACTACTACATGCAAGAGGAGGACGATAGGACGCTGGCCTTCTTGGACCGTAGGGCAACCTTGGACGGCACTGTTCAGAAGCACGTTTAGCTCGCTGCCAACGCCGCTGCTCCTCACACGTCGGTTGGTGACCCGGCGCACTAGGGCGTGAGGATGTTGTTGATGGATCTGTATGTATTTTTATCTTTCCGTCAAATCCATGTAGTATATGATACTATAGTAATTATCTTACCTTTCTCATCAACTTCATAATTTTCGTACGTACTCCATGTATGAACGGCGCCAGAACCAAACTTCTCATTACTCTAGGCAAAATCGTCATTTTCTATCTATCGGTCGCGCCATGGAGCAGAACCAAATTTTACAAGTTACGAGTTCAAAAGGAAAAGCCTGCCGTGTTCGTGTCGCACCCCCACACGGTTGGTCCGGCACGCCGCTCAAGCGGGAATGCATGCGGTGTTGCATTTTCACTTACATGTGGGACTGCAGTTGAGCAAATCGACTATCGGCAAACCCCCACCCCGCCCACCGCGCGATGGCTGAGAAAATAGGAGGGAGAAGAGAAGGCTGTAGCATGGACTCCAAGAAAATTGGTGTCGGATGGGACGCGTGTCGGTGGCGTGTGCCGTACTGCTAGACGTGAATGCTAGTTATGGCCCATGCCACCCCACTATATCGAGCCTATATCGAGGTACGTAGAACAAATTTCCCACAGTCCGTGCTCAGCCCTCCTCTATCTCTCTTCTTAGCCAGCCAACGGATGCACGGAGCCCATCGTCTGTTTGCTCACATGCGGCCCCACATGTCAGTGAAAACGCAAGAGGACCCACTGAACCTGCACATCTTTCACCTCGACGTGTTGGTGATGAAAAAAAATCCAATAAAGATCTTCGGTGGCCGCTTTTGGAGTTACTCAAGAGTAGTAAGATTCTATTTACAATTTAACCCAAGATGCACATCTCGTGGCTTCAACTACCACTCTATTTTCTTTCATGACACGACCTGGATGATGGATGTCCCACATGTCGGCAAAAGGAGGAAGAACCCGACCAAATCTTTGGTTGTGCTCTCGGATTAGACTAGTTGTGCTAACTTAAATTTTTTATTGTGTACTCCCTCCGTTCCAAAATACTTGACTTCCATTTGTCCAAAAATGGATGTACCTATATACTAAAACATGTCTAGATACATATATATTTTGACAAATAGAAGGCATGTATTGTGCAACGGAGGGAGTAGAATGGATGCAAGTTTTTGTATTGGGAAGAAGAGTACATCCATATATTGATAGAGCGCAATTTAGTAGATGTTCTATCACTTTTAGCTAGCACAGAGGCTAGAGATGAGATTAGTGCACTTGTTGATACTCCTACTAGAATAGAGGTTAGACATGAGACTAGATGTGAGGAAGCAACGTCTACTTCTTTACACTCGAAGAAGAAAGAAGAACGCAAGATCGAGCCTCCGCAGATCAACAATGAAATGCATTGAGAAGGCACTAATCCAATTTACAGGAGTAGTAAAATGTATTCTTGTGGTTCTTGTTTCTTTGGTCTTGCTTTTCTAGTCAAAATTATCGTTGGAGTTCGTGCAAAACGGAGGTCTGTTTGGGGTCGTGCGTTGGAGTTGGCCTTACAAGTGGGACCGCGGTTAAGGAAACCGACTATCGGCAAACCCCCACCTCGCCCGCCGCGCGATGGCTGAACTTAGAGAAACGACGAGGTTGAAGAGATTGCTCTAGCACGGACTCCAAGAAATAATATGGTGTCAGATGGATGTCGTGGTGGTGGCGTGTGCCGTACTCCTGGACGTGAATGCTTGTTCTGGCCCATGCCACGCTACTACTCCTACTACCTACTCCTACTATATAGTACTAGTATCGAGGATTCGAGGTGCTAGTTACATACAGCGAACACATTAACATATGGCTACAGTAAAAACACGCGCGAAGCATGTGAAGCTAGTACAAATAGTGTACTACTATTGTTGATTGGCCTCATCCGATAACATGTTGCAATGCACGTACAATTATGTATTCGGAAAATATTTTTTTGCCTCGTCGCACCACTCACTCATAGAAGCGACTCGAAAGCCATTCATAAATTTAGTAAGTTTATCACAGGCTTATCATTTTATTACATACAACATGTCATCAACCCACATCAACAACGAGGATACATTATAAATACTAAAGTTTTCACCACACAACAAATAACAATCAATGAAATGAACTTCAACTTAACCATTCCTCGGCGTTGGAAATGCTTGCTTTGAAACAAGTGAATTCTCTGGGGCGGGCCATCGATTGTCGATCTGGAAACCAACGCAGGACTGATCATCCAGGCTGAAGCGGCCTACTATATCAGTACCGGGGTAGGGAACCGCCCAAATGTCCGAGGTATAGACACAGTTGCTTCTCATAAATGGTACTAGTAACGTTGTGTCAACAGCAGTTGGATCGCCTTTCACCATCATCGAATAGTTTTGTCCAAGGAAGAGCGAGTTTTCTCCAAGACTATCAATTCTGTACCAGGGAGAAGGAGTTGGCGCTAGCACACTAGCATCCATCCCGAATACCATGCAACGGGTCTTGGAATAGGTCCGGAGAGTGCGACCGTGGGAGACTACACCTTCTTCCTTAGCAGTAACATCATCAGTGGGCTGTATACACACAAGAAGAAGTGATCCATCGGAATTAGTTGCCAGGCGCCATAGAGTATATGGGCGCTGCTCGTCCTCATGCTCGTGATCATCACCATCGTCATATCCCCCTTGGTTATAAAAATTTTCAAGTATAGGTGGTGGGATGTTCACAAGACCTTGGAAACATAAGAAGAAGGTTAATTAGTAAAGGGAAACTTGCTAACCCGCGTGCATGTGGATGAAACAATTATAATTATGGTGGAAGACAAACGTACCAAAACTACGAGGATCCCATGCAAAAATAGTGCCACGAGTGGTGGCAGCAAACACAAGGCCATCGTATTGAATTGCATTTAGTACTCTCCATGTACAGAAACTGATTTTTGAGCAATATCCATCGAGTCAAACCACCAAGGATGGCAACAAGCTTGTCGAAGATAGCAAAAACTTGATAGTTGTTGTAATTCCAAGAGCGGTTGGGAACTCGACAAATTGCTATCTTCCGTAGAAGACAGTCACCATGATCGTATTTGAACGTGCGTATAATACCGGCGTGCTCAACCTTTGGGCGGTCTGCTGAGATTTTTGGAAGTGGAACTCGGTCACGAGTGTACACATTCACAAGTTCCCACTCGCAGTTGGACCCAATGTAAACAACCCAATCTCCATTTGCGCTCGCCCAAGCCTTGCCCTCAAGCGATGGCATCTTAACATCATACGTATCATTATCAAGCGGCATCAACTTGCACAGGGTGAGGCCTCCGTCGTGCCAGCACCAATCATCAGGCTCACGGCGAAGAAGATAGGGGAGATCAAACCGCTCCTTGACTCTTGGGTTCCTTGTAATGATGTTATTAGTTGAGTTGAGAATGGGCTTGAACGAACCTGCCATGCTAGCCGAGGTGATGACGTCGCACCGATCAATGAGTTCCTCCACCACGTCATCTTTCAGATCGGGGCAAGAATAACGGGGTCATTTCTGGCCTGTTCCCTCCATGGAGAAGACGATCGAACAATGGCAGAAGAAAGGGTGAAGGGCTGAAGGAAAATGGAGGAGGGAGAGGAAGAGCGTGCGACAGCGGTTCCAAATCGAGAGGGAAAGGCGAAGAGTCGGTGGATGGTTGCGAGTTTGCCACGGTTCACGAAGAGGCACCCCGGCCTACACGTCTGTTCGGAAATACTCCTACTACTCGCCATAGTTTGGAACGAGACCACATGTCAACCAAACATGGTGTGTAATTTCTCGTGCAAAATGTGATCTGGCCGCATTGGCCCGAGGTGCCGCATTAGTTATCGACCTTTATTTTTTTAATGGCGTGCCGATCAGTTTTTAAGTATGACTAACTGGTACTGTACGCAGAGAAAATATAAACTACTCTACCTCTACTCCACCTCCAGTACTAGTAGTATAAAAAAGATATATAGGCTGGAGCTTTAGCGCTTTCTTGCTAAGGGCTGCCCACTTGCTTCTTACACTACCACCCTCTCTCCAGATCTAAAAAACACGGCCCCTCTCTCCTTCCTCACCGGTGGTCACAGATCCGCCGGTGAAGAAAAGGATGTGCAGTGTTGACGCACTCGTCGTCGGCGAGCGAGGTCACACACTGACGACAATGTCGTCCTCTGAGACCTAGCGCCCGCGCGGGATGGCCTCCGTCCACAAGCTCGCTGCCATAGTGTGTGCGGAGGACGAAGACCATGAGCGAAGCCACTTCCCGTCGACCCTCAGGTATGCTACCTCTTTTCGAACCATAACCTTGTTCTATTGCCCCATCTGCCACGTCGTTGCATGTGGATCTTTTTCCACTCCACCATCTTCTCAATTTGCTATCCTCTGCTCTGCTGGCCATGCAGACGAAAACCATAATTTTCACTATTAAAAGAAACCCTACTTCATGCAGACTAATCCTGGGTAGAATAAGGAAAGGAAGGGAGACTGTACTGTCCAAGAGAGTAGGCATCGAACCCGCATCTAGGTTGAAAAGGGGAAAATCACTAGCTAAGGAACGAGTCTCGTGTCTCTTGGTTGAAGAAGGGTAGAAAGGCATGACAACACAATAGAGAATGACCAGGTCGATCGGTTTGTTGTCCTCGCATAGGAAAAAGGTGGCTAAAGAGAACAAAAATGGGACGTAATCCACATATGCTGCCTATATATTTGTTGCTCTGGGCAACCATACCTACCTCACCACTCTGCGTCCCTGGAGATACATCGTACTGGTGCGCCCACTGTCCGAATGGGCCTTCCATGCTCTTATTGCCACTTTTTTTGCTGTTAGTATAACGCCAGCAGTCAAGTCAAGCAATGCTACTGCTAAAGTGATGCCACATTTAACTAATGCCGTTCTCAGTCTAATGCCACCGATAAATTTAAGCAATGCCATTTAATGTCACTGGATTATTTCAGGGTTAGCTGTTGATTGTGGATGTATTAAAGATTTTTCAGCTAAGGTTGTCTAATGCTGTTGCACAGCCAGTATACCAACGATGAAACTTGTTACTACCTTTAGATTTTTGCACTGTTAATGCTTATAGATTACATACCTCACTTTCATGAGATAAGTTAATTTTTTTGTATAGTGTCACCAAAATGCCAAGGCGTTGATGTCATTTTATTTTGGTTAAACTGCACAGACAATTATGAAGACAAGAGGAAAGGTCAACAGTGGGCACCTCCTCCTCCGGCTGTTCTCTTGATTCGTTCGATCAAGTTTTTATGTTTGATCGATTATCAAGATTGGGATAGCAATTTTTAAGGTCCCCCCGAGTTCGAAATGATATTTACCTTGGAGGTACATGGTTTGCAATTTTTTTATACTGCCATTAGTTAATAATGCTAGTTACCATCAGACTTTTGTATTTGGTTTAATGCTCATGCACAGCTAGTATACTAATGCTGAAACTTCTTACCTTTACATTTTGTATTGTTAATTCTTATAGAAACCTTCCAGTTCTAGAGTTTATTGAAATCAGTTCAGTAAAACCATTGTATTGGACCCTGTAATAAACTAACTACTCTACTGTTGCACTAGCCACTGGATTAGTGTATATTTTTACTATTCGAATGGTGTTGCATTAGTGTATGGACATAAATAAAGTGAGGCAAGCTTTCCCAGATATGTGCTCAAGAAAACTACTACCTGTTTTTCTAAATACTAGACGTTTGGGTACTTTAAATTGAACCGCAAAAACGTCTTATATTAAGAAACAAAGGGTGTAGAGTTCACTTAAAGTATCCCGGTAAAGCTAGTCACACCTTTGTTAAAATTAATGTTCATTATGTTATCGGAGGAGGTCTGTATGTTTGTCTCTAATGCCTATCGACTACATACCTGACATCATGATGTAATGTTAAGTCATTTCCTTTTGTACAGTGTCACTGAATTGTCAAGGCGGTGATGGCATTTTATTTTAGTAGAACTACACAAAATTTGCTAAAAGAAGAGGAAAGGTCAGAATGGCTCAGTTTTTTAGAAAAAACTATGTATGCCTTCCTGACATCAGCCTCTGTTGCTTTATTTATTCCTTCAAACAGGTGGTTAGAAACAGTCTTGCTACCTTTTCCCATTAAGAAATTGGAATGCTTGTATTTGTGAGTCTATGCTTCAACTAGTGCCACTTTTATAGTAATCACACTTTCAATATTTATGCAAACGGGGATGCTCGATTTTAGTGGAACTGCACAAAAAGTCCAACTGGTTCAACATTAGGAGCATGTTTTTTTTCCAGACCTTTATATCCAATTGGTGGCACTATGAGCTGTTCATTACAAAGGTACATGGTTTGCTACTATCTTGCTACTCTTTTTGTACCGTCATTAGATAGTAATACTAGTGGTTTGCATGTCAATTTATTGTCAGGGTGGACCTACATTGGAGGTGCAGGACATGATTCAATGATTGGATGCTCAATTTCGGTTGTATCAATTTCACCTCTTCCATCACTGCGAACATGGATATCCTTGGTCTGATGAAGAATAGGCGCTATATTTCTTCTCTGAACCAGCAAATCAATTCAGTATGAAATTGTCCAGGGCAAAACATAACTGTATCAGATTGTCTAGTGCAGAACATGACAGATGCTAAGCAGAAGAGACATGTTTAAACCGAAAATACAAGGTGTGGTATATGTTTACTAGCTGCTTGATATTTGTGCAGACAGAGATGTCTGCCCGTTGCTATTTGGCAAACAAACAAAGTGTCCGCAATTTTGGTTGAACTGCACAAGAGAATAGTATAGTCACTGCATGCAGTGCCATTTGAAAATAGACACACAAAGATTGGGTAGTCACTTCATGGACTGCAGAAAAGTAGTACTATACTATTTATTGGCCAACACTAGGTGCTTCATTGCCGTGGTCTGATTATACAATGGGCATCATTTTGCCTAAATTAAAGATTGTATTCCGAAAATAGTCTTCGGTGTGATCGAGAGAAGACCAAATCATATTGAAGTGGATGTTCCTCCATCATGTGTGGTTCATTCTCATGGTTCCAGCTGTTGGTGAAACCACTTACGTTTGCAAGAGGAATTGTAGACTTCACAAACAAATTTGTCTTTCAGTCTGTACCAAATGCTGGCCAAGAGAAGTATCCATGTTAGTAGGAAGAACATATGTTTTTTCTAGATCTTTGCTTTTGGAGCTACATATTTGTATATGATCTGTGAATCGTTGAGATGCATTAACTTGTTGATCTTATGTATGGGAATCGTACTAGTTAGTTTTAGTTGCGACGCAAGATCCAAAGTGGCTGATCTTTGCTTTTGGAGCTACATATTTGTATATGATCTATGAATCATTGAGATGCATTAACAGTTACTTATTTCTGTTCGCTCAGTGTTTACAAGTTACTGATCGATCACTAGTTAGCCTACAAATGTGCTCCTGGCAGTTCTATTTGTGACGCAAGATGCGGAGTGGCAGTTTTTTGAATAAAAATGCCTACCTCTGAAGAAACTAATAAGCTACACTATCGATCCTACACGGATAAAAATGCCTACCTCTGAAGAAACTGACAAGCTACACTATCGATCCTACACGGATAAATAGCAGAACACGCACGTACTACCTCCTTTCCGGTTTGCAGGGCTCAATTCAAGAAACGGCCTACTTGATCCTACACGAATAAATAGCGGATCACGCACGTACTAGTACCTCCTTTCTGGTTTGCAGGGCTTAATTCAAACCTCTCACCAACCAAGGTACTCCCTCCGTCCGTGTTTATTAGTCCCGTGAGCAAAGCAGCAAGACCAAGGCATGGCCATAATTAACGGCATGCAGAAGTTTAAGCCTAATTAATTCCAGCGATTTAAGTGGTTGCATGCGTTCCCTCAGCTGCGACTCGTTGCATGCTGCTTCGCGTACTGCCTGTGAGCGATTCTGAGTGCCTGCATGCAGCCGGCCGTAATTAAGGCAGCTAACTGATGCGAAAAAAGATATGCTTTAATTATTGCGGGCTTTTTAAATCCGTGGAATCATTATTGACAAGGAGAGAGATGATTCGAGTGCACTCGTTTGATCACCATGCCCGCGTGCGACCCAGATGGGACGGGACGACACAGTCATAATTTTAGTTTCTCTAGTTTTCCATGGCAAGCTGGCGCGCTATGCCATTATGCATTGAATTCCGTTGACCGTCACGCTACCTTCCGCCTATAAGTACTATTTCCCGGCCTTCTCCGGTGCCATCGTGACCCAACTCGCCATATCCTCATAAGCCCTCACCGGCCCGACGTCGCTCGCCACGTCCGCCATGCCCCCGCCCATCCATGGTAGGCGACGCCGGAGGAGGTCACTGCTGGAACTAGTGTTCGGGTTTTCACTGGAAGGCAGACGGAGGGAGGAGGCATTCTATCTGTCTTTAGATGGCGATGCGGAGATCGAGGAGTTGTTGGAGTGCGACCGCATGGTGGAGGAGCAGGAGTTGTTGGAGCGCTACCGCCTGGCGGAGGAGCAGCGCATCGCCGATTTGCGCCGCCAGCGGGACATGGAGCAGCAGCGCACCGATGCTCGGAGTCACGAGCAGAGTGCCCACAACTGGGCCGACTACGTGCAGGCCGGCGCCCGGAAAATAGCCCTGGAGGCTGTCGGGCACGCACGCGTTCACAACGCCGATTTTTTACTACCAGCTCGTCAAGTGGGTTTCCTACTTGGAAGCCGAAGCTTCGGTGGACCACGCCGGCATGGAAAGGGCCAACGTGCGTGAGCAACGCGCCCTATTGCACCTCTTGCAAGTCCGAGGCGAGGCACACGTCGCTGGTGCCAGCGTTTAGCGTGTACCATAGATGGCGGCCGGCATTGTCTAGTTAGCTAAGAGTAAGTTAGTACTTGTACGCTACTAGAGTATTAGTGGGAGTAGATAGTTAACTTGGCTATGATGGTTGTCAATGTGGAAGTTCAGTACTCTATATGTGGATCAGACCTGTTACTTTGCTCTGAATGTTGAACTTTCCGTTTGAACGTATGGAATGGGCTGTTATTTTTTTAAATGGGTTGTATTTGTCCTCCACGGGTTTAGAGGCTCACTTGTGGGCCTAGCAAGTTGACGCGTATAGAATCAGGAGATGATTGTATGTGGAGAGGGTGACACCAGGGACCCGCCAAGGTCATGGCAGTACGCAAGCAAGTGCCTCCTTATTTCAAGCCAATAAAAAATGGCTCCTCCTAGTGGATTTTTGACATCTGGGTCCCATGCCATTGTCAACGTAGTCAATAAACGAGAGAATTGCAGAACGAGCGGCTGACACCAGGGACCCAACAGCTCACCTAGTTATTTTTGTTTTGGGTTAATTTGATAAATGCCACTCCAAATCTGGTGTATCCGAGAAATGCCACTGCAATTTCCAAACTTTGAAAAATGACATTTCATGCCATTTCTAGTGGCATTTTTCGAAGTCTAGAGTGGCCTTTTTCAAAGTTTGCAAACTGCAGTGGCATTTTTCAAAGTTTGCAAAAATTGTAGTGGCATTTTTCAAAGTTTGGAAATTGCAGTGGAATTTTTATGAATCACCATAATTGGAATGGCATTTATCTAATTAGTTTTTGAGACGGGAGCAGGGTGTCAACTGGGCTGTGCGGGACATTCTGGCCTGTCTAGACAACCTTTTCTTTTATCTTTACCACAGACCAGCCCAGTAGTTTTTTTCTTTCTGGAAATGGCTAGCCCAGTTTTTTTTTGATTTGTCAAGTAAGTAGCTTTATCAGGCCTGTTGGGCTGCAAATATTTCAAGACGAGGAGAGCTTCATTCGGCTGGCCGAGAAAATGGCCTATCAGTAATGAGAAATGGGCTGTACATTTTTAAAACACATCAAACCGGCAATTAGTTTCAAATATCTTTTTTTCATTTCGAGATTTTAAATTGAATTAATTTTTATGCGTGGACAATTTATTGGATTTTATGTTGATATACATTTATTTTTAAAATCAGTCTGAATGTGACTCGAAATTTCAGGATTAAAAATAGTTCAGACCGCACCGACATATGCAAAATTTCGTATAAATTTTTAACCGTGGCCACAATATGGGCTGTAATGCTAACAAAAAGAATATGAGCTCCAAAAAAACCCGTAAGAATTAGCAAATGGGCTGTAAATTATTTGAAATAATGGCAGATGGGTTGTATGTTGTTTTCCACAGATTTGAGGCTTTCCACAGATGGCTTGTATACTGTTGGATGTCCATCCAACGGTCGTCGTGCTTCTTCAATCTCTGCTCTTCCTGCTCCAGCCGCTCAAACAAGCACCGGCGGGACTGCCTGCTCCCTCCTCCCCGCGTCCGGCTGTGCTGCCGCGCAGGCCTCACCGCCCCACCGTACTCCCATTGCTGGCCTAGCCATCCCTCTACTCACCCACACATGCTATTATTCTTCGGCGACGGCAGACGAACCAGTAAACCCTCATATAGTCGTACTCCCCTACACGTGGGAAACAAAAACAAATGCCGAGTCTTCCCTGCCTCCATGTCGTTCCCTTCCTAGGCCTCGCCGTCGTCCACCGCCCTGGTGCTCTAGGCGTGGCGTGGTCAACGTGATCAACGACCGACATGCATCTGAAGTGGACTGTACGTGGGGAGGCTGATAGCTGGGTCCATGGCCGCACGCAAGGAAATGCCTCGTTATTATGCGCAAAATAATGATTCCTCCACCTGATATCTGGGACCCACCAGAAGGGCCTTTGTATTTCACGAGAAAAACATTACCGCCGCTGACAGCTCAGACCCACCAGCTATATCTTCGCACGCAAGGAAGTGCCTCCTTATTACGCACAAAAAAATGAATACTCCCCCTGCTAGTCGGGACCCAGTATAGTGGGCCTACTAAGTTGACGAGGATGAAGGGCTTTGTCAACTTAGTCAATATGCACGATTCTAGCTCGACTGACCGTACAATGTCCATCCAACGGCTGAGTGCTTCTTCAACCTCTGGTCTTCTTGCTCCAGCCGCCCAAAGCAGCGCCGGTCGTGCTGCCTGCTCCTGCCTCCCGTGGCTGGCTGTGCTGCCGCGGAGGCCTCACCGCCCCCGTACTACTCCTCCCACCGCTGGCCAGGCCATCCCTCCACTCCACTCACCCACACCCCCTGTTATTCTGCGGCGACGACAGCGTAGCCGAACCAGTGAACCCTCGTACTCCTCTCCGTGTGGGCATCCACTGCTGCGTCTTCCCCGGCTCCGCATCGTCCCCTTCCTAGGCCTCGCCGTTGTCCACCGCCGTGGTGCTCTCAACGCGGCGTGGTCAATGTGGTCAACGACCGAATTCCATTGGAAGAATAGTGTACATGGAGAGGCTGACAGCTGGGTCCACGGCAGCCACAAGGAAGTGCCTCCTTATTACGCGGAAAATAATTATTCCTCCACCTGACAGCAGGGACCCACCGGACGCCCACCAGTATTTCGTGAAAAAAATGTTTGCGCTTGACTGCTGGGAGCCACCCGACGGGCCACCGTAATTCGCGAGAAAAACGTTCCCCCTGCTGTCAGCTCGGACCCACCAGAAGTGCCTCCTTATTATGCACAAAAAATGAATACCCCCTGCTAGATGGGACCCACCTTGGTGGCAGGCTGACTTGTGGGCCTACTAAGTTGACGGGGACGGAGGGCTTTGTCAACTTAGTCAATATAAACGATTCTAGCTCCAGTGACCGTACGATGTCCATCCAACGGCCATAGTGCTTCTTCAACCTCTAGTCTTCTTGCTCCAGCCGCCCAAAGCAGCGCCGGTTGTGCCGCATGCTCCTGCCACCCGTGGTCGGATGTGCTGCCGCAGAGGCCTCACCGCCCCCTACTATTCCCACCGCTGGCCAGTGTCGGTGTACAAAAAGAGGGGTACACTTTTTGTACCCCTATAACTGTGCACGGGCAGTCTGAGCCACGGGCACCACCACACCAAGCAAGGCAAGGGAGGTGAGCCAGGGTAAGACCGAAGCTCAAGAGAACTAGAACAACGCCAAGGCCAAGACCACGAAGAGCAAAGGGGACGAAGCGGACTCCCCCGGCAAGATCCTTGCCGGGAGACAGTTCTAGCAGCCCCGGTAAGACCCTTGCCGCGGCGGCTCATGCCGCGCCTATGGAGCAAATCACCCTTGAGTCCACTGCCCCCAAAGGGCAAGGATTTGGGAGACATTCCCGTGGCGGCATGCAGATCTTTGTGAAGACATTCAAGATCAGATACGCACTAAGGAGACGACAACCCTTGGCGGGATCCCAGCCGAGGAAGACCACAAGGCCCCCGGCAAGCGCCTTGTTGGGGATGACAGCAGGCGCCTCGGCAAGACCCTTGCCGGGGCCCCAGCAAGGCCCTTGCCGAGGACACCAGCAGGGCCACCATCAGGCCCACGCCGACTAAACCTCCACCACCGCATGCATGCAGCTGCTGACCCAACCAGCTGGGTAGGCACCCGTGTGGTGGCATGCAGATCTTCGTGAAGACCCACCACTGCGCCACCTCAGCTGCCTGCCTACCTACATGGCATCACAGGTGTCGCTGGCCAGGGCGCGTGTCGACAAAAGATGGAGCGGCGACGGACGAGACAGATCTCTCCCCCGTCCCCGATAAAGCAAGGCCACCTAAGCAAGACGCATTAAATGTGCCTTGCCATGTAATGCGAGGGATAATCTCGCACCACTGTACCCTTTCCACCTCCTGTGTGCCACTGTGGCAACCCCTTTTTTTATAAAAGGAGGCCCGAGGCGACCAGAGGAGGGATTCGGCTTTTTGGAGCTCCTCACGCCCCATAGCTAGCTCAAGAACACAGATATACATCCACCAAAGCAGGAGTAGGGTTTTACGCATCCTCGCGGCCCGAACCTAGATAAATGAACTGTGTGCTACCTGTTAGATCCGCTCTTCTCACGACCCCGCGCCTCGCTAACCATAGCAGGGATTCTTGTGATCCCATAAGTGTCGTTCCCACCGACATCTTTGGCGCGCCAGGTAGGGGGCGCAGTTGTGAGAATCGGCTTTAGAAGTTAGTTCGGCGCTTCTTCATCATCATGGCGCCCAAGAAGAAGACGACGGTGGCGGTTGGCCAGTCGGAAGCCGGACAGCCCGTCCCGACGCGGGCGAGCAGCGGACCGGTCGCAGAAAGGACCCAGGGCGCTGCTCGCGAACACCAACACCATCCCAGCACCCGGAGTTTGGGAGGCGGCGATGTTTGTGCACCTGGTAACGGGCCACATGTCGCCAAATCCAAAGGCAGAGCCAAGCCCTTCGCGGGTGGAGCGGGGCCTTCCAAGGTCATCGCCGCCCCGCCCGAAGGCGATGCAAGGGCCTCCAAGACTCCCACGCCGGCGCCAATAGCGCGCTCCTCCCAGGAAGCGCGCGACGAACGACGTAATCACGCCGAAGATCCCGGGCGTCGCCGCCGGAAGAGCCCCGAGCGCCACTCCCGGGACGTAGAAGACCTGCCCACTCACCGAGGTGCTGGTGAAAACGGCATGCGACCGCGGGGTCGTGATAGAGCTCCTTCTGACATGGTCAGAAGTCGATGCATGTCGCGATCCGTGCAGGTTTCGCCGCCACCAACGCCAGCAGAGGCCCTGGCGCGCGCAGTTGCTCCTCGACTTTCCTCCCACTATGGGGAAACTCGACGAATGGAGAGCCACTATCCGAAGCCTTGTTGCGGTGTCCAACAAAGACGAACCAAGTTCGGTGGGGCCCCGGGTCGACGCTCCGATGGAGTCCCGCGGACCAGTGGCGGAAAAGCCGGCGGCGCCGCGACCACGGTGCATTCACCTCTTCCCCATCCGGTACCGTGGACGCCGGCTCATCGCGACGTCGCGGGCGACGACATCTCCATAGCATCGTCTGACCCGCGGACCCACTATGACCAGCGCCAAGTTCTTCGGGAACGAGCCCATGAAGACGCTCGAACTACTATCGAGCGCCGGCGCGGAGCGCGCCACCAGTCAGACAGGCGAGCAGGGCCTGCTGTGAACCACCAGGCCCCGGAGAGCCCTGGAGGCCTACCTTATGAGGTAGGCTGTCCGGCTTTTACCCGTGAGCTACGGCAGTTCCAGTGGCCCACTCACCGCACCTTCAAACCTGACGTTGGCGAAAAGGACAACGACAAGACTCACCCGTCTGAGTTCCTCAGCATCTACACCATCGCGATGCAAGCCGCCGGAGCCCACGACGATAAGGTGCTTGCGAATTACTTTCCATTGGCTCTTAAACCCAACGCCATGTCGTGGTTGATGCACTTGCCAGTAGACTCTATTTCCTCCTGGTCGGATTTGTGCCATGACTTTGTGGGTGCCTTTACTGGAGGTCACCAAGCCCATGGCCAAGCAAGTGACATGTATGTCATTCCCCAGAAGGGAGGCGAGAGTCTGCGCAAGTATATACAGAGGTTCAGCCGGGTACAGTACAGTATCCCTGATGTTCACCCTGCCGCCATCATCAGCGCGTTCCATCAGAACGTGCGTAACCGCAAGATACGCGAAGAACTGGCAATGAACAAGGTAAAAGATGTGGCAGAACTCTATGTTCTTGCTGACAGATGTGCCCGAGCTGAGGAGGGAAGGAAGTACCCCGGCGAAGATGCCGACGTGGAAACCGACTCCTTAGATGAGGATACTGCCGCCCTAGCGAAGAAAGGCCGGCGCCGCAACAGGATTCAGAGAAGATTCAAATATTATTCATAGATAAACTTGATCATAAACCCACAATTCATTGATCTCAACAAACAAACCACAAAAGAAGATTACATCGAATAGATCTCCACAAGAGAGGGGGAGAACTTTGTATTGATATACAAAAAGAGAGAAGAATCCATCTAGCTAATAACTATGGACCCGCAGGTCTGAAGTAAACTACTCACACTTCATCGAAGAGGTTATGGTGTTGATGTAGAAGCCCTCCGTGATCGATACCCCCTTCGACAGAATTTCGGAAAAGGCCCCAAGATGGGATCTCGTGGATACAGAAAGTTACGGCAGTGGAATTAGGGTTTTGGCTCCGTATCTGGTAGTTTGGGGGTACGTAGGTATAGATAGGAGGAAGGAGTATGTTGGTGGAGCAACATGGGCCCCACGAGGGTGGAGGGCACGCCTGGGGGGTAGGCGCGCCCCCTACCTCGTGCCTTCCTCGTTGATTGCTTGACGTAGGGTCCAAGTCCTCTGGATCATGTTCATTCCAAAAATCACGTTCCCGAAGGTTTCATTCCGTTTGGACTCCGTTTGATATTCTTTTTCTGTGAAACCCTAAAATAGGCAAAAAAACAACAATTCTGGGTTGGGCCTCCGGTTAATAGGTTAGTCCCAAAAATAATATAAAAATGTATAATAAATCCCAACAATGTCCAAAATAGGATATAATATACCTTGGAGACGTATCAAGCATCCCCAAGCTTAATTCCTGCTCGTCCTCGAGTAGGTAAATGATAAAAACATAATTTTTGTTGTGGAATGCTACTTGGCATAATTTCAATGTAATTCTCTTAATTGTTGTATGAATATTCAGATCTGAAAGATTCAAGACAAAAGTTTAATATTTACATAGAAATAATAATACTTCAAGCATACTAACTAAGAAATTATGTCTCTTCAAAATAACATGGCCAAAGAAAGTTATCCCTACAAAACCATATAGTCTGGCTATGCTCCATCTTCACCACACAAAGTATTCAAATCATGCACAACCCCGATCACAAGCCAAACAATTGTTTCATACTTTTGGTGTTCTCAAACTTTTTCAATCTTCACGCAATACATGAGCGTGATCCATGGACATAGCACTATAGGTGGAATAGAATGGTGGTTGTGGAGAAGACAAAAAGGGAGAAGATAGTCTCACATCAACTAGGCATATCGACGGGCTATGGAGATTCCCATCAATAGATATCAATGTGAGTGAGTAGGGATTGCCATGCAACGGATGCAGAGCTATAAGTATATGAAAGCTCAACAAAAAGAACTAAGTGGGTGTGCATCCAACTCGCTTGCTCACGAAGACCTGGGGCATTTTGAGGAAGCCCATCATTGGAATATACAAGCCAAGTTCTATAATGAAAAATTCCCACTAGTATATGAAAGTGATAACATAGGAGACTTTCTATGAAGATCTTGGTGCTACTTTGAAGCACAAGTGTGGTAAAAGGATAGTAGCACTGTCCCTTCTCCCTTTTTATTTATTTGGACCTTTTTTGGCCTCTTTTTTTATTTAGTCTGGAGTCTCATCCCGACTTGTGGGGGAATCATAGTCTCCATCATCCTTTCCTCACTTGGGACAATGCTCTAAAAATGATGATCATCACACTTTTCTATTTACTTACAACTCAACAATTACAACTCAATACTTAGAAAAAAATATGACTCTATGTGAATGCCTCCGGTGGTGTACCGGGATATGCAATGAATCAAGAGTGACATGTACGAAAGAATTATGAATGGTGGCTTTGCCACAAATACAGTGTCAACTACATGATCATGTGAAGCAATATAACAACGATGGAGCGTGTCATAGTAAACGGAACGGTGGAAAGTTGCATGGCAATATATCTCGGAATGGCTATGGAAATGCCATGATAGGTAGGTATGGTGGCTGTTTTGAGGAAGGTATATGCTGGGTGTATGATACCGGCGAAAGGTGCGCGGTATTAGAGAGGCTAGCAATGGTGGAAGGGTGAGAGTGCGTATAATCCATGGACTCAACATTAGTCATAAATAACTCACATACTTATTGCAAAAATTTATTAGTTATTGAAGCAAAGTACTACGTGCATGCTCCTAGGGGGATAGACTGGTAGGAAAAGACCATCGCTCGTCCCCGACCGCCACTCATAAGGAGGACAATCAATAAATACATCATGCTCTGACTTCTTAACATAACGGTTCACCATACGTGCATGCTACGGGAATCAAAAACTTCAACACAAGCATTTCTCAAATTCACAGCTACTCAACTAGCACGGCTCTAATATCACCATCTCCATATCTCAAAACAATTATCAAGTTTCAAACTTCTCATAGTATTCAACACACTCATAAGAAAATTTTATTATTAATCTTGATTGCCTTAACATAATTAAAGACAATTACCATGCTGTTTTGTAGGACTCTAAAAATAATCTAAGTGAATCATGAGAGAACAATGGTTTCTATAAAACAAATGTACCAATGTGCTCTAAAAGATATAAGTGAAGCACTAGAGCAAAAACTATATAACTCAAAAGATATAAGTGAAGCACATAGAGTATTCTAACAATTTGCGAATCATGAGTGTCTCTCTCAAAAATATGTGTGCAGCAATGATGATTGTGTAAAACTAACAAATAAAGACTCAAATAATACAAGACGCTCCAAGCAAAACACATATCATGTGGTAAATAAAAATATAACTCCAAGTAAAGTTACCGATAGAAGTAGATGAAAGAGGGGATGCCTTCCGGGGCATCCCCAAGCTTTGGCTTTTAGGTGTCCTTAGATTATCTTGGGGGTGCCATGGGCATCCCTAAGCTTAGGCTCTTGCCACTCCTTGTTCCATAATCCATCAAATCTTTACCCAAAACTTGAAAACTTCACAACACAAAACTTAAAGTAAAAAATCTAACAAAACACCACTTCAAGGTACTATAATGAACTCATTATTTATTTATATTGGTGTTAAACCTACTTTATTCCAACTACTCTATGGTTTATAAACTATTTTACTAGCCATAGATTCATCAGAATAAGCAAACAACACACGAAAAACAGAATCTGTCAAAAACATAACAGTCTGTAGTAATCTGTAGCTAACGCAAGATCTGGAACCCCAAAAATTCTAAAATAAATTGCTGGACCTGAGGAATTTATCTATTAATCATCTGAAAAAGAATTAACTAAATAGCACTTTCAAAATAAAAATGGCAGCAGTTCTCGTATGTGCTAAAGTTTCTGTTTTTTACAGCAAGATTAAAAAGACATTCCCCAAGTCATCCCAACGGTTCTACTTGGCAGAAACACTAATTAAACAGAAAAAACACAACCAAAACAGAGGATAGATAAATTATTTATTACTAAATAGGAGAAAAAAGCAAGGAATAAAAATGAAATTGGGTTGTCTCCCAACAAGCGTTATCGTTTAACGCCCCTAGCTAGGCATAAAAGCGAAGATAGATCTATGTATCTTTAGTTGATAATTCTTTAATGAGACATCTATCTCCTTTAAGAGTTTCTTTCTTTTTATCAATAATCAAACTTCTAGGCACAAAATCGAAGAAATCATTAGTAGCAAATGGTTCCTTAATGATAGTAAAAAGATTAGGATGAATACTTATAGATTTGAGATCCGCAGTTTCTTTGCTAGAGGATTCACCTTTATTTTTAGGAACATACATAAGCTTGGAAATTTTAGTTGGAGGACTTGGGGTATTCTTTACGGAAGAAAAAGCAGTTCCCAAGTTGGTAATGATACCCTCAAGTTTATCAATTCTAGTGGAATCATGATTTATTCTTTCATTAACTATGGGTTCCTTCTCCTTAATATTTTTCAAAGTGACTCCTACTTTAGATCCATATTGAGTAATTTGGTTGTGGATCTTTTTATCGAAATTTTCAATTAACTCTACAGTAGCAACTTTATTTTCAATAATTTGAAGTTTTTGCATTACATGCTCAAAATTTAACATAGTTCCATTAACCAAAAGAGGGGGTGAGACAAACAAATCTATCATAGCATTATAGGAATCAAAAGTGTGGCTGCCCAAGAAGTTCCCTTCGGTAATGGTATCAAGGACATATCTGTGCTAAGGGATAGCACCTACATAAAAATTGTGAATAAAAATAGAAGTAGATTGCTTCTTGGTAGATCTATTTTGAGCATTGCAAATTCTATACCAAGCGTCTTTTAGGTTTTCTCCTTCCCTTTGCTTAAAATTCAAACTTCATTTTCGGGAGACAACGGAGAAGATAGAGGACTAGCCATAACGACAAGCAAGCAATCCGACACACAAGCAAACAAGAAACGGGCAAAAAGAGGCGAATAGAGAAAGAGAGGGAGGATGGAGAGAGAGGGCAAATAAAACAGCAAGGGTGAAGTGGGGGAGAGGAAAACAAGAGGCAAATGGCAAATAATGTAATGCGGGAGATAAGGGTTTGTGACGGGTACTTGGTATGTCGACTTTTGCGTAGACTCCCCGGCAATGGCGCCAGAAATGGCTCGTTGTCGGGAGTCAAATCTTGACTTATCTTGCGCGAACCTCCCTGGCGACGGCGCCAGAAATCCTTCTTGCTACCTCTTGAGCACTGCGTTGGTTTTCCCTTGAAGAGGAAAGGGTGATGCAGCAGAGCAGCGTAAGTATTTCCCTCAGTTTTTGAGAACCAAGGTATCAATCCAGTAGGAGGCCATGCACGAGTCCCTCGCACCTACACAAACACACAAACTCCTTGCAACCAACGCGATAAAGGGGTTGTCAATCCATTCATGGTCACCTACGAGAGTGAGATCTGATAGATACGATAAGATAATATTTTTGGTACTTTTATGATAAAGAGAAATAAAGATGCAAGTAAAATAAATAGCAAAGGAAATAACTAAGTATTGGAAGATTAATATGATGGAAAATAGACCCAGGGGGCATAGGTTTCACTAGAGGCTTCTCTCGAGAGCATAAGTATTACGGTGGGTGAACAAACTACTGTTGAGCAATTGACAGAATTGAGCATAGTTATGAGAATATCTAGGTATGATCATGTATATAGGCATCACGTCCAAGACAAGTAGACCGACTCCTGCCTGCATCTAATACTATTACTCCACACATTGACCGCTATCCAGCATGCATCTAGAGTATTAAGTTCAAGAGAACAGAGTAACACTTTAAGCAAGATCACATGATGTAGAGGGATAAACTCATGCTATATGATATAAACCCCATCTTGTTATCCTCGATGGCAATAATACAATACATGCCTTGCTGCCCCTACTGTCACTGGGAAAGGACACCGCAAGATTGAACCCAAAGCTAAGCACTTCTCCCATTGCAAGAAAGATCAATCTAGTAGGCCAAACCAAATTGATAATTAGAATTGACTTGCAAAGATAAGCAATCATACAAAAAAGAATTCAGAGAAGATTCAAATATTGTTCATAGATAAACTTATTCATAAACCAACAATTCATCGATCTCAACAAACACACCGCAAAACAAGATTACATCGAATAGATCTCCACAAGAGAGGGGGAGAAATTTGTATTGAGATCCAAAAAGAGAGAAGAAGCCATCTAGATAATAACTATGGACCAGTAGGTCTGAAGTAAAGTACTCACAATTCATCGGAGAGGCTATGGTGTTGATGTAGAAGCCCTCCGTGATCGATACTCCCTCAGGCGAAGCTCCGGAAAAGGTCCCAAGATGGGATCTCGTGGATACAAAAAGTTACGGCGGTGGAATTAGGGTTTTGGCTCCGTATCTGGTAGTTTGGGGGTACGTAGGTATATATAGGAGGAAGGAGTACGTCGGTGGAGCAACATGGGCCCCATGAGTGTGGAGGGCATGCCTGGG
>NC_041380.1:237486520-237490609 GCF_002162155.2 Triticum dicoccoides | reverse complement strand
GTGCCTTACTTGTTGATTGCTTGACGTAGGGTCCAAGTCCTTTGGATCATGTTCATTCCAAAAATCACGTTCCCGAAGGTTTCATTCCATTTGGACTCCGTTTGATATTCTTTTTCTGCGAAACCCTAAAACAGGCAAAAAACAACAATTCTGGGTTGGGCCTCTGGTTAATAGGTTAGTCCCAAAAATAGTATAAAAGTGTATAATAAAGCCCAATAATGTCCAAAACAGGATATACTATAGCATGGAACAATCAAAAGTTGTAGATACGTTGGAGACGTATCACCAATACATAGCATGAGCAGTTTCTTGCAATTTTATTGTGTTCGAAGCATACAGAGGCGGATATGTAGTTCCTCTCTCATAATAATTGCAAGTACAAGCAGCAAGCACATGCATATTATATTCATCAAAATTATCATGTGCAACAGTAAAAGGTAACCCATCAATGTAATCCTTAATAAGTGCAAACTTCTCCGATATAGTGTAGTTTAGAGAATTCAAAAATATAATAGGACTATCATGCATGGGTGCAATAGCAACAATTTCATTTTTAACATAAGGAACTAGAGCAAGTTCATCTCCATAATCATAATTCATATTAGCATGAAGGCCACAAGCATAATAAGCATCAAGTTCATCAAAAAAGGATATTTCAAACGAATCAATGGGATCATAGCATTCATCCTTCGGTAAGCACGAAGGGAAATTAAACAATGTATGAGTTAAACAGCTACTCTCATCAGAAGGTGGGCACGGGTAGCTAATCCGCTTTTCCTCCTTTTGTTCTTCACTCTCCTCATCATATTTTTCATCCAATGCGCACACAATATCATCAATTTCTTCTTCCATACACTAGTACGTGTCGGTGCTATACAAACGGTTTTTAACCTCTTTCCGCGACGGTGTTCGGAACCTTCACCAAGTGAGTGACGGCGATAGGGGGTCCTTCCCACACGACCCAGAAACTGTCGGGGATATGCCCTCCTGGCACACACAGTCGGCAAAATGAGGCCGTGTGCGATCGGCGAGCGCTCAAATACAGTTATACGTATAGTAGTGCTAAAAAATACAATTATACAGGCGAAATTTTTCCCGTCGTATGTACATCCCACACGGTCAGTCCCTCTAAACGTTTATGTTCGTATGTACATTCCACACAGTCAATCCAAGGAATACGTTTCCGTTAGTATGTACATCGCACGCGTTCTTCTATGCCCAAACGTTTGTGATGCACACAACGTCACAAACATTCCATAATTTCGAAGCGTGTGTGATAAGGTGACCATCACAAACATTTAATAAGAAATAACTGTGTGCGATGCTGTTGTTAATCGCACACATTTTTTCTTGGCTGATTGTGTGTGCAGTGGAGATGGATCGCACACGTAGTGAATCCTATAAACGTGTCTGATCTCCATGTCTATCGTAGACGTTTCGCTCTCGCAAACCGTGTGCACTATAATCCCTAATTAATCCCTAATTTAAAAATCACATGTTTTGAATTTGAAAGTATGCAGTCACTTATTTCATATCCAACCATATTTATTACAAATATAGGTTCAACCTTGAATGCATAATTCGATGCACAGGTACATATACTAAAGAACTACATAAGCACCAAGTAAAGAATGATGAACCATAGTTGTACTAAACACTGTAAAGAGAGAGGCGAAAGACATTCTGGTTGCTGGAGAAGGTGAAGCGGAATGCCCATATTGTGCCCTCCTCCATGCGTAATGCACGCATGACTCTAGGCCAACCCCTTGTGATGGTTGCCCATCCATCCTTCACTGTCTTCATTACGACTTCTTGATGCTCACTGTAGTCTGGATGAAATACTTTAACCTTCATTGTGTGTCCACCAATCATGTACTTTGCAAGGTAATCTTGAGTGAACTGCTTCGGGAACCACTGCGAACGAAAAAGATTCAGACATTGTTCTCTGACAACTCATTATGGGCAGTAAAAAGAGAAGGCTGCAGAGTTTGTAGTTACCATCCTACAGCTGACTATTGTGTTGGATAGAGCATAAAAAAATAATTTGCTTGCCACCATTCGTATATTTTTGGTAATAATCCTTATCAGTTTCCTCACTTGATGCTTGTTCATGAATATCTCATTGCCCCATACGCAAAAAGGGTCTATGCGTGGATCGTTGCAAATGGCACATGTACCTAAAAGAAACAAGTCAATATTAGAAGCTAACAAGTGTCCAGGCCTGGATATATATGCACTACATTATGGAACGATGGGAGGAGTACAAGCCGAGGGATGAAGCTAACCTCGGCGGAAAATGGTGGCCACTCCCGTTATTGTCCTGCATAAGTAGTGGAAAGGAATGATAAGTACAGCAACCTGAACATCAAACAAATATAGAAAAGGTAAACAACATCATCTCCAAATGGTAGCTTGAATGTGTTGGTTTTAGCATGCTGTTAAAGCAGATATAAAATTGAAGGCAGTGTTACCGACAGCAGGCTTAACAGCCATCAAATATTGCAATTCAAACTGGTATTTTTGAACATGAATAGAACATAGGTAATGCTTAAACATCACACGAGATAAATGTTTAAAACTAAAATAAAGGGCATGTGTTAACTACACCAGGCATAACTGGAACCAAATATAGCCGTTCGAACTGGTATTGATGCAGTCGAGCGGCACAGTTCTGACGTGCACGTAATGAACAACACATTATGAATGACTGAAATAAACAAGGCATAAATGATCGGTATAACAACCAAATATAGCCATTGAAAACAGGTCAGAGTCTCACTGCAACCAACCTAACAAGCAAATACAGATAAACAGGGCATATGCTTGAAAACTGGACAAATGCTCACTGCAACCAACCTAAAAACCAAATACAGATAAACATGGCATATGCTTGAAAACTGGACAAATGCTCACTGCAACCAACCTAACAAGAAAATATAGATAAACAAGGCATCTGTTTCAAAACTGGACAAATGCTAAAAAAAGCAACCTAACAACCAAATACAGATAAACAAGGCATCTGCTTGATAACTGGACAAATGCTCACTTCAACCAAACTAAGAACCAAATACATATAAACAAGGCATCTGCTCGATAACTGGAAAAATGCTCACTACAACCAACCTAACAACCCAATATAGATAAACAAGGCATCTACTCACTATAAACAACCAAATATAGCCATTCGTGAAACTGAAGTGGACAATTCATACTTAAACATCACATAGCCCTATTGAACAATACATTTTTGCATAACTGAAATAAATAAACACGACACAGTTAAAGCACCGCACGACAAATGCTACTACAACAAAGGGTACATGTTGGCAAGCTAGAAAAGGTAAGATTTGCTGATAGGATGTTGCGTCACATTTCATGGACGGGATCCTTCCAGTTGGAAGAGCACATACCCATGGTGCGCTCTCTGATGTCATAGACGGGTTGCTTCACCTTGGAAGAACCTTTGTGGGTGCCCTCCTCGTGGTCGTGGTCGATGAGATCTGACTCAACATTGGAGGATCCCAAGCCGCCGCCGTAGAACGTATCCTTCAGAAATATCAAAATAGGATTGATGGCGTATAAGGATCGCAAATCCTTGACCGCTTGGCGGAGGAGATCAGTGTTAGGGCCATCAAAGATATCGACGACGGTTGAACCAGAGGGGTTGGGGATGGACCACTTAACCTGTGACATAGCCCGCGTGAAGCCATCGCTGTCGACAAGCTTGATGTCATAGCCAGCTTTCCCGAGATACAGTAATACACTAGCCCGCTGACATGAAGCCTTCGACATGGCAACATAGTCAACATCTTCGTCGGCTTCTGCGGTGACGTGTTGCTCTGGGATCGACAGGTCGGAGCGAACGGCGGCCACCTCGCCAACGTCTGCCGGAGAGGCCATGATAAACCTCTTCTTGGTCGAACGCTCGTCGGGCTCCCCGGGATACATGGTCGAGCTTAGGCTGCGATATTCTGGGGCAGGGGGTGTGGATCTGGCAGGGAGGGACACCGCAGGCCTCATCTAAAAACTCAGGGGAGTGGGGCGATGGTATGGGAATCGTTGGATAACCTGAACTTTATTATCGAAGCT
>NC_041380.1:237448345-237486306 GCF_002162155.2 Triticum dicoccoides | reverse complement strand
GGGGGGGGGAGGGGCCAGGTGGGGGACTGTGGAGGGGGTGGTGTTTGAGGATATGCCGCGGCTACTGAAAAATTTAGTAATGGTGGGTGGCGATGGTGGTGGACGAGGAAGGGCGACGGTTCAAATGCCTCGGCTATTGCAATTTTACTATAAGGTCAGTGCTGGAGGAGTGTGGCCAACGGTTGAAGTACGACGGCTACTAAAATTTGGGTAAAGGAATTGATGCGGGGCGGGAGTGCCCAAGATCACGCACGGTCCAATAAGAATTTGCGTGTATGGTAATAACGAAAAGTGGCGGAACCGCTGATTTTTGCAACACTCAAGGCGGGTAGTTTGTTTTTATATTTCTAACTAGCTGGTCTATCGCACATAGTTCGTCCTAATTTCTAAATAAACTTACCCGCCTTTAGCTTGCGCAGGTGGTGATTTTACAGCGCACTTGCATCGCACAGGGTTAAGCCAGTACCTCCACCCTTTGCTCGCGCTCGCACAGTCGTGGTGATTTTACAACACACTTGCATCGCACACGGTTGAGCCAGTACCTCCACCTTTGCTCGCGCTTGCGCAGTCATCATGATTCACAGCGCACTTGCATCGCACATGGTTAAGACATTATACCCGTGTCCGTTGAGCGTCATCAGGGTCTTTGCAGCAAAAAAATGTTAGAGAGGGTCAGAAGACAGCCGCATCAGCATGTGGCCCAAATATATATGAGTAAAAGGGTGGTCCATGATGTTCAAAATTCTAGTGCACAACTTTGACCGCGCGGGCCCACGGTTGGGCGCGTCATCGAAGATCGATGAGAGGGGCCAAAAGTCAAGAACCACCTGGAAGTGGGCAAATATATGTAGGAATATTGGGTGTGATGTTTAAAACTTTAAATACACAATGCACAACTTTGATGGCACCTGCCTCGCAAACCTGAAAGCACCTTTAGATATATCTATAATGACATAATGTCGTAGCTAGCAAGGATGCTTGGCCCACCACCTCCCACTTCGTGTCAGTAGGGCGGATGCACGTAATGATACTTTGGTCATACATGCATGTCGCCATGACCTACCATAAGATGGACCAATGAATCTATCGTTTGGTCAAACGACAACTATTGTTGTCGATAAACTGCTTGGGCCAATAGATTGAACCATCATAAAAATCGCACAAGAGGGACCACAAAACCAACACCTCTTGCATGTGGACCAACATGATGTACGTTGGGAAGGGGCGATGTGTGTTTTCAATATAGAATAATGTACAATTTAGATGTGGTGCCTACCTCTCGATACAGACAACAACCATGAAGGCAAGGTAGTTAACGACGAGATACGCAGGGTACGATGTAGGTCGAACCCAGCAATCCGAGCACGTGGGAGGGAATCCTGACAACGCATGGGCTCGAGATTTGGTTGAGCAACATGTGACGGTGACCAGCCCTAACACAAACTAGGAGGAATCCATTCATGGCCAACACATACCCCTCGTTATCGGTCAAAGGGATGATATATATATATATATATATATATATATATATATATATATATATATATATATATATATATATATGCGTGTCATCACAAAAAACCGCACAAGGGAGACATGGTCGATCAGAAGACCCCGTATACACTGCATGCGGCCCAAAAAATATGTATGGGTACGGTGGTGTGATGTGTTTAAATCCTGAATGCACAACTTCGATGGGTCATCAACTACATTACAAACTAAACACCATACCCGAATCCAAGCCTGGTTCAATATGTGCGAAGTCGGTTTCCCAACTTCAAGGCGGGGGGGGGGGGTCATCCCACACATGCTCTCAAACTTTATTTGGTCTAGCATGGCACACATCTATACCCCTATATATTGTGCGAATAACTTTGAAAGTTGGTTGTTGGATGAAACCAATCCGACGGTACAGAGATGGCAAATCCGAGCACTATTGGCTGTTGGATATCATCTACATTCCACCAGATTCTTCCACGTGTACAATCTAGAAGACTCCATTGTTGAACTTAAGCATAATGCACAAACCTCAAAACACAAGCGCTTCTCCTTTCTCCTTGAATCTTCCATATCTTAATTTCCCAAACTTTTTTCCTAAAAGAGTTGTCATTATTTGTTTTTACTTTATGCTTTACAATGCACAATTCCATGAATCTTAAAATAGATTTTTTTATAAAACTAACTGATTTTGAATGAGATGAACTATAAGAATTAAACAAACATCTACATCATGCATATATGACTCAAAGCTTACATGCTATAGTGTGGTATTTATTCATAATTTGGTTAGCAAACCTCATGCGTGCACTGCACACGTACCTTACTAGTATAGGAAACTATCATGGTCAAACCCTTCTCGTTGTTGGGTCAAAGGGATAGATTGTGCAGATAGGGGTCAAAGGGATATATATCAGGGAGCCCACAGATATGTGCAGGGTCTATACACCGCACAAGGGAGACATGCTCGATCAGAACACCCTGCCCCTATACCCTACATGCGACCTGAAAAAGGTTTATATAATTGCCATGACAGGTCAAGTCAATCATTTTTTAATTTTTTAGAGCAAAAAATAACCAATAAAAACTTAGTCTACAAATTAGCAAAACAAGGATCCCAAGGTTTATATAATTGCCATGATAGGTCACTATAGAGACATTTATCTCTAGAATGGCCATGTCATGGCATTTAAATGAAGCTTGAGATATGCAACTTCCCACCGGGTCACCCATCCTTGGAGTACTCCAGCCCGAGCATGCTTAACTTCTGTGTTCTATTCGACTAGGCTAGCGGATGGGAAGCTGCCCCTTGCTGATATGAATTTCCTCCTTGCCATTAAGGCATTTCATGCTGGTCACCCTATGGGACCTACTCCCTCCTATCACACACATTTGTGCTTTTAGAAACTGTGTGGGATATTTACATGGCCGGTGTGTCGCCGCTAGCCTTCAATGAGCATTGATACTGGTAGCGGGAAAACGATGGGAGAAGAGGCGGGAAACCGATGAGAGGAGTGGCGAGAAATGGTAGCATGTTTAGAAAACCTAGTAGAGAAGGAAGTGTGAGCTAGCACGATGCATGCGCACAGTGCTTACCCATGTATGGCATGTGCTGTCAAAAGGGCTCAGGGTTGCTGTTCGATCCGGGAGCATCCAACGGTGCACACGTACGATACGTGGGGTTTGGGTTCTGGCCAATCAGAACGCGCGACTCAGATTGCACGCACATCAAGGGGGGAGGGGGCATCGGCCACCTTTGGTAGGCACACGGCTTTCGTGAGTGAACCGTGTGCTATTTGAAAACATTTCATGACAAGAATCTCAGTTTTTAAATCCCTGTAAATCGAAAACTCGCCCAAAGATCGTCAAGCTTGGCATGGTGTCACGACATGGCACATATATGTCGAGGAATTTGTTTGTCCATTTTGGTGTAAGTTTTATTACAAGCCTCTTACAAACTGGAGCTTCTCTCAAAGAAGCCTTGTGGCTCCGATAGGAAAATATGCCCCCCTTGTGGGCGAAACGCTAATCACTGACTCTTTTTGCCTTGTATTTTCTTCTACGGGCAACATGGAATGACAGGATATCTTGCTGAAATTTAAACTTATTCACGGTTCGTTTGGCCTTTTTACAGACTAATTGAGTTTCCTAGGCATTTAATGTCCATAATTCAAATCTGAACTTCAAATACATGCTCCATTTCACCAAAATGGCTACAAAAATTATACATGTGTCCTTGGGTGCATGTTTAAGTCCCATGCCAGGAATGGGAACAAATTACAACCCTACCGACGTCCTGGCTCGTCCACAAACATTTAGACTGTCGGTTTTTAAATCCCCATAAATCCTAAACTAACCAGAAAGTCATGAAAGTTGGCATGGTGTCACGTCACGGTAAAACATTGTCCAATTTGGGCCAAGCTTTATTACAAACCCCTTACAAACCGGAGCTTCTCTCAAAGAAGCTTCGTGGTTCTGATAGGGAAATGTGTTCCCCTTGTGGGCGAAACGTAATCCCTGCCTCTTTTCGCCTTGTATTTTCTTCTATGGGCAACATGGAACGACAAGATGTCGATGCTGAAATTTAAACTTATTCCGGGTTCGTTTTGACTTTTTATACACTAATTGAGTTTCCTAGGCATTTAATGTCCATAATTCAAATCTGAACTACAAATACATGCTCCAGTTCACCAAAATAGCTAGAAAAATTATACATGTGTCCTTGGGTGCATGTTTAGGTCCCATGACAGGAGTGGGAATGAATTACAAGCGTGCCATCGTCTTGGCTCGTCCTCCAACATTTGGAAACTCGGTTTTTAAATCCCCATAAATCCAAAACTCACTAGAAAGTCATCAAAGGTGGCATGGTGTCACGTCATGGCACATATATGTCATGGTAAAAACATTGTCAATTTAGGCCAAGCTTTATTACAAACCTCTTACAAACCGGGGCATGTCGTAAGAACCCTCGTGGTTTTGATAGGGAAATGTGTCCCCTTGTGGGCCAAACGATAATCGCTCCCTCTTCTAGCCTCGTATTCTCTTCTACACGCAACACAAAACAACATAGATTGGCACTGAACTTTGAAATTATTCAGGGTTCGTTTGACCTTTTTATTCATTAAATGAGTTTTCTAGGCATTTAATGTCCATAGTTCAAATTCGAACTACAAATACATGCTCCAGTGCACCAAAATGGCTAGAGAAAACATATATGTGTCCTTGGGGTGCATGTATAGGTCCCATGGAACAAATGGGAATGAATTCAACCGTCTCGCCGTACTGGCTTGGCCACGAACATTGCGAATCTCGGTTTTTAAATCTATGTAAATCCAAAACTCACCAGGAAATCATAAAACTTGGCATGGTGTCACTACATGGTACATATAATTGTCCAATTTGGGCGAAGCTATATTACAAGCCTCTTACAAACCGAAGCTTCTCGCAATCCTCGTGGTTCTGGTAGGGAAACATGCTCCTCTTGTGGGTGAAACGGTAATTGCTCCCTCTTCTTGCCTTGAACTTTGTTTCCTACTGGCAACATAGAATAACAGGAGTGTCGCGCTGAAATTTGAAACTGTTTAGGGTTCGTTTGGCCATTGTATATATTAATTAAGTTTTCTAGGCATTTAATGTAGTCTATAATTCAAATTTGAACTACAAGCACATGCTCTAGTGAAGCAAAATGGGTGAGAAATCGCACATGTGTCATTGGGTGCATGTTTAGGTCTGGTTTAAGGAATGGGAATGAACTACAAACTTCTCGTCGTCCTGAAACATTGAAAATCTTGGTTTTTAAATCATAGTAAATCAAGAACATATCCAAAAAACATGAAACTTGGCATGGTTTCTTGACATGGCACATATATGCCCTTGTAAAAAAATCGTCCAGTTTGAGACAAGATGCACACATTAATAGCCAACAAAGTACTTTTTGAAAAAAATTGCTGATACGTTAATATCACAAACGGTTGTATTATTTGAACCATGCCAAAATTTAACCATACTCGGTGGCGTGCATGCAGCTATTTGATTACACGAGACGAGCGCAAGAAGTCCATCGTGTAGGCTCGACGGGACGCTTGCGAGCAGTCTGCCGTGCAGGCTCGACAGGACGCGTGCTTCGTGTCCACCGCGCAGGCTCGATGGGACACGTGCGAGCAGCAAGGCCGCCCATGCTCACCGAGAAGCAAGCTCTTTGACCTCCATGCACCGACCGCCGCCCGCTTCGCTCACAACTTCTCCATTAATGTGTTAATTAAAGCACTTGGACGGAGGGTATTTCCTTGTGATCCCATGGCAGCATTTACTTTGTTTGTGTTTTCAGCTCGTATTCCGGCCTAATTTAAATTGCCACATAGGGCAATGGATAATACGACGGCAAATAAAATAGCAACGGATAATACGACAACAAATTTACAATGGCGCAGTTAATAATTGTCTTACATATTCTGGATAATTTAAAATGCCACATGCGGCAAAGCTCAGAAGACACGGGGGCAAGAGAAGGAGGAAATCACAAACAACGATCTGGGTCGCTACTGTCTCTACTCGTCAATAGATCACCGGGCGACGACATCCTCTAGCTCCTTCAATTCCTCACGACTTTGCTTGAAAGCAGCCACGAGTTCCTCCACCTCCTGCCATGCTCGATATGGAGCTTCCTCAAGTCACCCATCAGTTCCTCGACGACCGTTGTCAGCATCATCCCTGAGGCACTGCTCTGCTCATGCAGCATCTTCGAGCCGGCGGCCTCCTCCTCCTTCTCGGCGAGCGCCTTGAGGAGCTTCACATTGTCAGCTATGAGTTCCTCAACGAGGCTGGTCGCCTTGTCAACCGAGGCATCGCTGATCTCGAGCGGCTTCATTAAACCGCCAACCAACTCCTGCTGCTTAATGAGGCTAGCGAGAATGTCATCATCGCCGGCAAGGACTTCAGGAACGCCAGCTCATCGCGATGGCTAACGCGTCAAGTGCGCATGTGAGACCCCTTGCGTGCCCATGAGAGCTCGTTCGAGGGCTCCGCGGCACGCCGAGACATCTCTGTTGCGGCTGCTGCTTTGCGACGAGACCTCTCTAGTGCTTCTGCGGCCTTAGTCTTTGCTGCATGGTTATATGTCCACCCGAAACTCCTCTTGACGGTCATGGCAGAATGACTTGACAGGAAAGACCAGTTTTTTGGGTGATGAGGAGAGGACCTATGAAGTAATTTCCGAGTGGGTAGTTTTTATAGCCCGGTGCTAAGTGTGAACACATATAAATTCGATAGGTGTGAACAGATTTGCAATTACTTATTGCGTTGTAATCTGCAATGTCACGAGAAACAAGGCCAAAATTTATTGATGGTTCTGGGCCTACAAAGCTTGTTCTATTGTTGTGGCTCATCGCAAACAGTTCTTTTAGAACAACCGTATGCCACACATCAGAATCCTCAAACTTGGGCCCGCGTTCTCGGATGTACGTGTATGTGTCTGCCCACTATCACACACGGTCAAGATATCACCATCGTGTCCTATGGATGCGTCGTTGCGCCTCCCACGGGGTGCCAGAAGGTTGACCACGTGGTTGCTCACCATTGAGGCGGCCGCGGCACGCTTTGCTCCTCGTTGAGGCGGCCGCGGTGTGCTCCACTCTGGCATCCCTGTGCGCGCTCTACTCGCCGTTGAGGCAAATTTACAATGGTAACGGTTAATAGTTGTCTTACATATTCAGGATAATTTAAAATGCCACATGCGGCAAGGCCAAGAACTCTCACGACCTACATATGCATACAATTATAATAAAATATAGGCTTAAAGGCTGACCTGGCGGCCTTCCGACGACGGTCTTCTCGGACTCCATGATCAGCATAGCACCCTTGCGGCCGTAAACTCCAAGTGTGGACCCGCCCCGCCTATGGAGCTGCCGGCATTGGGAGGCTCTTGGGGCTGCTGGGCCTCTTCTAGAAGATTTTGACAGCGTGCAATCGCGTGCATGATATCTCCACGGAACCGCTCCATTTCCATGTCTCTGGCCTAGTAGAAAATTTCGTCCATCAGCTGCATCATCAAGATATCGCGTTGGCGATGTTCTACTTCGTCGGGGACGTCAACTCCGCCAAGGATGCACTTGAGACTGGCCACCACATCATCGGGATCAAGGTTGACGCGGTCTCCACGGGCAATGATGAAGCCGCATGCTGCCTGTGTCTTGACAGAATCACAGAGGTCCTCTGCCCATTCCTTGCAGGGTATCAGGCTCTTGATGAGCACTAGTGACGACGGCTCTTTGGGTGGGTCATCGATCATGCCACCGAGCAGCTATGGATCTTTTGCACGGTGGATGGAAAATTGCTCATCACACCTCCTCTACAATATGTCGATTGTGCGCCCAAGGACTATCACGCCGATATCGTTGCTGATGGGCCATGGTGCCTGCACCAGCCGATGAAGTTCTTGCTCCCCGACCTTCTCCGGCTCGTTCTCCTCGCCAAAGATGTAAGGCAGGTAGGAGTCGACTTCGAAGCTTTGGTCATTATCTGGCATGCTTGGAATAACTAATGGTAGATGGGTGAGGACTAGGTCTGCGCAGAGTGTCGCGACAGTGCGTTACCACGTGGATTATATGCAGTAACCCATTAGCTGGTGGCAGGAAACTGATGAGGGAATAGGCGTGGATTTTACAATTCACCCATGTGAAGCGCGGGAAGACTAAGTGGAGCACACACACAACCCGAATACCGTATGCGGTGCCATGTGTTATTTATCACACACGTGTTAACATAAGAAAACGTATGTGTAACTTACTTATCATCGCACACGAGTACTCGCAGGAGCATTGTGTGCGATACTCCTAGCCAACGCAAGCAACTAGTTTGCATTTTTCAAAGTTTTTTACGAACAGAATCGCACACGAACTAACTATAGTAACCGTCTGTGTTATAATTTCTCATCGCAAACAGTTCATCCGAGTGGGCTGTTTGCTGCATATCACACACATCTTGTTTACATGAATTGTTTGTGTTCTTTTGGCTCATCGCAAAGAGTTCATCTATGTGAACTGTATGCATATCACACATATCTTGTTAAGTTGATCCGTTTCTGTTCTCTTCCCTAATCGAAAACAGTTCATCCGAGTGAACCGTAGGCCGTATATCACACACACCTTGATCTGGCTGACCGTTTCTGTTGCATTCCCTAATAGCACACAGTTCATCGGAGCGAACTATATGCCGTATATCGCACACACATTTATATGTCTACCCATTTCTGTTGTTCTGACTTATCGCAAACAGTTCTTCTGGATCAACCATATGCCCCGCATCACACACGTAACTAAAATCTGAATCGTGTTTGATGTCTCCACCATTGCAAATGTTTCACATCTTTTTTGACGGTTTTTTTACATCCCCGTTTGCGATTAATGCATCGCACACAGTTTCGTCAAAGGGTCTCTGATCGTAGTGTCGCATTAGCAGCATCCTACAGTAGTGATAGATTCCTGCAAAATATTAGACTCTTCTTGGACAACAGAGACTTTCTCAGTAAACTCATTAATATCGGCATTATATTCATACTTCTCATAGTAATATTTAAGTATAGCAAATTTTCAGGCCTGTAAACAGCGTCATCATAATCTTCATACTATTCAAACAAAGATTGAATTTCATAAGCACTTTTAAAAGCAACAAATTCTTCTATTCGGTCCACATCATAGTAGTCATATCTATCATTAGCATAAGAAACCAAGGTTTCATTATCATTAAATTCACAAGAAATGGGAAGGTGTCGAACCTTCATCCTAGAGAAACAAGTATAATCATATCTCCAGCATAAATTCCAAGCATACCATTGCAACATTTCAATTTGATCCCATAACAGTTTCTCTTTTTGTGTCAAGCGATAATCCCTAAAGTATTCACGTTGATCCAACGTGTGTCTCATTATCAACTTGAATGGGGTTTTCTCAAGATTATCGAAGTAGTGTTTAATATTTTCACATAACGAGCATCAAGGATTTCAGGAGGTTTCCCATCTCCATGAGTAGCAAGTACAACTAATTTTTTCGGTATTTCGTGTTCCATATCCATAACTAAAGATAGAGAACAACTTAGGACAGAAAATAAAATCTACTTAGTGATAAAGCAAAAAGCACACACGAGAATATTCACCCCACGCTATTGCTCCCCGGCAACGGCACCAGAAAAAGGTCTTGATAACCCACAAATATAGGGGATCGTTTGTAGCCTTTTTCGGTAAATAAGAGTGTAGAACCCAACAAGGAGCTAAAGGTATAACAAATATTCCCTCAAGTTCTACCGCCCATCGATACAACTCTATGCACACTTAACGTTTGTTTTACCTAGAATAAGAATAAAACTAGAAGTATTTTGTAGGTATGGTAGGATAAGTTTGCAAGAAAATAAAGAACGTAAAAAGAAAAAGTAGGTGTTGTTCTAATTGAAGTACAATTAAATTAGTATAGCGAGTGTGGATTAGTAGTGGTAGGATTTGCGGAATTGTCCCTAAGCAATTGACTACGTTACTAGACCGATAACAAGTTTTTATGTGGGAGAGGACACTGCTAGCATGTCATCCCTTACTTAGAATTCTATGCACTTATGATTGGAACTATTAGCAAGCATCCACAACTATTAAAGTTCATTAAGTTAAAACCCAACCATAGCATTAAGATATATATTGGTCCCCCTTCAATCCCGTATGCACCAATTTCTATGTTTAGGAAGAAGCTTCCATCACTCTTGCCCTCTAATGCATAGTCCTATCAACATACAACTAACCCTATGGTGTGAGCCACACGTGTGCTCATATGATGGGCACCAAAGGGCACAACATAACTACAAGAAAATTAAACCAATAATAGCAATTTACCAACTACTGGTAGGACAACAAAAATCTACTCAAGCATCATAGGATGACAACGTATCATTGGATAGTAATATGAAGCATAAAACACCATGTTCAAGTAGAAGGTACAACGGGTTGCGGGAGAATGGACCGCTGGATATAGATGGGGGAAGGTGATGGAGTTGTTGGTCAAAATGACGGAGTTGTTGGAGCAGATCGCCGTCACACGATGATTGCCCCGGCGGCGTTCTGACGCCACCATGGGAGAGGGGGGGAGAGCCCCCTCCTTCTTCTTCCTTGGCCTGCTCCCTAGATGGGAGGAGGGTTCCCCATCTGGTCCATGGTTGTCATAGCGGCGAAGGGGCGAGAGCCCCTCCAAGATTGGATATGTCTCTGTATTCTCTTCTGTTTCGCGTTTCTGTTTTTTGGCCCTTCATCATTTCTAAAATTCCCGGTGATCAGTAATTCCGATTGCTCTGAATTTTTTATGCTATTTTTTCCATAAATTATCTTTCTTATGCTCGAAGAAGAGCCTCAACTGACTTACGGGGAGTCCATGAGACACTTGGGGTGCCCGATGCGCCCTTATGGGTGGTGGAGGACTTGTGCCTCCGTTTGCGTTGATTCCACCTTAAAAAATTGCACCATAAATTTTTATCGCGTTTGAAATTAGTTTTATATGGATATTCTACTAAACTAAAAAACGTGCAACAAATAAGAACTGCCACTGGACACTGGATCAATATGTTAGATCATTAAAAATATAAAATATTGCAAAAATATGTGATATTTGTATAATATTGGCAGGAAACAATCAAAAATTATAGATGCGACGGAGACGTATCATTGATCAAGTTCACTGACTTAAATCTTTGCTTGTCCTCAAGCAAAGGTATATGACAAGAATAAGAATATGAGCAGTGAGCTGAGTAAAGAATGCATGGTTAAGAGTACTACAAAGTAATAGGATACTACTAGTAAAGTCAATCATTTTAAACTTAAGTAGTGAAAATTAATGGTTAAGAGTACTACAAAGCAATAGGATACTACTAGTAAAGTCAATCATTTTAAACCTTTACAATGATAAAAGTGGATCAACAAGTTTAAATGCTGATTTTGCCAAAAGGTTCCTAAAGATAGCATGATCCTCACTTATTACCAAGAACACAAAATTATGGTTGAACCACTTATTGAAATGGAAATGCAATTGAAAATATATTGTCGGTCTCACCAAAGAACATACCCCGAGAACATGGTACACACCTGGCTCAGCCAATTATTAGTTTGTTTTGTTTTTCTCCCCAAAGGAACATACCACCGATCCAGAAAACATGGTATACACATGGTTCGATAATTACAATATTTTTAAGATAATTTACTTACTATCCAAGCAAACCAGATTTCACATGCCATCGATCCAGGGAACATGACATGCTATTGTAGATAGATCAGACTTTTTTTCAGTATTACTCTTTTTTAATGAACAAAAATAGGAATCCTCACTTCTCCATGTCTGGTTCACATACTATCGATCGAGGGAACATAGCATGCTAATCCATAGTGGTTAAGTGATTGCTCTGAGTGGGAACAAACTTGGCACAAATTCAGCATCTAAATATGGTGGTCTAGGTGTATCATAGTAAATGCAGAAAATGATAAAGTTTCCTAGAGTACTAGGGACTTGAGCACTCAAAACTAATAGCTCACACTAATTTTAGCAAAGCAGGCATTGTGTAGATCACTAGTTTACAAGGCATTCAGAAATCATTGTACACTAACTCGCATCAAGCTCAATATGCCATGGGTAAAATTTAGCATGATAACGTTTAATAACTTGCTCAAGCAACCCAAATAGCAATTGATTACAACATGTATAATGTATGATGGTATTCAGACTGGAGTCATGAAACAGCTCACCGGGCTTATATGATGTAGGTATCACACAATCACTCTTTGAACTGTAGCTCTTCTCCTTTTGCTTCTACATGCAAGCTCCAGCTTCTCTCTTCCATATGTGCGCCCCACTGCTTCTCCTCATTGCCATGCTCTGACTCCACCGGGATCCCAAGGGATGTCACCTCGAAACTAGTCAACATCTATTGATTCGTGCACAAGAAAAAAAATTGAAATATGACTCACAGAAACAATGACTACAAGTGATACGGTCGAAGCCCTCTAAGTCGTCAATTGAATATCCAATTACATAGGCATAGGAATATAGAACATGACGAGTATGATAAGAATCAGCAAGCTCAATACTAAATGAGGATGATATTTATCATTAAGCACAAGTCTAGCATGAGGAGAATAAGTGTCATCATCATAAATGAGAGCAATGCCACCAATAGTGTATGTATCATCATATGCAAGCAAATGAGTTTTCAAATCAATCATAAGTGATGGTATCATGTAATGCAAGGTAGTAGCAAAGAAATTATACGGACGCATGTCATCAAGAGGATTAGATAAACCTGCAATATCACACTCTTGAATGACGATAAGAAATCTCTAATTCTTCATCTTCAACTACAACAACTTCTTTACTTCTTCAAGAGTAGTAGATCTTTTGTCTTCATCTTGATCACTTGGGAATTCTAGCTCTGGATCATCTTGTTCCTTGTCTTCGAGTATTTATTCTTCAATCTGAGGTCTTTCTTCCTCTGGGATCTTGCTATCTTGCTCAGTTGGATGTGACGGTGTTGGAACCTCACTTGTATCAAGGGGAATCCGAGAAAACACTCAGCTCAAGTAGTGATGAGATTGTACTTCCAACATTCATATTCTTCTCTATCTTCCTTACTTCTTCCACTAGCTCTTTTCCACTCTTAATCTTCTTCATTTTCTCTAGTATAACCTTCCTAATAGGATCATCCTCAGCACTCCAAGTGAACTCGAGACTCAAATGTGTGATCTTTTCTATCTCATCGAACTCATCTTGTGTGGGCACATGCACATGAGATTGCTCTAATGAGTCATTTAGTGCTGGAGTTATTTGTTGACCAAATGGAGGACCATTTAACTCCAGCAGACATATCTCTAGGTGTTGAGGTACATGAATAGGAGCTGAATAAAATTGTTGTGGTGCATAATTGTTGCTCTCCTCTTCATACCTAAATCCCTACATTGGATAACTAGAGGCAAATGATGAGATCTCAAGGTTGTTGCTCCTATATGACATATTCAGGTTTTCAGACCATCCATGTGAGTAATTGTTTTGGTATGAGCTATGCTCTTGAGTGAAGCTCATGCCAAAACAACCTGGAGGGTGAGAGTAACCACACTGACATTTAGCGGGTGAATGGCCTAAAATCCACAAACATGGCATGTAGGATCAACATAAGGATGGCCTCTAAGATAAGTATCATGACTAATTGATGGGAAATCTTACTTATCATGTCTTGCACACTTTCCGTGCTATTTCTCACGTAAACATGATGATCTGAGTAGAATGCCATTTCCAAGAACACAATCCAACCTACAAAACGAACAAGAAAAGAAAGAGAAAATAACTAGAACAGTGGTTAGGGGTTAGATATATATCACATATAAATGCCACAAAAATAAAACAAGAAAAACCTGATCTATATATAGCCTAACACAATCGCTTGATGCTAATCCCCAGCAATGGTGCCAAACTGATCCGTTGTAAATACAATGAGGTTTACGCCCAAACTGTGGGTTGTTGAAGTTCTCCACAGGGACTAGGCAACATCAACTATAATCAGCTAAATCTAGTTAACACAATTCAAGTGATGATTACGGGGAAATAAACCTAAACTATCATTTTGGAAAATTGTCGACAAAGAAAAACAAACAAACATAGGAAGGTTGAGATTTCAATCATCGTCTTTTTGGTATTTTCGTTTTTCTTAAGAAATTAAAATACTAACACAGGCAAGCCTAAAGGATAAGTGGCAGAAACATTATAGTACAAGATTTTACAAGCGGACATTTAAGATGATGTAGATCAGCATTGAGTTCTATAGCCTTGAATGCATCAATATGGATATGGGTACCAGTATCGGGCCAATACGGATACGTAAATTCGTCATTTTGAAAAAGTGCCAATATTGATATGTTTTACTATTTATTTATTTTTCAAAAAAAGGGATTCAGAATGTCAACCATGACCTTTTTACATGCATGGATTCCATGGTTCCCTGTCTTGTTTAGCAAATGTGTAGAAACTCTAGAGTAGCTACTCAAAGCTTCATGACCACAGTGGTCGCATTTCCATTTAGTGTTGCACCCCTCCAAGTGATTTCTCTATGATTTTAACATGGCTCCACAATGGTGCCCTTAGATTTGTAGGTACAGTAGGAGGTTCAGCAGGAGGAGCCATCTGGAGGAGATGAGAAAAATGAGATCTTCACAGATCAGAGGAGAAAGAAGAGGGGATGAGCTTGGATGGGCAGGAGAAAAGGAGAAGAGAAGTGTACATACCTGCTTGCTGCGTGATAGGAGGCGTTGGTGAGGAGTAGCAGCTCGTCGTCGGCTAGCCGCCGCTGCCGCCGGCCCTGGGTGAGTAGCTGCTACGTACGCAGACACCAACAGCCGCCTGGTGTGAGCTTGGGAGGGAGGAAATAAAATTGGGAGGGAAAGTAAGGGGCATTGGGGTACTAGGGTTGTTGTCTGCCTCTTAACTGGGCTGAGTGGTCTCTTAGATGGGCTGGATCGTATCCAAAACGAACTGAAAAAGTATCCTTCAAGTATCTGAATTGTTTTAAATCGTGTATTCATGGATACTCCTTGGATACGTATCGGGGATGTATCGGAGGAGTATCGGTATCGGATACGGTATTTGATACCGATTCGCTAGTTGCCTGAGGTATCGGTGCATTCAAGTCTATAGCAATGGAATTCATAGATTAAAACATGTACATGAGATCCACAAATATGTAACACCACGGTTACTAGAATTAACCACAATCACGAATTTACAAAAATATGACTCACAATATATGACAGTTCAAGTCTACTCGAAATGATCCGCTCGGCAACTCACAATTTCACATATATCAGAGACACTAATACATACATAAAATAAGCACAAATTGGGTGTTCAGAACAGTACACAAGGTTCACCTTTACAGAAATTTGCAAGAATTAAAGAGAGAAGAGATGCGGCAGCAGTTTGGGTTCAGAGAAGAAGAAGGGGAGCAAAGGAAGTAGAGAGATGGAGCAGCAACGTGGGGTTGAGAGAAGAGCAGCAACTTGGGCGTGGAAGGAGCAGCAACAGGAGGTTGCGGGCATCAGCAGCAACAAGCGTTGAGAGAGAAGAGGAGCAGCGGTGGAGCGGCAGGGAGAGAAAGAGGGAAGGAGTAGGAGCATGGGTGTGAGGAGATGAAGGTTGGAGAGAAGAACAGAACTGTGGGCAGTAGCAACGATGAATAGCAGCAAGATTTGGAAGAACAACGGCAAGATTTCAAAGAAGAGATTCAAATTGGTGGCGTGAGGTACAGCAAGGGGCTCGTGGTAGTGATGGTGGATGGGTTGAAGTGCAGCGATTGGATGGATGGAGTGCGGAGGTGCTGCTGCTGGGTCGTGCGGGCAGCTAGACACCGCCCCGGCTGTGTCCGAAGGGGCGCGCGAGATGGGCGCTGGTGGCTGGCAACACTGGTGGGTGGCGGCGTTGGTGCAGGTGCGGGGAGTTGCTGATGGCACTGGTGGATGGATGTGGTGGTGTCTGGTGGATGTTGGTGATGGCGTGGTGGCGCGCAGCCACGCCAGCCTGGCCACGACGGCGGCCGGAGGTGGAGAAGGAGGCGGGGGAGAGAAGAGATGGAGATGCCAGGCCAGATTTTGGGAATTGAGAGGGATTTGATCCCCTCGATCACATCTTACATTTGCACATTGGCCCTCCTACTTCCTTCTTTCTTTGCAAGAACATCACTTCTCTTCTCTAGTATGCTCCTGGAGCTATGTTCTTCTATCAATTCAGGTCCCTTCGTCTTTCATTTGGCCCTTGGTTACTTCTTTCCTTTACGCTTGGGTCTCTCCATCTATTACAGCAACCGCAACCACTTGACACTCTCAATTATTTATAGAAGGATTTTGGGTCTTTTCACCTTTTTTACGCAAAACAAACCATTGGGTAGTAAATGACCCCAATGTATGATTATCATTCAAAAATTCAACAATTCATAGGAAGAAATGAATGGATATAACTCAATAAACCACATATTTGAGTACCAAAAGATGTATACGAAATGTGTTGATCACAAAGTTGAACAGGAAATGAAATGATGTGTTACCCACAAGGAGAACAGGTGCACAATGCACATTGGAAGACTTTATATAGTTATTCCTTCAACTACTAAGCGTACTATGACAACCACATCCGTTGTTGTGAGGACTGCATCACCTCCACCATATGACACATCACCATGGAGAGTGCCTACATCATCTGAGTTGATCTTAAGAGGTAATGACAAAGGAACTGATCTTCCACCTTCACATGAGTATGATGAATGCCTTGTCAATTTAAATGCATCATGTGATGAGCTACCCACTAGTTCGATCACACCACCAATTTTAGAGTACTATGTTGATGATTTGACTTCGCCATGTGATCAAATGACTACAATATCAATAATGTCGAGTGCACCCATTAAATTAACTATGAAAGAACCATGTGAATCATGGAATAAATTAGATTTGGATCAAATATGTTTGAAAATAATTGTGCCAATGTTTAATCATTTTTATACGACCTCTAATCTTGGTGATGTTGTTGTCTCGAATGAGTTGTTGCATGTTTGTTTATTTAAGCATCTTGTAGCATGTAATTTTGAAACAATTAAAATGTATTTACCAATGTTGGGATGGTTTAATGATGAGCATTGTCAATTTGATATGAATAAGAGCTTGATTTGTATGTGGAAACTGAGTTGCAATATTTGCATACCTTTTTAGTTATTGTGATACTATTTTAGCTTTATATTTCATGATATATGAAAGTTACTCACGTATAAATGTGTCGTGTGTGCAAAAATTGAGGGAAGTAAAAATGGATGACATATACAACATGTACACCTTGCCTCATTTGTTAGCCACGTTTCAGATTAAGCAATGCCAAGGACATCTTTGTTTTCCAGAAGGGAAGGATGATGAGGACATGACTACATAGGATATGATCACAAATATTGCATACACTTATTTATTTGAGGTGATTTCTGATAAAAGTTATGCAATAATTTGTTTATGCCATACAAAACAAAAGTGCTTCACCTCTTTTTGTTTCATGCCTAATTGGAAAACTACTAGACACTTGTACAATCCACATGTTAAGATAAGAGAAAAATATATGTTTAGGTGTCGTTCAAGAAGTTCTCTCATGTCACTTTTACCCAAGAGAAAATAGAGTCCAAGTCTCTCACATTCTGGACTCTGATTCGGACTTCACAGATATACCTGACTCAAAACGCCAAGAACTTTTGCATCCGAACTCCAAATTGGGTGACTCTTTTTTTGTTGGAAAGTTATTTTGTGCACTTTCCAGCCAAGTTGGATTGACCTTCAAATTCGTCCGAGCATGAAGATATTATGACACTGCAACACAATCCGAGTCAAACTACAAGTCCAAAGTTGTTGCATCACCTCCACTTGGGCCCATGAGCCTTGTATGACATAGGGTTAGTTTTAGGCTGCCTTGGGACATCATACCACTTCCTTAGCCGCCACCCCTTGCTCCTATATAAGTAGATCAATCTAGTAGCTTTTTCCTGGGGGATTTGTTTAGTTAAAAGTTAGTCCTTGCAACTTTGTGCACTTCGTTTGTGTCCAACGACCAAGCCAAGACCGCTTTCGGATCCCCATTTCTATCAATACTTCATATATATTCGCAATATTCAGATTGCATTATCAAACTCTTGTTTGTTCTTTGATTGCATGCAGGAATAGACCTTCATGGTCAGGATGATCGTGCTTCCAACATTGTCGATAACCTCTCGGAGATTGGTTTGGCAATTTCTAAGGCACAATACAATGCACGTTTGTAATCGGACCATGAAACTCGACTCCACCAAATTGATAATTATCATCCGATCGAAAGATCAGGACCCTCACCTCTATCACCTTGATGTGAAGTTGAGGCTTCCACATGAATGGACAAAGTACTCTCCTTCACCTCTGTTGGACGGATCTTGTCGATAGAAAAGTCTTGAATTGCTTCTGAAGGATCTTTATCTCCTACATCAATTGGCAATTGCTTGACTTGCGATCCATTAGATTCGTCAAACCTCACATCTACCATCTTTTCAAATTTTCGAGTGAAGCTGTTGTAGACGCAGTAAGTGTGAGAATTCGGTTTGTAACTAAGTAGGAAACCTTCATGAGATCTAGGAGAAAATTTTGAATGACAATGATTATTATGAGTGTAAAACTTTGAGACAAATACTCGAAAGTATCCAACTTGTGGCTTGTTATCGGTGAGTGGCTCATATGTCGTTTTACCAGGAAGCTTGTAAAGATAAAGTCGATTTGTAGCATGACAAGCCGTCTCACCCGCTTTCACCCAAAAGTTTTTTGGCATCTTGTATTCACAATGTTCTCACTATCTTGATAAGGGTACGGTTCTTCCTCTCAACAACTCCATTGTGTTGAGGTGTGTATGTAGCTGAGAACTCATGTGAGATGCCTTCTCCGTCATGAAAGGTATCCACATTAGCATTCTTGACCTACGTTCCATTGTCACTCTGAACCTTCTTGATCGATCTTCACTTCAAATTGATTTTGAGCCTTCCTGCGGAAGTTCTTAAATATCTTTTGTACCTGCGATTTGTCATCGAGAAAGAGCACCCACTTAAATCTGGAAAAATCATCAACAATGACCAAACCGAAAGACTTACCACCAAGGCTCTTGTAAGCATTGGCACCGAAGAGATCCATATGGAGTAGTTCAAGTGGTATCCTCATGGTCATAATGTTCTTCATGGGATGACTTCCTCAAACTTGTTTTCCTGCATGGCAAGCACTACAAAGTCTATCCTTCTCAAATACAACATCTTTAACATCAAGGATATGATCTCCTTTAACAAGTTTATCAAGATTTTGCATGCCAACATGTTATAGTCTTCTATGCCATAACCAACCTTTAGAAGATTTTGCAATAAGACATCTATGAGGTTGGGCTCTTTTTGTGAAATCAACATGGTATAGATCACCTGTACGGATACCGGTAAAGACCATATTATGATTATCTTGACGAAACACTTGGCAATCTACTTCGGTAAATAGAACATTGAAACCAAAGTCTAGATACGAAAAGAAGATTGTAGCCAAGAGATTAAACAAGCATAACATTTTGAATGGAGCTATGATTGGATATGGCCATCTTACCAAGGCCAAGTACCTTACCCATGGAGTTATCTTCCAAAGTCACATACTTGCGCGGACCATCATTTTTAGCAAGCTCACTGAAACATGTCTCTATCCCCAGTCATGTGATTGGTGCATCCACTATCAAGAATCCACTCTTTTCCCGTGGCCATGTATTCATGCAGATTTGCCGTGAGACTAAGATTTCTCATAGACTTCTCATATTCTAGGTCGAATTCTTTGTCCTCATCATAATAGCCATGTTCAACATCATCATCGCCATCATGTATGTGATCATCACCTAGGGGAATTGATTCGTTAGATTTATGATCATGACAATATGCAATTTTGTGAATTCTAATGGTTTCCATGATAATGTTGCTAATGGTTCCAACATCACTTTTAGCACGCATAAGATCGAGAAGATCAAATAAACATTCATCAAACTTAGGATCACTAGGCTTCATCTTATGAAAGGAACTGGACTTATGAAGAATCTCATTAAGGTTCTTGAATGAGTAACTGGAAAAGCGCATCTCAATGTCGATCCATAAAGTGTATGCGCATTCAAAATTTTGCATACGAAAAAGCACATTCTTAGGTAATCCTCTAATGATAAGATTGAGGGTTCTAAGATTACGAAGCATGTTGATTTCCTCTTTATGAGTGGGTGCAAGGGATCAATAGGAGACACATAAGGATAATGAATATACTTTCTCAAGTTAAATTCATTAAAGATAGCAATCATTTCATTTTTCCAAGAGTTATAGTACTCTCCACCAAGAATGGGCACTCTACGTCTAAGACTCCCCAAAGTAGACACATCTATCTTCCTCCAATGGTGATAAAGCCAAAGAAATGGAGACCAAGCTCTGATACCAATTGTAGGATCAGAGAAGATATGTCTAGAGGGGGTGAATAGACTCTTACCAACCAAAGGTGAAGTTTTTAGTTCTCTTCAAAATTAGGCAGATTTTGGCATTAGTTAAGATATCACCAAGACTTCCTACACATGCATATCTAGAGATAGGGCAGCGGTAATAGTAAAACATGCAATTGTGCAAAAAGTAAAGGGTAAAGATGGAAGATCAAATGCAATGAAGGCATGAAATTTTTTGGATGGTTCCAATAGGTGCTGCTATCGTACATCCACGTTGATGGAGACTTCAATCCACAGAGGGTAATGGTTGCGCGAGTCCATGGAGGGCTCCACCCATGAAGAGTCCACGAAGAAGAAACCTTGTCTATTCCATCATGACTTACATCCACGAAGGACTAACCTTGCTTGGGTAGATCTTCATGAAGTACATTACCGCAGGATGCTGCTAACGCGACACTATGGTCAAAGACCCTTCGATGAAACTGTGTGTGATGCAATAATCACAAAAGGTGGTGTAAAAAACCGTTAAAAAAGCAAAAAGTTTGTGATGACGGATGCATCAAACACGGTTCAGATTTTAGTTGGGTGTGTGATGCAGGCCATACGGTTCAGTTTATTAACTTTTTGCGATGAGGAGGAACAAAAGAAACGAGCAGCCAGATGAAGGTGTGTGTGATATACATCATACAGTTCACTCGGATGAACTATTTGTGATTAGGAAACACAAAAGAAATGGTTAGCCAGATCAAGGTGTGTGCAATATAAGGGATGCAGTTCACTCGGATGAACTATTTGCGTTGAGACAAGAGAAAAGAAACGGTTCAATATAACAAGATATGTGTGATACGCGGCAAACATGTCTGTAATTAGAAATGTGTGCGAAGACCGATAATAACACATATGATTGTTGCTAATAAGACGGGTGTGTTGTGCGATGGGATTGCATACAAAACAACACACACACACACACACATACACACACACACACTTATAAGGACATGGTTGCATAACCAAATTAAACATCCACTTACATAGGTGGCTACTGCAACCATGGCATTTGCACACACCAAAGTAAATTGTTACATGCATAATTACATAGGTGGCTACTACACACATGACATTTCCACACACCAAAGTAAACTATATATTACATGCATGATTAACTAGGATAGACGATCATCTGATCATCATCTACTTCTTGTGATGCTTGCTCTGGTTGTGGCTCGATCTGGACTCGTCGATCTCCGTAACAAGGCACTTCCTCATGTCAACGATCCTCCTATGCATCCCGTAGCATGTGTACACGCTCTTGGCCACGAACCTGAGGTGAGGTTCATCCAGTTGCCGCATCCAGGCCCCCTTCCAGGATACAGGACGTGTTCAGTTGGCATCCTACTTCATCTTTTCATAGTATGGGTTGATGATGGCCAAGGCGAGTTCAACCAGGGAGTCCTTATTCGTGCTACCCCAGACCATGTAGTGCTCACGGATTTCAACAAGGTTCTGGCAGGCCAAGCCCGTAACCCTGACTGCTTTTACATCGTCGGTGGTTTCCACCGTGGTGAACTTGTAGTCAATGTTGTTGACAAACTTGGTAAAACAGTCGCAAGACTCTGTGGCCATGCAGTAGTGGTAGATGAGGACATGATGGCGCACACACAACTGGGTGATGGCAACCTTCTGCTCTATGTTGCGATGAGCGGCGGTGTACTGGATGTCGATGCTGACCACCTTGTACTTGTCTCAAGCATGCAACTGCTCAGCGATGTTGATGTAGTCGTCCACCACGGCCGGGTCGATGGTGTACACCACCGAGAGATCCATCTCCATCACATGGGTCTCCACTTTATGCTTGCCGAACTCCATTGGAGCGCCACTTGACATCCCCTCTCTATGTGTCGTCGTGGGTGTGCTTGTTGTGTTATGGGATGCGATGGAAAGGTTGAAGAGACTAAGGTTATAATAGCCGCGGGAATTAAAGGGGAAGCCGGATGGCCTAGAATATCGGCACGCCCTGATGGCAGTTCTAATTTGCAGCGCATAACTCCATCGTGCCGCACATAACTGCATCGCGTGGCAATGCGCGCGGCACAACCGCATGCATATGCCCCCCCCCCCCGACATGATCGTGCGCAGGCACAACCGCTGGTAGAGAATGCATGGAGGGACGCGAGCAGAATGCTCCGCGGTTGCCTCAATGGTGAGCAACCATATATATATGCATATAGCAGTTGAACATGCAAGGAAAAGCTGTGCACACGCCGAGCGCGCCGACGGACGTGAGGAGAGCGCGCCGACGGACGCGAGCAAAGCGCACCGCGGCACCTAACAGTGAGCACAACACGCTACGGCGCCTAACAGCGAGCAGAGCTTCCCGAGGGACACGAGCAGAGGCCGGCATAGTGATATGTGGCAAATAAGACGAACTGTGCGAGCGATATCAGAGACATCAAGCACGTATCAAATTATAATTGCGTGTGCGATATGTGGCATACAGTTTATCCATCCGAGCTGTTTGTGATTGAATAAGCCATGTGTGTTGCAGGCAAACGCGTGCTGGTATATAACCTTAAATTTAACCAACAAAATGTTAATGCATGTTACAAAAACTATATAATTGGAAACTATGATCAAATACAAATCCAACGATATAATCTTTGGCGGCATGCATTCGTATTTTATTAGTTAAATCCTACTTATAAACAAGGATGGGATATAGTAGGTAATTAAATCGCAAATGTTCTTTTTATTAACCATATGTCACTACTGCAGGATGCTGCTAATGCGAAACTATGATCAGAGACCCTTTGACGAAACTGTGTACGATGCGTTAATCACAAACGGGGGTGTAAAAAACCGTTAAAAAGGTGCAAAATGTTTGCGATGGCGGAGCCATCAAACACGATTCATATTTTAGTCAAGTGTGCGATGCAGGGCACACGGTTAACCCGTTCGAACTATTTGCGATGAGGCAGAACAACAGAAATGGGTAGCCATATCAATGTGTGTGTGATATACGACATACAGTTCGCTCCGATGAACTGTTTGCTATTAGGGAGTGGAACAGAAATGGTTAACCAGATCAAGGTGTGTGTGATATGGCATACGGTTCACTCAGAGAAACTGTTTTTGATTAGGGAACACAATAGAAATGGTTCCACTTCACAAGATATGTGTGATACGTGGCAAACGGGCGACTCGGATGAACTGTTTGTGATGAAGAATTACAACACAGACGGTTAATACAGTTAGTTCCTGTGCGATTCTATGTGTACAAAAAACTTTGAAAAATGCAAACTAGGTGCTTGCAGTGGCTAGGAGTATCGCACACGATGCGTCTACGAGTACTCATGTGCGATGATTAGTAAGTTACACATATGTTTCCTTATGTTAACACTTGTGTGACAAATAACACGTGGCACCGGATACGATATTCGGGTTGTGTGTGTGCTCCACTTAGTCTTCTTGCGCTTCAGGGAATGCTTCCCGCGCTCCAGCTAATGCTTCCTGCGCTCCACATGGGTGAATTGTAAAATCCACGCCTCTTCCCTCATCGGTTTCCCGCCACCAGCTAATGGCTTGTTGTATATAACCCAGGCGGAAATGCACCGCCGTGACACTCTGCGCAGATCTAGTCCTCACCCATCTACCTTTAGTTATTCCGAGCATGCTAGGCAACGACCAAAGCTTCGACGTCGACGCCTACCTATGTTACATCTTTGGCGAGGAGAATGAGCCGGAGCAGGTCGGGGAGCAAGAGCTTCATCGGCCAGTGCAGGCACCATGGCCCATCGACAGCGATATCGGCGTGACAGTTCTTGGGAGCACAATCGACATATTGCAGAGGAGGTGTGATGAGCAGTTTGCCATCCTCATGCAAAAGATCCAGAGCTGCTCGGCGGCATGATTGAAGACCCACCCGAAGAGCTGCCGTCACCAGTGCTCATCGACAGCCTGATGCCCGTAAGGAATGGGCAAAGGACCTCTGTGATTCAGTCAAGACACAGGCAGCCTGCAGCTTCATTATTGCCCGCGGCGGCCGTGTCAACCTCAATCCCGATGATGTGGTGGCCAGGCTCGAGCGCATCCTTGGCGGAGTTGACATCCCCGACGAAGTAGAACATCACCAACGTGATATCTAGAGGATGCAGGTGATGGACGGAATTTGCTACTAGGCGAGGGACATGGAAATGGAGCGGTTCTTCAGAGATGTCATGCGCGCGATTGCACGCTGTCAAGCTCTTCTAGAAGAGGCCCAGCATCCCCAAGAGCCTCCCAACGCCAACAGCTCCGTAGGCAGAGGCGGGTTGGGACACTTGGAGTGAACGGCCGCAAGGATGCTTTGTTGATCATGGAGCCTGAGGAGACCATCGTCGGAAGGCCGCCAGCTCAGCCTTTTAGCCTATATTTTGTTATAATTGTATGCATATGTAGGCTGTGAGTGTTTTGGGCCTTGCCGCATGTGGCATCTTAAATTATCCTGAATATGTAATACAATTATTAAGAATTATTAACCGTTGTCATTGTAAATTTGCCTCAATGGCGAGCAGAGCGCGCGCAGGGACGCAGGAGCAGAGCGCGCCGCGACCGCGTCAATGGCGAGCAAAACGCGCGGATGGACGTGAGCAGAGCGCGCCATGGCCGCCTCAACGGCGAGCAACCACGTGGTCAACCTTCTGCCATTAATAAATTTTGACCTTGTTTCTTGTCACATTGCAGATTACAATGCAATAATTAATTGCAAATTTGTCCATGCCTATCAAACTAATATGTGTTCACACTTAGCACTAGGCTATAAAAACTACCCACTCGTAAATTATTTCACAGTTCCTCTCCTCATCACCCACAAAACTGTTCTTTCATGTCAAGTCGTTCTGCCAAGACCGCTAGGAGGAGTTTCGGGTGGACATATAACCAGGCAGCAAATACCAAGGCTGCGGAAGCACTAGAGAGGTCCCACCGCGAAACCGCAGCCGCAACAGAGATGTCCCAGCGCGTCGCGGAGCCCTCGAACAAGCTCTCACAGGCACACGAGGGCTCTCACAAGCGCACTCGCCGCGTCGGTGATCGTGACAAGCTGGCGTTGCTGAAGTCCTTGGCCGGCGACGACGACATTCTCATTGGCCTCATTAAGCAGTAGGAGCTGGTCGACGGCTTGATGAAGTTGCTCGAGATCAGTGGTACCTCCGTTGACAAGGCGACCGGCCTTGTGGAGCAACTTATGGGTGACAATGCAAAGCTCCTCAAGGCGCTCGGCGAGAAGAGGAGGAGGCCGCCGACTGGAAGATGTTGTATGAGCAGAGCAGTGCCTCGGGGATGACGCTGATAGAGGTCGTCAAGGAACTGATGGGTGACTTGAGGAAGCTCCGGATCAAGTGCGAGCAGGAGGTGGAGTAATCTGTGGCTGCTTTCAAGCAAAGTCGTGAGGAATTGGAGAAGGAGCTGGAGGATGTTCTCGCCCGGCGATCCATCGACGAGTAGAGACAGTAGCGATCTAGATCGTTGTTTGCGATTTCCTTCTTCTATTGCCCCGTGTCTTCCGGGCTTTGCCGCATGTGGTATTTGAAATTACCCGGAATATGTAAGACAATTATTATCTGCGCCATTGTAAATTTGTCGTCGTATTATCCATTGCCATTTTATTTGTGGCCGTATTATCCGTTGCCCTATGTGGCAATTTAAATTAGGCCGGAATACGAGTTGAAAACATGAACAAAGCAAATGATGTTGCGGGATCACAAGCAAACACCCTTCGTCCAAGTGCTTTAATTAACCCATTAATGGAGAAGTTGTGAGAGAGGCGGGCGGCGGCTGGTGCATGCAGGTCAAAGAGCTTGCTTCCCGGTGAGCATGGACGACCTTGCTGCTCGCACGTGTCCCGTCGAGCCTGCGAGGTGGACAGGATGCATGCGTCCCTTCGAGCCTGCGTGGTGGACTGCTCGCACGTGTCCCGTCAAGCCTGCATAGCGGACTTCTCACGCTCGTCCCATCTAATCAAACAGCTGCACACATGCCACTGAGTATGGTTAAATTTTGATACGATTCATATAATACAACTATTTGCGATATCAACGTGTCAACTTTTTGTTTCAAAAAGGACTTCGTTGGCTACTAATGTGTGCGCCTCTTCTCAAACTAGATGACTTTTTTACCATGGCATATATGTGCCATGTCATGAAACCATGCCAAGTTTCATGTTTTTGGGTGAGTTTTTGATTTACTAGGATTTAAAAACTGAGATTCTCAATATTTCAGGATGAAGACAAGTTTGTAATTCATTCCCATTCCTTAAATGAGACCTAAACATGCACCCAGTGACACATGTATGATTTCCCACCCATTTTGCTTCACTGGAGCATGTGCTTGTAGTTCAAATTTGAATTATGGACTACATTAAATGCGTAGAAAACTTAATTAGTAATATATACAATGGCCAAACGAACCCTGAACAATTTCAAATTTCCGCACGACACTCATGTTATTCTATGTTGACTGTAGAAAACAAAGTTCAATGCGAGAAGAGGTAGCGATTATCGTTTCGTCCACAAGAGCGGCATGTTTCCCTACCGGAACCATGAGGGTTGCGATAGGCTCCTATTTGTAAGAGGCTTGTAATATAGCTTCGCCCAAATTGGACAATTATATGTACCATGTAGTGACACCATGCCAAGTTTCATGATTTCCTGGTGAGTTTTGGATTTACAGAGATTTAAAAACCGAGATTCGCAATGTTTGTGGCCAAGCCAGGACGGCAAGATGGTTTAATTCATTCCCATTCATTCCATGGGACCTAAACAAGCACCCCAAGGAAACATGTATGTTTTTTCCAGCCATTTTGGTGCTCTAGAGCATGTATTTGTAGTCGGATTTGAATTATGGACATTAAATGCCTAGAAAACTCAATTAATGAATAAAAAAGGTCAAACGAACCCTGAATAATTTCAAAGTTTAGCACAATCTCCCGTTGTTCGGTGTTGCATGTAGAAGTAAATACTAGGCTAGAAGAGGGAGCGATTATCGTTTGGCCCACAGGGGGAAACATTTCCCTATCGAAACCACGAGGGTTCTTGCGACGGGCTCCGGTTTGTAAGAGGTTTGTAATAAATCTTGGCCCAAATTGGCAATGTTTTGCCACAACATATATGTGCCATGACGTGACACCATGCCACCTTTGATGACTTTCTAGTGAGTTTTGGATTTATGGGGATTTAAAAACCGAGATTCAAAATGTTTGAGGACGAGCCAAGACACCGGTACGGTTGTAATTCGTTCCCATTCCTGGCATGGGACATAAACATGCACCCAAGGACACATGTATAAATTTTCTAGCCATTTTGGTGAACTGGAGCATGTATTTGAAGTTCAGATTTGAATTATGGACATTAAATGCCTAGGAAACTCAATTAGTGTATAAAAAGGCCTAAGGAACCCTGAATAAGTTTAAATTTCGGCACGGATATCATGTCGTTCCATGTTGCCCATAGAAGATAATACAAGGTGAAAAGAGGCAGTGATTACATTTCGCCCACAAGGGGGACACGTTTCCCTATCGGAACCACGAGGCTTCTTTGAGAGAAGCTCCTGTTTGTAAGAGGCCTGTAATAAAACTTGTGCCAAAATGGACGAAAAAAATTCCTCGACATATATGTGCCATGTCGTGACACCATGCCAGGTTTCACGATTTTCAGGTGAGCTTTGGATTTTCGGGGATTTAAAAACTGAGATTCTTCTCACGAAATGTTTTCAAATAGCACACAGTTCACTCACGAAAGCCGTGTGCCTACCAAACCGTGGCCGATGCCCCCTCCCCCCCCCTTGTTGTGTGTGCAATCTGAGTCGCGCGTTCTAATTGGCCAGAACCCAAACCCCACGGATCGTATGTGTTCACTGTTGGATGCTCCCAGATCGAACGGCAACCCTGAGCCCTTTCAACAACACATGCCGTACATGGGTAAGCATTGTGCGCATGCATCGTGCTAGCTCATGCTTCCTTCTCTACTAGGTTTTCTAAACGGGCTACCCTTTCTCGCCACTCCTCCCATCGGTTTCCTGCCTCTTCTCCCATTGTTTTCCTGCTGGCAGTGTCAGTGCTCATTGAAGGCTAGCGGCGACACACCGGCCATGTAAATATCCCACACAATTTCTAAAAGCACCAATGTGTGTGATAGGAGGGAGTAGGTCCCATAGGGTGACCACAATGAAACGCCTTAATGGCAAGGATGCAATTCTTATCAGCAAGGGGCGGCTTCCCATCTGCTAGCCTAATCAAATAGAATGCAGAAGTTAAGCGTGCTCGGGCTGGAGTAGTCCAAGGATGGGTGACCCGGTGGGAAGTTGCATATCTCAAGCTTCATTTAAATGCCATGACACGGTCATTATAGAGAAATAATATATCTCTATAGTGACCTATCATGGCAATTATATAAACCTTGGGATCCTTGTTTTGCTAATTTGTAGACTATGTTTTATGGGTTATTTTTTGCTCTAAAAAATTAAAGAATGATTGACTTGACCTGTCATGGAGATTATATAAACCTACCATATTTTTATGGGTTATTTTTTGCTCTAAAAAATAAAGAATGATTGACTTGACATGTCATGGCGATTATATAAACATTTTTCAGGTTGCATGCAGGGTATAGGGGGCAGGGTATTCTTCTCGAGCATGTCTCCCTTGTACGTCTTATAGACGCGGGACATATCAGTGGGCTCCCCGAGGTATATATACTATCCTTTACCGACAATTAGGGGGGCACACAATCTATCCCTTTGACCCAACAGATGGCTTCCTATTGATACTAGTAAGGTACACGTGCATTGCACGCATGAGATTTTGTAACCAAATTATGAATAAATACCACACTATAGCATGTAAGCTTTGAGTCATATATGCATGTTGTAGATGTTCATTTAATTCTTATAGTTCATATCATCCAAAATCAATTAGTTTTATAAAAAAATCTATTTTAAGATTCATGGAATTGTGCTTGGTAAAGCATGAAGTAAAAACAAAAAGTGGCAATTCATTTAGAAAAAAAAGTTTGGGCAATTAAGATATGGAAGATTCTAGAACAAAGGAGAAGTGCTTGTGTTTTGAGGTTTGTGCATTATGCTTAAGTTTTCTTTGACTGGTGACTGTAGGGAAAACCCCCCCACAACATTCAACATTTATTCATAGTATAAAAATACAATGTACATTGATTACAAGGGGTAATCAAGAAGAAAGACATGTAACAAAACTAAGAAGCTAGCTTACAAAACCTCATGGAGGTAGAAATGAAATCCATCTTAACAGCTCCTCCTTATATCTTGGCTTGACTCTATGCTGCATGAGTGTGATATCATGGATGAAAGCACTCCTCCATCTGTTAAAACTATCTCTCATGTCTGAATACTCTTGCATTCCTCATCATCCAAATGTTCCAGCAAGCAACAAAAACAACCTCAGTAAAGAAAGGTTTTGCAAAGTCTTGCTTAGCTTGCATTACAATAGTGGACATGTCATCCCCAAGAGGCCATGAGACTTGGAGATAATTCCATATTCTCACACTAAAATTACATTGAAAGAATAAGTGATTCCTGGTCTCACGTGTCAATAGGGGACAAAGCACACAATTAACCCCATCATCCAAATGCCAGTGCCTTCTTTCAACCATATCTTTAGTGTTAAGCCTATCCATAATTAGCATCCAGGCAAACACTTTTATTTTCATTGTATGGGAAGATTTCCATATCCACAAAAGAAGAGGATTAAAAGACATGGCTGAATGCATTAGAGAATAAAACAACTTGGACGTGTAGGCATGACATGTCCCCTGCCAGTACCAAATGGCATTCGCATCCACTTCCCTATTGCAATTGGCCATCAGATTCTGCACAGTCATACACTCCTATTATGCCTGTGCAGATAAAGGTAAGTAGAACATCTGGGTGATATCATAGGATTGGAAAGCTTCAGAAACTGTAAGCCAGGGATCTTTCACATATGAAAAGAGCCTTGGAAATCTTGCTTGCAATGGGCCACTGAGTCACCAATCTTCCACTTATCATACCAAAACAAAGCTGGGTTCCCAGAATTGATTTGTACCCATGATGTGTTCCTAAAATGATCCAGCAATTTACAAATATCTCTCTACCAAAAAGAACCACAACTATCAGTCCCCTGCAGTACAGAAAAATGATAATACGTATCCCAAATAAGTGAGACCCAAGGCAGATTCATCCTATTTAAGAATTTATGCAAATGTTTAAGAAAAAGAGCCATGTTCTGTACACCTAGGTTCAAGATGCCCAGTCCACCTTTATTTTTGGGCCTACAAATTAGGTCCCAAGCTGCCAAGGATGGTGAGGGCTCATCTCTATGCTTTCTCCATAAGCATTGTCTCTGTATTCTCTCCAATTGCTTTAAAATTCCAGTAGGAACAAGTAAGTTGCCAAGATAGAAGATGGACATGGAGGACATGGCAGAATTCAAAAACTGAAGCCTTTCCCCCTGATTTAGAAAGGAAGAACTAGCTAACATTCTTATCTCCATACAATCAACAAGGGGCATGAAGTCCACCATTTTGGGCCTGGTAGTACCAACAGGCAGACCAAGATATGTAAAGGGCATTTTGCCAACCTGACATCCAAAAGTAGCAGCCAAACCAATGGTAGTGTCCTCATCAACATTTATGGGTACCATGGAGGATTTATGATACTTCACCACTAAACCAGTAGAAGTGGGAAACACCTGAAGCATGTCCTTGATAGCCAATAGCTGAGCTTTATCTACTGGTAAGATGATAAAAGTATCATCAACATATTGCACTATGGGATAATATTGGTCATGACATGGTATGGGCAATTGTAAAATTCCCCTTCTGAACATATCATTTACTACTGATTGCAAAAGGTCAGCAGCAATAACAAAGAGTAAGGGTGAAAGACAATCCCCTTGCCTAACACCCTTTTTACAAAGAAATTGTCTTCCAGGTACTCCATTTAAAAGGACTGATGATGTTCCAGTGGAGAGCAACTTCTTAACTCAAGAAATCCATTTCTGATTAAATCCTTTGTACGTCAGAATCTGCAAGATAGCTTCATATTCAATGGAGTCAAATGCCTTTTCAAAATCCAATTTGAGAATAACAATAGGTCTCTTTGACTAATGACATTGATGCAAATATTCAAGGGACCAACCAATATAATCCTGGATAGTCCCGCTTTTAATGAAACCATATTGATTCTTATGAATACACTTCTTAATTATCTTTTGAAATCTATTGGAAGCCATCTTGGACAAGAACTTGAGGCCCATCCTGGTCAAGGAAATTGGCCTATAATCCCCAACACCTTTAGGAGCCAGCTTCTTTGGGATGAGTGTGATATAAGAACCATTAATATTTTCCAAATTTGCAGTGCCATTATGGAAAGCTTCAGCCAAATCATAAAAACCTTGACAAATAATTTGCCAACATTTTTTGAAGAATAACCCATCACTGGTGCACGTCGGTCCTAAACAAACAGCTTTTTACCCCTTTCCGCGATGGCCTTCAGAACCTTCACCAAGTGAGTGTGTGCGATAGGGGGTCCTGCCCACACGACCCAGAAACCGTCGGGGATATGGAACAGCGATCCAGAGGCCTTCCAAAATATAATCGTGTGTGATGCAGCACACACCAAATTCTTTCGCACGTGTGGCATTGGTGATTAAGCGTTTCTAATGACGCAGTGAAACCATATGTTCTGTCGTAACGAACCGTTTGGGAAACAATATGTAAGGCACACGGGCCAACATATGAACTGTGTGTGATTTGTGCCCTATCGTACACGAGTTTTCTGCATAACCCGTCTGCCATGCTAGACTCCATCCCACACGTTTTCCAACAATTACCGTCTGTGATAATGTTCTATCACAAACGGTTCAGGAGCCCCTTGACACACATACAAGTGCTGCAGACCGTTTGTGATTTGTTAGGTATCACCGACAGTTGCCGCAAGAGTGATGTGTGCTTTTCGTTTGGGATCCCACACGTTTCCTAAAAAAAATACGATTGGGATTGTGTTTTTCATTGGGCACGGTTTACTCCCAGTTCTTGTGTGCGATAACGCAATATCACAAACGGTTCCGGAGAACCTACGCACACATAGTAGTGCTACGAATCATTTGCGATCTGCTGTGTATCACCGACGGTTCTAATACGATTGACGTATGCTTTCTGATGTGGATTGCACACACTCATTTAGTTGAACCGTGTGCGGAGAAATTGCCAGGTTAAAACAAAAATATCCCATTTTGAATCAGCACGCAAAAAGCAAATTCGCCACAATATTCAATTGAACAAATAAAAAAAGTCCCATTTTGAATCGGCATGCAAAAAGAAAATTCGCCACAATATTCAATTGAAAAAATAGTGTCCATAGGAAGAACATTCATCAGATTTCGCAACAATTGCAATTGAACATATGTTAGCTAAATTCCAATGATTTGTCCACGCTTATATGCATTACATAATTAATCATAGTGTACCAAATACGAAGACCTCATCAGATGGAAAACAATGGATCCATGCATTATATGTTTAGCGGCTAACTCTTACTCAATGTTTCAGGAGAAGGCATGCTGAAATCTTCATTATCACCAGTGGGATTGATGTAGTGATCTAGGAAGAAGTCGCTCATAAATCTCCAAATGATCAGCAATTCACCAGTCAGGAGCGGTTCAGGGGTCCTCGGTTTTAAGATGAGCTGCAGTATTTTTGAGATCAGAATGTGCCATATGAGTGGAGTAGAAGATATTAATTAAGATAGACTTACCGGTACTAATTCGCGAGGATCGTCAAAACTATCAGCAGATTTGCAGATGGAGATCATGTGTCTGCAAACATAGTATCCACAAAGGTTGGTCCCTGCTTCTTGCTGAGGACACTGAAATTTTTTGTACAAAATTAGTCATGTATTTGTACTGTTAGGAACAACCTAACAGGTGTTAGATGTATTATTTTTTCTTTGTACAAAATAGAAAGAGGTTTATTTAGAAGCTTGAACATTTGAATAGAGTAAGAAAAGGTATTTGCAGACTATTGGATAAATTTTCCGAAAATAATGGATTTCAGTGTGTTACCGGAGAAACGATCTCGTGCTGCAGAGGTAGTTTCCTCTTGAACAGGTTCCCTGTTTTAGTTTCCCACAATGAGAGCACACTGCAAATGATGATGAATTTTGACAACATCAATTATTGAACCAGATATGAATGCAAATTAATTTCAACATCATAGAATTCAATACCTATCCAAGAATTGCTGAAGATGCGTCAGATCCTGAGCGTTTGTTGACTCTCTGAGAGAATCGATGTAGTAAACTGTGTTCTTGTTTGGAACAATGAATACCAATAACTAGTGATTTCTACATATTAAGAATGCCATGAACTTATGAAAGATGTCGAAATCTGAAAGACAATCAGTGTATGCGTGGTTGTTTACTTGACTTACCCTTCATGATATGGCCAGAGAAATGATTCTGCATGGGACGTGTTTTCGAAGATACGGACGACCGTGTTAACGGCCCAGTCCTGTCGGTCCTTTTCATGTAATGTTGTGCCATTTGCTAATGCAGGATCTATGAAATACACACTCTCACTTTGTCTTCTCTGCGCGTTCAATCCCCCGAGAGCAATAAAATGTAGTTAGTTGTTTATCATTTACAGCCTTGTATGGAGAAGTTGATCAGAGTTTGTTAAGTACTTACAAAATCACACATCTAACAAGAGTGGCATCGAGCACGTTAAAGTTGAAGAAGATATGTAAGTCCTCGAAACTCACAATGATGGAACCAGCATCGTGTCGAAAATGATCTCTGTTGTAGTGGACTAGAAAATGGTGATGACCTTCTGACATTTGATCCATGCAATATTCATGTAACTCGCGGCAACTGGAGCTGCACTCATCAAAGTATTCACCAACAAGAAATGGCTGGCCATGGACATAATTGCGTGCTTCAAGTACATCTGCTTTTCTTTTAGCAAGCAACAATTCTACTTGTTCATCCTCCATGGCGTCAGAAATAATATTACTCCCTGATTCGAACAAGCTGCTGTTAATTTGGTTCTGGGCGATGAGTGCTTTAAGTAAGAGGCAATCGTTCTCTTTCCTCTTCACTTTCTCGCCGCGCTTGCTCATGATCATGGGTGTAGCCTTTTTGGCCACTTTCTTCTTGGTACTTGAAGCATTTCTGGCAGAACGTCTGGTTACCTGCATGGTAGACTGCCGAGAAGACGATGAAGCTTGGACGGACTTCTTAGCATACTGTTTATCTATGCCGGACCACCGAGCTGGCGGTGCTGCAGTGACAGACTGCTAGTCTGTAGGAGCAGAGACATCGGACTGCTGACCATGAGTTGAAGCTATGTCGGGTTTCTGCGCAGGTGGTGCCAACTTGTCGGTGTGCTAAGGAGGTCGTGCCAACGCGTTGGTTTGCTTAGCAGGAAGTGCTGACGCATTGGTATGCTGATCACGCGCCTACGGACCGACGGACTGATGAGCAGTCGGTTCTGGACGTACAGACTGCTTAGCAGGCAGTTCCAAAGCATCAGACTGTTTAGCAGTCTGTTCCACCAGGTTGGTTTGCTGAGCAAGTGTTGCAGCTAGGTCTTCCCCCGCTGCTTCAGCCGGCATCTGTACCGGTGGTGCATCATCAGCAGTTGTAGGCCTTGCCACTGGCTGCTTTAGGGCGGATGATGACATGCCTGTATGCCACAACGTCGGCCCGGCTGATCACAGGTTGATGCACCAGCCCACGAGAGCTGCTCTGGCAAGGAGAGCGTCATTAGTTGAGGGGTGACAGTGGTTGCTCTTGGCGGGGCTTCAGGAATCTCATCGATGAACTCTATTTCCTTTTGTGGCCACTGGATGTGATGTAACAGTGTTTCTCCCAAGGTCCTTTGCTCATCGAAGTCTCCTAGGACACTCTTCAGGGCAAATCCATTGAATCCAGGCTTTACTTCAGTCACGTAGCACTTCACACAGCCCGGCTTCAATGGCACATTGTCCAAGAAGAGGCCATCTTCCAAGAAGGGTGGGCAAACCCAGGCTGTTGTACATTTTAATGTACCTTGAAGCCGGGACACCCTACAGTATGTATTTCATTCCAGATAGATCAGATATAGCATCATCACGAGCAGCTGCAGTCTCAGTGTCGCTGGGGTCAGCTGATGCACAGCTACTCTTGTGCAGTGTTGTCGCATAATAAGCAACATCATCCATGCCCGCCTCCCCTCCCATCTGCTGGCTTTCTATCAATGTTAGAGTCTTCTACATCATCATCCTTGACTCCTCAACATCCTTTCGAACAGCCGGATAAATCTCCTTCTTCAACTTTTCAAACAATGCATTCTGTTTCATTTCACTCCTCGCTTTTTTCATGCTGGACCTGTCTTCTTTGCTGTGTGTGAAAGCCCTCTTGTGCAGGACATTAACACCTATACCCATTGCACGGCCAGGGGGCTCTTTTGTGTCCAGAGCAATGGACAGAATGTCACATGGCCCTGTGTTCCTATAGAACCTTCCAGGGATCTTGGAAGCCTCTACCATCACTTCATATAGTTTGGCGTGACGTGCGTTTTCAAAGTAATAAGTTCCGTCATCACACCTCTTTGCACATGCCCGCAAGTAGTCTCTGGCGCGTTCACCCTTGATTTCACTAAAGGCCGGAATCCCACCCGCCGCTACTACTTCTTTGTCCTCCTGTTCCCATATCAGTTTCATGCCGTAGTATACTGCCACACCCATACCGTCAGGGTGTATGTTCTTCTTCTGAAGTTCCGATTGCTTGAAACTCTTCGCAGCAAACTCTGGAGTTGCCCTGACCCTTTTGAATTCTGCCCAATCTGCCTATGTAATTTGGGGCTATGCGGGGATTGGGTCCTTGCCTTCACTCAAGTACTTCTTGTACAACACGTACTTCCAGTTTCTCCAAGCATCCCTAGCCTTCTTCAGTGCAGCGTGTTCAACCTACATTCTCCACTACTCTGGAACGTTCAAGTGATCCATGATCTCCCGGACTATCCTTCGCCGTGTTTCTGTGTCAGCCTTCTGAAACCCCGGCAGATTAATGTTGAGCCTTGCCCTGCCAACAAATCCACACACACTCCCGAACCTCATGCATGCTTTATCTGGTTTAGTTGGAGCCCAGGACTTTAAATCAATCTCGGTTACTTCATATACACCTTTAGGCTGGTGTGTGGGCTTCCTTGGAGCATTCCTCCGTGTCCTGACTGGAAGGGTAATTGTTGCAGCTCTATCCCGTTCAAGACTACTTGATCCCTCACAATCTGCTGAAGACCTAGGGTTGTCCGAATCAGATGAAGATACATGGCCTAAATGAGTGTTGTCGCTGCTACTCGGCATCTACAGAGAACACATGCGAAACTCAGGAAAGGAGAATAAGCATAAAACTAACAACTTGGTATCAAGCTTTCTAAACATGCCATGCAATAATTTAGAAAATGTACAGCTAATTTGTTAAGTTTGTGTGACTCGGGCGCCCGCGATCTGTAAATAGGCAGTAACTTATTGGAACAAATACAACTTATATGTAGTAAGGAGGGAGATAATGAACATATATATGCTCTCCATTATTTTATAGCCAATTTGGGAACATACGGGATGAAATTGGAAGAGGGATTGCGTGGAAATATGCCTCACCGCGATGCAGAGTAGTAACTAACAGGCTTCTTAATGCAAACCCGGTCGGACCATAGGAGAGGCGAGGGTTACTGCATCGATATGCTCGAGGCTGGCTAGCGATCAAACGAAGATGGTGAGGCACAAGCCTCCACATGTTGGGAACGACAGTGGAGGTAGGCTTGACGCCAAAGAGCTGGCACACGACTGGGGTGAGCACGGCAGTGCCAGAGAGGGTTCTGCTGTGGATGTGGTGGAGGGGGAGCTGGCGAAGGAGATTGGGTGGACTAGTTGAGTGAAACGCGGGCGGACGGTGGGGGGGGGGTGTTGGCGGCCAGGTGAAAAGGGTGAAAAATATCCTCGGTTGTCGCGCGCGCGGAAAGGCCTATGCAAACGGTTGCCTCTAAGCGCTCATGTGCACAAATAGAATAATTTTGTTTGAAATGAAGATGTACTAATTTTTAAATGAAGACGTGAGTTCATCGTTTCTCATCTAATTTTTTTTCATGTAAACCAATCACAATTTTACCATGGGTTTGATTTGCTGGCGCACTTCAGGTCTCGTGTGCTATATGTAAGACATTTTTGGCATTTACCGTGCATGTTTGCATATAAATCAATTCCTAGCCAGACTGCATTTCCTGTCGAAAGGGATGAGGATTGCCGTTCGATCTGGGAGCATCCAACGGTGCAGACATACGATCTGTGGGGTTTGGGTTCTGGCCAATCAGAACGCATGACTCAGATCGCACGTGCAACG